>NW_022103912.1:4296424-4381340 GCF_000313985.2 Echinops telfairi | reverse complement strand
AAGGAGTATATTCATCGTGTGGGCCGAACAGCCAGGGGCTTGAATGGAAGAGGGCATGCCTTGCTCATTTTGCGTCCAGAAGAATTGGGTTTCCTGCGTTACTTGAAGCAATCCAAGGTAAAGATCTTGGCTTGGAAAATCATGCACTGGGAAGAGAATCATGTAGTGGGGACTGTTTGCCATTGTAGACCACCTTTTGTGCTGTTTCTAGCCGTCGAAGTGGTTAACAGCAGTGTAGCAGTTAAAGTTTCTGTGTGTGGTGCTGGCCCAGGAGGGGAGGCCAGCAGTGAGTGCCTCCTTAGTCCCGGTCTCCATCCATTCCTACAGCCTTGTCTCAGGCCTGCTCTTCCCCTTCAAATTCCTCAATAGCTGGTGTTGTCTGCCTCCTGTCCCTTACCTACCTGTACTTTTCTCTGCAGCTCTTAATTCTAGTATTTTCCTTCTACCTCAGCTGAAGTGTAGGAATCTCCATTCAATCCTGTCTCTTCCTCCTGTTTCCCTTATTTATCAACTTTAATATGTTACCTTTCGCTTAGATAGTTCTTTACCATTTCAGGACTCACTGTAAAAAGACTAACTTCAACCCTAAGCCTATTTCTCTACCCATATTTCTGATATGACTACCGCCTATTGCCTTTCATCAGTCTGCCCTTTTGGAAAAGTAGTTCTGATTTTCTTAAACTAACTCTTGCTCTATCTCCAGTACACTCTAATCTCACATTCACCTCATTCCGTTCCATTAAAACCATGGCGTTTTTGTTGCTGAATTTTGTAAACATTTGTCAGGCTTATTGTCTTTGAATTTTCCTCCTCACTCTGGCCCAACCTAACCAGGTGGATGTCCTTGACCTTAACTAAGCTAGATCTCAGTCCCTGACATTGCCCGGTTGTCTAGAATATTTCCATTTGAGCTGGGTATTGTCTCTACTGAGAAGCATTCTTCCTACCTCTCCTTGTTCCCTCAGCACCTGGTACTCATTGAGTTAGCCCCTCTTCACTCACCCGTCTACTCCGTAGACTGCATGCTCTCAGGAGCAGGAGACCAACACCTAGTACCTGTTTCTAGTGCCCAGTGAATAATACCTGGTAGTGGATCCTTCTGTAGATCGTGGTAGTCAGGGATTGGGGGTCTTGGGCCAGCTTGCCTGCTAACTGGAAGCTTCAGGATTCTTAGTATCCAAATGTTGCCCTAATAGACAGACAATGACTCTAAGAACACATTTGTTTTCTCAGTGTAGGAGGCTGTGAGTCTGAAGTTAGGATACGAGCTCTAGGGGCAGTCTCTTAGTGGACTGAGGGGGAAATCCTGGCTCTGTTTCTGCAGCCGTCAGGCCTTGGGTGATCTCTGCGGGGCATTTATCTCCTCCCTGGGTCCTTTGCCCCAGGTTGTGATTAGTCTCCTTTATGATCAATCCCAAGCCATTAGTCTGGGTTTAATCAGGATTAAGTTTGTCTTCCTAGGTGCCCGTGAGTTGGCTCCAACTCCAGTGAGTTCATGCGCAACAGAGCAGACTACTGCCCAGTCCCCTGTCGCCTTCATAAGTGCTCTTCGGTTTCAGCCTATGTTAAAGCCACTGTGCTGCTCTGGTGGGGCAATGGGTCACACATCCAGCTGCTAACCACATGGTCAGTAGTTCGAAACCTGTGCTACTCTGTGGAAGAAGCAACTTTCTACTCAGAGTTACAGTTTTAGAAACACACAAGGGGGCAGTTTTACTTTGGCCAGTAGGGTCAATCTGAATTGGAATTGACTCAGTGGCAATGAGTTTTTTTCAGGATTGTAGTGATCGCCGCCCGCCCCCTCCTATCAACCTACCCCCCTCCAAAAAAAAAAAAAAAAGGCTTTATTGGCTCATTGTCCACCTCCAGTTCTCCCCTTTCAAGAAAAAAGAAATTTGCACTCCCTAGCATGCTTCATGTGGGCTCTGGAACACTGGGAGACTAGAAGGAACAGATTTTCATGACTGACTATCCCAGGGAATTCCACAGGCCTGCTTGTAGCTTCTGGCCTGCAGTGTCCCTGGGCTGCATTGACACCTCCGCTGCCTGGGCTTTCTGCATGTTGTCTAGAAGTCTTAGTGTTGACCCACTCTAGTTAGTTCCCTAATCTTATTTTTGTTTTGTAGGTTCCACTAAATGAATTTGAGTTTTCCTGGTCCAAAATCTCCGATATTCAGTCTCAGGTATGATTGTCTTCCCCCAGCTTCCTTTCTGAGCACTGTCCTCCGAGTTCCCCCTTTCACAGAATGCAGAATTTGGACTGTGATCTTTACATTCACTTCTGTGTTCACTCCTGTGTTTCAACCTGTGCCTTACAAGAACCTTGGCATTGTTATTTGAAACATGATTTTGTAAATGTCCCAAAGCCTGGAGCAGATACCATGGAAGAAATATTTTCTGTGGGATAATTTTGTTCTATAATATGTGAAAACTGCATGTTTAGCGTAAATGGTCATTTTTAAATGTTATTAATGCCAATGTTTCTTTCCATTTTAGCTTGAAAAACTTATTGAAAAGAACTACTTCCTTCATAAGTCCGCCCAGGAAGCATACAAGTCATATATTCGAGCATATGATTCTCACTCTCTGAAACAAATCTTTAATGTTAATAATTTAAATTTGCCTCAAGTGGCTCTGTCATTTGGTTTTAAGGTGCCTCCTTTTGTTGATCTGAGTATCCTTTTTTCTGTTAAGAGGTCATTCCGGAGCTAAGGGATTAAAGCTTGACAGAGGAGACTGGTCAGAGCATTTGGGTTGGTGCCCCGTGGCTGAGACGAGGTCTGGTACTCAAATGTCTGCTTGTCCACGTGAGCCCAGGGCAGAGCTAGCAAAGAGCAGAGATGAATTGTGGGGGGCGGTTCCAGGAGAGGACTGCTCAACAGCCATAGTGGTGGCTGGGCACCATCTAGTTCTTCTGGTCTCAGGGTATGGAGACTGGTGTTTGCATTTTCCATAAGCCCATTGAACGAATGCTTTCCACATGTTTTGATTGTCATTGCCACTGTTTATTCTGGACAAAGACCAACAGTTGCACCTTCGATGGCCACTCCCCAGTGCAGGGTGTGGAACATTGTCTTAGTGAGCTGTATTATGCCAGTAGGGCCTGGTGTTCCCTAAGACTGGTCCTTAGTCCCCAGGCCCAACAACATATTCCATCCGTTGTGCCCAGGTTTTGATGACTTTGCCCCCTTTTGTGTTCTGCCACATTCGTGGGTATATTTGCAGCAAAGGTAAATATCCATGTATAAGTATCCTCTGTCCGATCTACGTATTGGTGGGTATGTTTCCACTCCCACACTTGTTGGTGTGGGTAAGCATCCACTCACACACACATGACCAGACCATGGGGCCTGCGTTTTTCGTCGATGTCTTTTTTTTTTTTTTTGGTAATGTTTATTTATTTTTATGGCAGGTGTAGTTAGGTTAAAGTTTGTTTTGTTTTTTTTAATTTTTTTTAAAGCATTTTATTAGGGGCTCATACAACTGTTATCACAATCCATACACACATCAATTGTGTAAAGCGCATTTGTACATCATTCTCAAAACATTTCCTCTCCACTTAAACCCCCGGCACTAGGTCCTCATTTTTCCCCTCCCTCCCCGCACCTCTCTCCCCCATGAGCCCTTGATAGTTTATAAATTGTTATTTTGTCATATCTTTCCCTGTCCGACATCTCCCTTCACCCACCTTTCTGTTGTCCGTCCCCCAAGGAGGAGGTCACATATAGTTCCTTGTAATCGGTTCCCTCCTTCCTACCCACTCTCCCTTTACCCTCCCTGTTTCGCCACTCACACCCCTGGTCCTGTAGGGCTCATTCGCCCTGGATTCCCTGTATTTTCAGTTCCTATCTGTACCAGTGTACATCCTCTGGTCTAGCCAGACTTGCAAGGTCGAATTCGAGTCATGGTAGTGGGAGCAGGGAGGAAACATTTAGGAACTAGAGGAAAGTTGTATTTCTCATCGTTGTTACATCGCACCCTGACTGGCTCATCTCCCCGAGACCCCTCTGCAAGGGGATCTCCAGTGGCCTACTAATGGGCTTTGGGTCTCCACTCTGCACTCCCCCCATCATTCACTGTGGTAAGATTTTTTGTTCTGATGATGCCTTATACCTGAACCCTGCATTCGTCGATGTAGCTGTCTGGAGGCACGTGTGCAGGGAATTAAGCACCGTGACTTTGTACTTGCCATTTTAGTCCACAGTGATGTGACTGCTGCTGGTTTTCTGGTTAACTTATTGCCGAGCCTTAGGAATTCACTCAGGTGCCCTACGTTGCTGAGGGCTGGGCTGCTGTAGAAGGGTGATTAGGGGACATGTTTTTTGCTTGGTGTCAGTGTTAGATTGTAGTTCATTTTCTGTGTATTACTTGATTTCCTTAACATTCACCTTCAGACGTGAACAGCAATGAAGGCAAACATAGAAAGCGAGGAGGAGGTGGTGGATTCGGCTACCAGAAAACCAAAAGGGTCGAAAAGTCCAAGATCTTCAAGAATATTAGCAAGAAATCGTCTGACAGCAGGCAGTTCTCCCACTGAAGACACACCTGCCTTCTCTTGAATGCCCCCACGTGGATGTTCTTGACCTTGATCTAACCAGGACCTGTTGTGGCCTAAGGATCGGGACTGATTTATCAGAAGTTTACATTGCAAGGCCAGTGGACTGACTTCCAGCAAGTACTTTTGGGGGGGAGGGGTGGGTGTGGGTGGGGAGGAGGGGTTAGGGTTAACTATGGTCAAAGAAAGGGAATATTTTTGATCTTCAACCAATGATAAAACTTTTTTTTTTTTTTAATATTTCCCCCTCAAATGTATATGTCACTATCGGGGTGTAATTCTGTGCCTCTTTTTCCCTGTGGGGGCCGTGGCTGCTAACTGCTGTGAAAGTCAGGCCAAGCAGGTGGCACTTGTGATATACTGAAAGCGTTCCCAGTTTAATTTTGGTTTGGACTATTGGTTTTACCTTAAGAATAGGTCTTGACCTTTCTTGAAAGGCAGGGGACTTGGGGGAAATCACCCAAGGGATTACCTTAGGTAAAAAATGGTAGTGATTTTATATATTGCTAATATATTTTTTTATTTTAAAGAAACAGGTTGCCGTGATTTGAAGAAAGTGCCCTCTCTGTTTGTAACTTGGGATGCCGGGGGTCTGGGATTTGGGGACCTTGCTTATTCCCACGTGGATATAGGCTTCTTCCCGCTGTGTTCATAATTAGTAGTTCGCAAAGACAAAAAGGGTGATACTCGTTCGAATTAGAGCTGTTCACAGTGGGTTCGACTTTGGCCAACCACTTTGATTCTGCAGAGTGCTTCGAAGACCTGGTCAGCTCCCGACTGGCTGGTTGTCAGCTACTGCTCAGCATGTATTAATGCTGTTGGCTTCATGAGAAACAGCTCTTCCAGATCCAGGAAGCAGAAAATAAATTTGCTGTGCGGTTAAGTTGAATCGGTCAGAAAAAGTAGCAAAAGCCAGTGGTTTCTCCCATGTTTTCACGCCCGGAGCTTTTGATTCTGCTGTTCTTAGGTGCTTCGGGAATGCTAAACTGGCTCCCTTTATAGCAGCCCAACCAGAATTGGGCTGGCATTGTGCAGTGTGCTTGTAAATTCCTCCAGAGCCCCATGAGATACAACCACATTGGTTAACGTTGACGAGAGCATCAGGTAAAGGAGCTGTCTGGTGAAGCTGGGACAGTGGGGAAGGACTGCCGTTCTCATCTGGGCCTAACCGTTGGGTGCCAGCTTTGTTGTCCTGGGATCTCCATTCTTGGCACTTAGTAACTTTTTCTCCCTAGTAACTGGTTCAGAAATCGTGTTTGAGAAAATTCACAGAAGCAAAGGGAAAACTAACCACTGAACAGGTTTAAACCCTTGGTATTTTGATATATGATGCTTTTTCTGCACATCTTCATTTTTTAAAAATATCTAAAGTCATCTTTCATTCTGGTACCACCACGTGGCATAGGTCCCCATGTTGGTAAATAATCTTCACACTCGTGTGTATGAATGTGCTTTTTCGGTCCAGGCCTGGTTTGCCTGGACTCTAGATTCTTGGTTGTCTGTTCCAGGCTGCCTCTTCCCTTCTCATTCCCTTGGCTCTATGGTCTCCCATACTGCTGAGAACATGAGAAAATCAGGTGTGTTAGTCTGGGTACATTAGAGGAACAAATCCACAGAAAATTATGTATATAAGAGACTTTTATATAAAGGGTAAGTGTACATTCAGAAAGCATCCCAACTCGGTGCTGTCCAAGCCCGTAAGTCCAGCATTAGCCCATATGTCCGACACCAATTTAAAGTCCTCCATCTCAGAAAATACATGCAATGACGCCGACTGCAGGAAGAAAGCCGAGTCAGTGAGCGTGTAAGCATCTCAGTGCACCCAGGGCTGCATCCGGGTAGGTCCATGTGGCTTCTCTGGGATGTCTCACAGGAAGTGAGCCTTGCTACTGAAGCAGGAGACTGGTAAAGGCGGCTACGCCCTGGTTCAACCATCAGAACAGGAAACCCAAGAACTAGCAGGGTAAGGCTCCCTGAGCCATTTATCGCTCCTCCCTTCAGTTAATCCCACATGTGTGTATCGGCCCGGGTTGGCCCAGTAAACCTTAACTGTCTCATCAGGGCATGAAGGAAGAAACAGTACTTTTTCACACAGCCTAAGTGAATCAAATTTCCAGAGGGTTTTTTTAAAATAGAAAATTATAAACAAAATGGAAACACATTGGGATCAGCTCCAGTGCCTAGAGTGAGGGGGGTCGGGTGAAAGAGCCCGTTAGGTTCTTGGGGAACAGCCGAGCTGAGTCTGGGGTGTTGGCTAGACGAGTGGGTGGTGTCAAGTGGATGAAAGCTACATAGTGGCCAGGGAAGCAGAGCCGAACTTTTAGAACCTCTGGTTGGCAGTTAAACCACCAGCAGCTGCTTGGCAGAAAGACAGCTTTCCACCCTTACACTCAGTCTTGGAAGTCCACAGGGCTGCCGTGAGCGTGGCTCCGTGACATCAAGTTAGGTTTGGGTTGGAGCTGCAAGTGCTAATGAAATAGGACTGAGTCCATGTGGCCCTGCGTGTTAGCCCGCTGACCTCAAAATAGTCCAAACCAACTAGCCATTTTCCAGGTAAACAATGAGGCTGAGAGTATAAAAGATTTTACCGTTGTACATTGGGTAGAACAACTGTGTGTGGTGGTGGTGGTGAACCTCATCTTCAGTAACCTGGCCAGGAACACTATCCATTGATTCTGATTCCTAGCAGCCCTAACAGGATCCTTGGGAAGGATGCTGTCCTGGTTTTACAGTGAGGAAGCAGAAGCCCTCACCTGTCTCAATACCGAGTGTGCAGCGTTGTTAGCCCAAAGGCAGGCACTTGCCTCCAGGGGGCAATAGTGGCTCAGTGAAAATGTTCTGGAGTCCCTGTCAAAAGTAGGCCACTTTTTCTACCACATTTGCTTATGCGCCCATTTTGGCTTCAGCAATCTTGTCAGGAAGGTGAGCATCACAGAATGCCGTGTTTTTAGAAAAAAGTGTTCTTGTGTTGGAGTACTTGTGTAGAGGCCCAGTATCTGTCTACTACCTTGATATTTAACATAAATGTATGTACATAGATTGATTTCCCTATTGGTATATATAAATCTATTTACATATGTACATGCCTGTATTTAGACCTCTATAAATGCCCTTGCCACCTAGTTCTTGCCTCTTAATTCCTTTTACTGTCCCACTATCATGTTCAGCCTTCATTTGGGTTTCAGTAATTCCTCTCGGTTACATTGCCCTTGATCAAGCACTGCCAGGTATCCTACACCCTCCACGGCATTGATTTTTAGATCACTTGTCCCCTTGTCCCTGGATTTGTTAACACCTACTTCCTTTCCCCTGCCTCCCCCTCTCCTATGTCCCCCAAGGAACAATTGGTCCTGTTTGCTCCTCCAGATTGTTTATCTCGCCTATCTTATCTAGATAGACCTGCAGAGACATAATAAGCACAAAAATAGCGAAACAAAAGAATAAACAAAGAAAAGCCCGTAAATAGTACCAGGTCTGTTTGTTGACCTTTAGGGGCATTTCCCAGTCAAGTCTGATGGGGTGCCATGCCCTGGCTCCAAGCTCTATTTTTGGTACTCCCCAGAGACTTCATTGCTTTGCTCCCCTTGTTGCTCTTTTGTGATGGGGTCAGATCAGGCACAATTCCCACAGTCTCCAGTGTTGTCCCCCATAGCACTGTAGGTCAGTGAGGAACGTCGTGTCTGTGTCTCGTGGTGGGGCTGGCCCGATGGCCCTCTCTGAGCAGGAATATCGTCCTCGGGGGTTGATAGGCCAGGATACTATGGACAATCATTTCTTTTTGAAGTAGCATTTCTGAGTCAAGTGTTAACTAACTTTTTGAGGCTCTACCAGATGGTTTTCCAAAGTACAAACTGCCCATTTTTAATTGGGTTATTTGCCCTTTCATTGGCATGTTGAGCGTCCTTTAGTATTCTCTAAGTAAAATGAGATACCACTTCACCCACACTATGATGCCAATTATCGGAGGAAAAAAATAAATTTGGGGGAGGATGTGGAGAAATTGGCTTCATGTGTTGCTGTTGGGGTTGTAAAGTGGTACAGCCACTCTGGAAAACAATGGTGGTCCCCCAAAAGTTAGACAGCATGTGTGGCCCAACAATTCCTTTCCTGGGTTTGTACCCAACAGAATTGAAAACGGACTCAGATGAATATTTGTCCATCTGTGTTCATTACCATGTTACTTGCAGTAGTAAAAAGATAGAACTAGCTGAAGTGCCCGTCACCAGATGAATGGATAAAGAAAACACCGCGTACACATACTGTCGTAGGCTCGGTTCTCTAAAGAAGCAATACCAGTGAAGCTTATACATGGGAGATAGGAATATGTAGATACAAACAGGCCTGTATCAAGGAGAGGCCTCACACAGTTGTAGCGGTGAGAAAGTTCTAAGACCGTGGCAGATGTTAGCCTGCAAAGGTGCTTCTCCGGACTCGTGTCAGGGGCTGATGAACCAGGTCCTAAAGCAAACTGCTGGCTACCGAGCTGAATAATCCAGTGTCAGCAGGTACAACGGCAAGTGGCTGATGACTCCCAAGGTTTGCAAATCAGACATGAGGCCCTGGCTGCAGATGTGAATGAGCCCAAGTGCGAGGTAAGATAACACGTTGTTGATGGGTCCAGGATCAGCAGACGGCAACAAGCAACTGAGACTCAGTCCATAGAGGGTAGACAATGAGCCAGATGCAGAATCCAAGCTCAGCGAAAAGCAAGATTTTCCACAGTGTGTGCTTACATTGGAAACAGGCCACACCCACAAACATCTCATGGGATGTAACTACGTCAGAACTGTCAAAGGACGGAGAACCCCAGCCCACACAAGTTAACACAAAGCCTTTATGGACAAACAATGGAATTTTATGCAACTCTAAAGAGAAATGATGTTCTGACACATACTGCAACATAGATGAACCTTGAAAACATGCTAAGTGAAGTAGTCACAAAAGGAAAAATACTGTATGGTATTACTTATCTGAAATCCAGAATAGACCATTACACAGAGATCAAAGTGTATTAGAGGTTGCCAGGGCTGGGTGGAAGGGAAAGGAAAGGAATTACTACTAAAGGAATACAGTTTCTATAAGAGTGATGTAAATTTTAAGAAATGGGTAATGGTGATCATTAAAGCACAGTGAATGTAATCAATGTTCCTGAATTGTATATATAAAAGGTTAAATGGAAAACATTTTCTATATTTCTCCATAATAAAATAAAAAAATAATTCTTGCAAATAATGTTTTATTTTTCTTTTCAAACATTCTGACTCCAAAACTCACTGCCACAGAGTCCATCCCAACTGGCAGCAGCCCTGCGGGACAGCAGAACTGCCCCTGCGGGTCTCCAAGGCTGTAAATGTCTATGGGTGTAGAAAGGTTCATCTTTTCTCCAGGTAGGTAGCAGCCCAATGCATAAGCCACTAGGCCACCAGGGCTCACATCTTATAAAAGAATCAGAATACTATATGACAAAGTGCACAAAGTTCATAGAAAAACGGAAAGATCATGAAAAATGCCTATGACATTTGTTATAGAATATTGTTATGTAGCTAATTTTATATTCAGGATTTTACTCATCAACTTATTTAACATTTTATTGTGCTTCAGGTGACCGCTTACACAGCAAATTATGTCCGTAGTCAATAGCTCATACACAAATTGTTGCATGACAATGGTTTCAGTCCCCCACCTCCAGGCAACGTGCCAGCACTCCATTTCATACACCCATTCATCTCACGCCCTGTCCCTTCCTCTAATCTTGCGTTTGGTTTGTGTCTCTGGTCGCGGATCGTTCAGAGGATCCCATACTTCACGTGGTTGTTTATAGCTTTGTCTCCTGGACTGGATGACAAGAGTCCCTGGAAGCATCTTCGGGTTCATATTAAAAGGTTTTCCCCACACAGGCATCTCAGGGCCTCCGCCAGTCTGTTTATGTCCAGTAAGTTTGGTCTTTCCCTCTTCCCCTTGACTTTAAATTTTGTTGTTTTTGTGGGGTTTTTAACTGGGTCCTTCTCTTGTGGTCTTGGTGAGAATAGTCAGTAACGATGGTCAGGCACCATCAAGTTTCTTCTGATCTCAGGTTACAGGATGCAGTGATTCATGTGGGCCATTAGTCCTTTGGACTCATTGCTTCTCTGAGTTTTCATTTTACTTCATTCTCCTATACTCCAGGCAGGGAGAAACCCTAAGTTCCTTTTCAGGTGGCCACTCAAAAGTTTTGTTTTTTTTTAAATTTTTTAAATCATTTTATTAGGGGCTCATATAACTCATCACAATCCATACACACATCAATTGTGTAGAGCGCATTTGTACATTCATTGCCCTCATTATTCTCAAAATATTTCCTCTCCACTTAAACCCCCTGCATTAGGTCCTCATTTTCTCCTCCCTCCCCGCTCCCCCCTCCATCATGAGCCCTTGATAGTTTGTAAATTGTTATTTTGTCATATCTTAAGTTTTTAAGACCTCGACACTACTCACAAGATTAAGATGTAAAATGTTGCCTTTATGAACTATGCTTTGACAGTTGACCTAGATGTCACCAGAAAGTACGGTCCTTGGCCTTTATGTCCAGTGGTTCATATGGCTAATGTCCCGATGTCTATTTTCTGTAACTGTGCCCCATACACTCATGTATAAGGAATATTTGCAAATATGTATGTACAAATACATATCACCATACCTATATATATGAATGCAGGTGTACGCCTGTGCCACCTTCACCTATTTACATATTTACTTATGAACCTACTCAAAGTATTGTTAGTTATTACTGCTGTTGCAGGGCTGTGCATGTTATTGCATTTACTGCAATTCCATAGTCTTGCGTTTCTTTCATCAGGATCAATGCTGGTCTCCTATCTAGTTAGTATTTCTTTCTCCCTCCTTCACCTGGTAACAAAGAATGCTTCCTACTGTGTGCAAACCTATTCTTCACTTTTTATAATGGTGGCCTCATACAATATTTCTCCTTTGGGTTACTGATTTCCCTCAGCACAATGTCCTCCAAATTTATCCATGTGGTGAGATGTTTCTTGCATTCATCGTTGTTTATCACTGCATAGTATTCCATTATATACGCATGCTACTGTTTGTTCATCCACCCCCCAATGAGGATTATTTAGGTGTTGCCATTTTTTGCTTTTGCGACTAATGCATACGTCTGTTCACACAATGAATGTATACCACACAGTGAGATTGCTGGGTGGTGTGGTATTTCTTTTTTTAGCTTTTTGAAGAATACACCGTTCCTTAAGGCCTCATCATTTACCATAGTGGCTGTACTATTCTGCAGTCTCACCAGCAGTGTATTAGAGTTACAATTTCTCCACATCCTCTTCAGCGTATGTTCTATTATCTCTTGTTGTTTTAAATCAGCGCCATTATTGCCAGAGAAACGTGGTATCTCATAGTAGTTACTGATTTGCATCTCTCTAATGACTCCTTTTCTTAATTGCACTAATGGTACACCAGGAGTCTGAAATTGCAACCTGCTCATCAGCTTATTTCAGTACACTGGTTCCTTCACTGAAAAATAATTGTTGATGGATAGTCATGGACATGTTTGATGTGTACATGCGTATACATGTACATGTTTGATGTGACATCAGCCTAAAAATTCCTCTCCCTTCCTAAAGCAATCAGTAGTAAAAATGTCTAATATTTTGCTGAAAATGTTTATTTAAAGAAATACAGTCTAAGCATTTCCAGCATTTGCCATAGAGTCAGTCCTAGCAGGCTGATAGGTGGGGCTGGTGGGGGCTGCCTCTGCCCTGTATCATCTCACCTTCAATAAAGAAATCTGAGATATTGAGAGTTCCATATCTTTCCAGTAGAATATAAATGTTACTCAAAAGAGACAACAAGGAATAACAACTCTCTTGACAAATGGTTCAACTGTCAAATTGTCCAGGAAGCAGAAATCTCTAGTCAACCATATGGGCATGACACAACATATTGGAAAAAGATACACAGGAAAAGGAACATTTTCCATGACACATCATCTGAAAAATGAAAAAACAATTTGGACAGAGAGCTTCATAACATTTTAACCCAGCTGAAGGCCAATGAAATCTTTTGGTTATTTATTTATTTTTCTTCATCCCTTCATGTGTGACTTAAAATTTGCCCAATTCCAAAAAGATGTATAATAACACCAAACAGTAAGCAACAGACATTTTGATTAAAGTGATGGTAAATGTAGGGAAAATAAATATGTAAAACTGACTTACATAATTAGCATGCTAATGAGTCCAAGTCTGCTGCTAGATACCCTATCATGAAGGCAGTCTGCTACCACCTGAATCCTGGTCACAGACAAGATCAGTTGGACATTTTGACACCTAGAAATCACAGTGACTTAGAGAAAGCACGTCCCTTGCAGAGGGAAGAAACTCGGCCTGGGAGTATTTCCAGGGTCTCCTTAAGACGGAAAGATTTGCTCCCCAGGTGCTGGAGATCCCGTACAAACTGCCCCTACCCTCTAGCCCCATCTGTAGTGGGCTTAACTGAAGGTGGTCCACTCATTCCAGGTCAAAGGCACTTTCCTAGGAACAATTCTCACCCGCAGATATCAATAAGAGGTTACAAAGGCCCAGCTGCCTCACCCCCAACTTGAGACAACTCACCAGGGCATCACTGCTTCGAAGCCCCCCCTGGGGTGAGCTAGCATTTTCATTATGCCTGTGCCTCAGCACAGCCTTCCTCTCTGCCCAAACCTTCTTCCTTTACTCCCCACGGGTGATTTTCTCTAAGGAGTAAACTAAACCAAACCATCCAGTCAGTTCCACTCATGGCAACCCCACGTGTGTCACAGTAGAATAGGGTTTTCAGTGGCTAAGAAGACTAACCTTTCTTCTGAAGCAGCTCTGGATGAACAGACCACTAAACTTTTTGATCAGCATCCAAGCACATTAATTGGTTACTTGCCTATCCTTTCTTTCGACAGAGCAGTGGGAAGAAAGAGACTGAGTTAGTTTATTGTGCCAACCTGGCTGATAAACACATGTGGGGTTAATTGAAGGACGGAGAGATCAATGGCTCGGTGAGCCTCGTCTTTCGAGTTCTCGGGTCTCTTGCTCGCTGATGGTCGGACCAGGTGCAGCTGCCTTAGCCAGTTCCCTGCTTCAGCTGCAAGGCTCACCTCCTGCAGGACATTCCCAAGGAGAAGCCACATGGACCTACCCCGATGCAGCCCTGGGTGCTGGAGCAGCCGTGTGGAGACCCCTGCCAGCACTGAGATACTGAGATGCTTACACATTCACTGACTCGGCTTTCCTCCTGCAGTCGGCATCATTGCGTGAGTTTTGTGAGATGGAGGAGAACTTTGTGGATTGGTGTTGGACATGTGGGTAATGGGTTCATGTTGGACTTGTGGGCTTAGGCAGCACTGGGTTGGGATATTTTCTTGATGTGCACTTAACCTTTATATAAAACTCTCTCTTATACATGAGTTTCTGTGGATTTGTTTCTCTAAAGTCCCTAGACTAACACAACACCCCTTATTTGCAGTGTCTTATGCTATGACAGTACTAGGAAACAAAATGTAAAGGTGGTGGCAAGGTTGGGGTGTGTGATCTCTGATTTCATGAGGGCAGGAGAGAGCCACCAGCAGCATCATTCCAAAATTAATTCCTATTAAAGGTGGGGACCGGACCTGTGTAGACCACCCTCCAACCTTTATTCGGAATTCTGACGCCAACTGACCGTCACAAAGCCGTTACTACTACTTCTCTCCTGGGCCTGGTAATCCATCAAAATGTCCACAAACAGCTCACAGACAATACGCACAATTATGTGGTTTATGAGGGGAAGTACCAAGTTACATTTGAGAATCAGGATCTATTCAAAATAGAGTTCTTGGGCCAGGACCGTTTCACGGCTGTGCCCCCAGGTAGGCCTCTTCTTGGTTGTAAGGACCTTTGGCTTCTTGAGCCTAAGCTCTGCCTGTTTGGGTAGGTGTTACAAAATTCTTTAGCTCTACCAATAAGTGCCAAGGTATACCTCACTCCGCAGCAAGCTTTCTGCCTAAAGGGGCTCAGCTGTGCCATTGTGTGGGTGCATGAGCCTAACTCCAGAGGCACCCCACTGTAACCACCTGGAAGCCTACTGAACATCTTGTAATAGTCTCCTGGTTTTGTTGCCGCTGTTGCTTTTTGCTGTATTGTACTGTTTCTTATGTTACAACTTTCTCTTGTCTCCCTAGTCTAACAGGTTCTCAGCACAGGGACCTCAGTGCCAAAGGATGGGCCCTACTCCTGGTTTTTTCTCCCTTGGTTGCATGAGGTCCCCCTATCTGCTTTTGGGATGGCTAATTTCAAGCCTACTGGGATGGCAAAACTGAGAAATCTCCTCTTTACAGTTCCACACACCTTATTTGCCTGGTCCTGCCCTAACAAGGGTTGATTACTAAGCTAGCCAACTTCTTGATAGTCCACAATTACCTCGTTTGCATAACCCCACCCAATCATTCAGTGGAAGTTACAAGACAATGATGAAAAAGACCAAAAAAGAAAAAAACTATCCATTGCTCCACACTAAACCAGTCTTCTTTTTTCTTCAGAAATCTTGTAAATAGTCTTGCTGTACATGATGTCTGAAGCATGTATTCATTCACAGTGCAAACTTCTAAGTCCCATGAGTGATTGGGAATCATTATTCTTGATGTACTCCCTATCCATTTCTTGGTACACGATGTTTATCTGAAAGCATTATAGGACTATGTGTTCCTTTCTTTCTGTAGCAGCTGTAGTTTTTAGAGGAGAGAAAAGGGGCAGAGGTATCCAAAGCTGACATATATTGAGAATCTCCTGTGAACTGCTGTCACATCGAATCCTCAAAATAAACTTACGATGTAGTAACTACCTCATCAGAGGTACAGAAATGGGGCTCAAATTGGAATCCCAGTTAATTCTTAATTTCCCCTGAACTTTCATTTACTTACTCCTTCCTTCCATGGTTGCTATAAAACCATGTGTGAAATCACTTAGCCAATTACTAGACATATATCTGTATCTGTGAGGGATGTGAAATTTTATCTTGCTCGCAACTAACAAGTTAAGCTGTCACAGTTTACTAAATGCCGGCAGAAGACTTTGGGGCCAGAGCCATAGGACTTTGTTATACACGGCATTGCAAGCAGCATGCGCTTTGTGTTTGCCTCAAGGCCAAAGTCCCACAAAAGCAGAACAGAGTGGCCCAGATAAATTTGTGCCATGGCATAGAAACCCGGAGACTTGGAAACATGCATCTTCATTGTTCATGGTTGGACAGCAAACAAGCCTGTGCCCTGCTCTTAGGAAACCTGCATCCTGAGGTTTGAGTAAACTTGCCCTCAGGCCTGTGGTTGCTGCTCGCTCTATTGTGAAGGCTGTTTGTGATGTCCTTGAAGAGCTCATTCGGACAGTCGGTGACTTTACTACTAAAATATGTATAGCACAAGAGGCTCATTGACAACCACCTTCGATTTATTAACCATACATGATGCTAGAGCTGGGAATTCATTCGTGAACAGTGCACCCATGGCCTCTGCTCTCATAGTGTTGGTCTATGACCGTATTCCGACTGACAGAACAACATGCATGCCCTGATTTGCGAGTACTTATGAGAAGGGTGGGACAGAATAGTTTAAATTGGGACTTGGTGGGAAATCCCAATACAGAAATTCCATACACAGAGTTGACAACTAAAGTGTACATGACCCAAAACATGGTCTCCTACAATGCTTCATGTTCAACAAAAGCTGCACCATGGAAAAGACGGAAGAGAAAAATTGATGCATTTGGATCGTGGTGCCGTTGAAGAGTACCGAATGCAGTATGGACTGCCGGAACACGCAGCAAAATCGGTTTTAGGGAAAGCGCAGCCAGAAGGTTCTTTAGAAGCAAAGAGGTGACACTTCAGCTCACTTACTCTGGACACGTCACCACTGGTAACGACCGATCCCTGGGGAAGGCGATCCTACGTGATAAGGTAGAGCGGGTCGGTGAAAATGCAGGAAATCCTGAATGAGATGCATTGACACAATGTCCACCACAATAGACTCAAACACACCAATGATGATGGAGGTGGCATAGCACCAGAAAATGCTTCATGTTTTACCCTCCCACAGAATATTACCATGACCCAGCATGGTCTCTTATGTCAATAAATGTCTGTGCAACGATGGCTTGGCAGATTTGGCCATTCATTAGTTTTGTTATAGGGGCTTGTTCCTCTCCATGCCTGGGGGCCCCACGAGAAGTTGGAAGCAATAAAGGCTAAAGGGTATGCACGGATTCAGGCCCTGAGTCAGGGGGAGGCGGTACACCTAGGTTGGCCCAATCAAGGCCAGGTGGGTTTAATTCAGCCAATACAGTTAACCACGCCTCCCAGAAGAAAGCCCCCAAAAGGCAAAACTAGAAGACGACCCCTTTTTTCCAGCTGCCTCTCCACGGTTCTGTGCGGCCAGGCTGCGGCCTCTCTCCGGCCTCAGGTCACCACATGGGTGTGCAGTGCCATGAGGGTGTGTGTATTCACTTGCTATAATGCCTGAAACTTTTTCTGTTCTTTATAAAGGCCCCCTTGGATCACAAGCTAGGCTTCAGCGCGAATTCTTTCTCGTGCGAAGCCAAGGACCTAGGTATTTCCCACCCGAGAAATCAAACCGTTTTCGATGGGAAAGCCCCTGACTCTAAAGAAGTTCAAGTGCCCTCATATTTCTCTCTCTAGCTGCTCTCCTGACTTTTCTCCTCTGCAAAGTTGGATAATTTGGTTACCAGAGGCCTTGGTGTGTTCTTCATAGGGCTCGGTCTGCTTGGTGTTCTCTTAGCTTCTTGTATAATTGTCTGGTTCTCATATATTACACTGGGGAAGTTTTCTTCCAGGAATTCCCTCATTATTCTGGCTGTTGACTTCATTGTGTCTTGTTCTGGTAGCCCAATTATCCAACATTGCTCCTTTTCATAGCCTCGCTCACTGTTCTCAGGTTTTCTTCAGCTTCTTTGATTATCTTGCTTGATTGCCTTTCCCATTTGTTGAATTCTGCTTGGCTATCTTTGAGGTCCCTGAGCCAATGCTTCACCGCTTGCCTCCTGTTGGTAAGGTCTTTTATGTTTGTTTACTCCTGCTGGGTTTTCACTTAACTCTTGTATTTCCATTCATTAAATGGACTCTAGGCTCTCTATTTTTCCATCCTTTTTCGGTATTGATTCCCTCATACCCCATATGACTCGAAGCAGCATTCTGAATATTTATTTCTGTGACTGTTCAAATTATATTTCTTCTGTGTACATCATTAAGTTCAGATCTTCCTCCAGCATTTCATTTTGTTTCTCTTGCATTCTTGTAGTATATGCTGATGTGTGTTGTGGTGTGCATTTGTTTGGGTGGAGCTCATTTTCCTGGAAGACCAGGAGCCCTGTGTTTTCTCTCTGGGAAGCTAAAAAGAATGATTCTTAGGACTTCCCAGAGCCCACTGTGCTGAAGGACAATGCTGTGTCTCTGTCTCACTGAGGTTTTGCTCTATCCTGAGATGCAGGTGAAATGATCTGTTTGGAGGGCAGGTTGGGTGGCCCTCCCAAGAAGCATGGTAGTATAGTCTCAGGCAGTGGGGGTGGAAGTGGGCAGGCCGATTGCACAGGAAACGCAAAGCATGGGCCCCGGAATGTGCGCAGCATGGGGTGTGGTGTGAGGAACCTGTGAAGCGCTGGGATGCAGGTGGTGGTGACCTGCAGGACGTTGGGGCACTGGGGTGCTTGAGGGAGGCACTTGTGCAGTTCTAGGGTGCCAGTGGGAGGGGCCCATGGGCCACTAAGTTGCAGTGGGTGGGGCTGTGGGCTCAAAATCCGCAGTGGGTTACTGGACCGTGGGCCATGAAGCGGTGGCAGCAGGCAGGGGGCAGGGTCATGAAGAGGTGGCAGGGGCAGGGCTGTGGGCTGGGTGGTGGGTGGGGGTGGGACCTTGGCTTGTGTGAGTGCCCGCACAGGTGATTCAGGCTGATGTGGCCTGGGGACTAGGCCAAACAGCACAGCAGCCAATGGTCAGTGTGGGTGTGGGGTGGTGGTGGTTAGAGCAAGTCAACACCATGGAGGAAATCTGCCACAGGCTTGTACAGATATCCCTGGGTGCTGCAGCCTTCCTGCATGTCCCAGACAGCCCACCCCCAATGAGCCTCTCTATCCTCCAAACCAGCAATTGCTGGTGGAGCTCCCAACGTGGTAACCTCAACCTCAGGGCCATCTTCCTGGAAATCCCAGGAGTTTCTTGAAGACCTTGTCTATTTCTTCTTTTGCGTTGTCTGTTCAAGTTTTTAATGTCCATATAGACACTCTAGCAGCATGCAAGCCCCACTAATTACAGGTAACCAACCACATGTGTAACAGGAAGTGGTTGTACAAACAGGATACTCACGACAGGAAGGGAACAAGCTAGGGGCAGACATGTAATAGGAAGGGGAGGCACTAAGGGGCATACATGTGACAGGAAGGGCGGGCTCTCGAGTCGAGATGGCTGCCTAACCTTGGTCATCCCTGAGTTAGCTTGACCTTGAGTGTCTCTGGGCTTTCCTTCAGGGTAACAATCCATTATCCTTCTCAGAAGGGAGTGGGCTCACTTAGGATGGGAAAGCCTATAGGGTCTGATTGCTCTAGATGGCTGATGACCTTCAGGCAGATACATTTTAAGCAGTAGGTTTGGCATACATTATGTGGGGATACGATGGAAAATAACTTTTCTTTTTCCCACAGTCCTCCACGTTATTGAATTTGTTAGCATACAATCTTTCATAGTACCGTGTTATTTATCTTTTTATTTCACTAAGGTCTGTTGTGACATCCCCTGTTTCATCCCTAATTGTTGGTATTGATGTTTCATCCCTAATTGTTGGTATTGATGTTTCATCCCTAATTGTTGGTATTGACGTCTGCTGCGTTTCCTTTGTTAAGTTAGCTAGCAGGTTGTCAATGTTGCTAATACTTTCAAAGAATCAGCTTCTTGTTTTGTTAGTTTGTTCTATTGTTCTTGTGTTTTCCAGTTCATTTATTTCTGCTTGATGTGTGTTTTTGGAGGGGGTTGATCAAAGTGTCTTTCTCTCTGCCTCCTAGATGGTTATCATCTCCTTCTTCGTGATATTGGGGACATTTTCTCTTTTTTTTGGATTTTGTTTTGGGGACATTTTCTTCCAAGAATTCCCTTACTATTTTAACTGAAGGCTTGTTTGTTTCTGCTCAGGACCCCAATGATTCTAATATTGTTGGGCTTCATGAAATCGGCTATCATTCTCAGGCTGTCTTTTTCTTTTTCTTTTTTGTTTGATTGCTTCTCTCATTTGCTGAATTCTGCTTGGTTATCTTCAAGCTCATTAATTTGATTTTCTATTTCTTCCATTCTATTGTTGAATTCACCTTGTTTCTTAATTATGCTCCCTCATGCCTTAACTCTTGAATTCCCCATTAGTGTGAGGATTCTTTTTTTTTTAATTAATCATTTTATTTGTTAAAAATCGTATAACAAACCATCATTCAATAATCTTAAGAAAATTTGTACATACGTTGCCATCAACATTTCCAAAACAATTTCTACTTGAGCCCTTGGTATCAGCTCCTCTTTTTTTCCCTCCTCCCTCTCCCCCTCCCCCCTCAAGTATGCTTGAACAATTATATATTATTATTATTACTCCCTGTCTTACACTATTCGTTGTCTCCCTTTACCCACCTTTCTGTTATTCATCCACCTGGGAGTGTGTATATATCAAGCCTTGTTATGGGCTCTCCATTTCTCCCACTCCCCCTCCTGTCCCCTTCCCCCTCTCATCCCCACCATTCCCCTCCTCTCATCATATCACTACTCCTACTACTGTTCCCGGGGGGTTGATCTGGCCTGAATTCCATGTGTCGAGAGTTCTTATCTATGCCAATGTGTGTACGCTGGTCTAGCAGGATTTGTGAGGTAGAACTGGGTCATGGTAGCGGGGATGGGATGGTGGGGGAAGCATTCAGGAACTAGAGGAATGATGTGTGTTTCACCGGTGCTATAATGCACCCTGGTTGAATCGTCCCTTCCTTGTAACCCCTCTGTGGGAGGATGTCTAATCATCTACATATGGGCTTTGGGTCTTCACTCCAAGCCCCCTCTTTCACATCGATATAATTATTTGTTTGTGATATTTTGATCCCTGATCCCGCTGCCACCTCAAGATTACACAAGCTGGTGTGCTTCTTCCATGTGGGCTTATTTGCTTCCCTGCTAGATGGCTGCTTGTTTAACTTCAAGCCTTTTAAAACCCCAGATGCTACATCTTTGATAGCCGGCACCATCTGCATTCTTCACTACACTTGCTTATGCACCCATTTGGTCCTCAGTGATTGTGTCCAGAAGGTGAGTGTCAAGCAGTGCCAGTTTATTAGAACAAAGTATTCTTGTATTAAGGGGGGCCTTGAGTTGAGGCCCAAAGTCCATCTGCTATCTTAATACTGAACATATAAATATACATACTTTGGACTCCATCCCTTTCATTATAAATTAATATATTTACATATATACATATCTATAGCTATTCTTCTATAAATAGCTTTTGCCTCCTACTTCTTTCCCATATTTCCTTTTACCTTCCTCCTAGCCCACATTATGCTCACTCCATTCAGCTCTCAGTAATTCAGTGTGTGGATCCTTGTATCTCTCTTTTTCCATCTGTTTTCAGGATTGGGCCCCCACATTCTCGTACAACTCTCCACACCATTCTCTTGCATTCCCTTTCTGGCAATTCAAGGGTTGCTTCTGTGTACATTGTCAAGTTTGGGTCATCTTCAGGAATTGATGTTTGTTTTTCTAGATTTTTTTGTGGTCGCTGATGTTGGATGTTGTCTGCGTTGTAGTGTGATGAACTGAGGTGCTGCGTTGCCTTCTGTGATTTGTAGGGAGGAGGGTCTGGCTTTATAGGTTAGGGGAGAATCAGCTAGGTGCCAGAAAAAGTATTGTGTATGGATGAGGGCGTGTTAATTTGGTGAACAGGAGAAATAGGATATAGGTGCTTGGGAGTATGTTTTAGTTAGTACTAGTATTCTTAGGAAGCCTTCCTAATAAATGTGCTAATTTTTAATGAGCTAACCAAGAATGTTATGGAGATACGTTTTTACTTGGTAAGTTAGGGGAAAATGGGTATTGTCGAAGTGTAGGAAGCAGGTTCTAGAGCAGTGGTTCTCAACCTTCCTAATGCCATGATCCTTTAATACAGTTCCTCATGTTGTGGTGACCCCCCCAACCATCAAATTATTTTTGTTGCTACTTCATAACTGTAATTTTGCTGCAGTTATGAATTGGGCGACCCCTATGAAAGGGTCGTTCGACCCCCTAAGGGGTTGCAACCAACAGGTTGAGAACCATTGTTCTAGACGTTATGGTGGTTGGGGTGTGTGAGGTGTATATTAAAAAATTGTGAAAGGGAAAGTGCCATCCTTCAATTATTTGTGTTTACAACAGAAGACCCCTTTATAGTAGATTGCTGTACAACTCAGAATTCTCAAGTCATTGTGCATGATCCCAGGATGGATATAAGCTACTGTAGTTGGTGTTCCAGGGAGGAGTGGCTTCTGATCATTAGGTGGTTTGACTAAGTCCAATGGGACCCCATTTCGCTAGCTACCTGACTAATGGCAGGGATGGTCACTGAGTAACCCTGATGTGCTAAGTTCCAATTCTCCTGACAAGGAAAGCAGCCCTGTGTCTCCTTTATCAGAAGCTAGTAAGTCTAACAACTCCCTGGAGCCAGCTACACTATGGCTTTGGGCAGCATCCTGTATCACTTGGGTTGCTTTCTCTACAGAAAGCTGGGGTTGTCTCTCTGGAGGGATTAGTCATGCCCTTGTTATTAGGGTAGTATGCAGGGGCTCATTGATGGGATTATCTCAATTGGGATTCAGATCTCCAACTTTTCCAGTATCCACACAAAAGTCCCCGTGTTACCTTAGAGGGGCAGTCTACTCTGGCTCCCCTCCTGGCAGTGAGGCACATGGGTGGCATGGGGCACGGGTGGATGGCACATTGATGCAGTTGGGGGATGCTTGTTTGTGGGCTGGTCGCTGGGGGAGGGCAGGTCACTGGGGGAGGGGTGGGAGCAAATCAAGGGATTGAGGTGCACCAGTTGTCAGCGCAGAACATTCAGGAGACTCCAACACATGCACGCACCCGTGTGTGTGTGTGTGTGTGTGTGTGTGTGTGTGTGTGTGAGAGAGAGAGAGAGAGAGAGAGGAGTGGATGTGATCTTAGGGAAACATGGTGTGTGTGTGGGGGGGGGGGCGCTCCGGGACTGGGTAGAGCCAGGGAACCCTGGCTGTGTATCATTGGTGCTAGGAAACTGATTACCTGAGGTGGAGCAGGTATAGGCAGGACTGATTACCTGAGGTGGAGCAGGTATAGGCAGGACTGATTACCTGAGGTGGCGCAGGTATAGGCAGGACTGATTACCTGAGGTGGAGCAGGTAGCTGTAAAATTATCAGTCAGAGGGCCATCGTTCACGTGCATTGATCTTCCTTCAGTCTTCCTTATGCGATGTCCAGTGGCTGAGAGGTACTGTCCTCTCCTAAGCCTGGAAGTGGAGGCCCTGAAGCAGTCCAAGTCTGAATCTAGGGTGTAGCAATTTCATAGCCCATCCTCCCATTCCCATCTCCAGCCAAATAATCCGGCTTCCTCTCCCCAAAGATGTCCCACCAGAACAGGACATGTCGATTTACATCGATTTCACTCAAGACCCAAGGGAAAGATAGAACACTTAGTTTAGTCATAATTCACAGGCTGTATCTTCCTTAGGGAACGAAGCACATTTATTGTGCCAGAACCTTTCTTTGTTCTGTGTAGTGTGGTGAAAACACATACACCCAGACATCTGCCCACCAACTGTCTGGACGGGGTCAGGCGGGCAAATTGAAGGGCCCCCTTCAAAGCTGAAAACTGGCCCGGCCACACGGAGCCAAGAGGGAGCAACCAGGCTCAGCAAGTGAGACCTCAAGGTCCGGTACACAGAGCACTGCGAGAAGCCGACCAACAGTTCTCGAACACCTTGCAGCACCCCCCGCCCGGGATGGTTTCCCCTCCTTCCCTCCTCCAGGCACCTTTTTAAAAACCCCACACCCTGACCGCTGGGCGCAACTTCCCCGGCTTCCTGGCTAGCTCTTGGAACCTCGACCAGGCACTCTTTTGCTACAATAAAGCTGCCCTTGAATTTGCTTTCCTTCAATCCGATTCTGGTCTCACTCCGTGCCTCAGTTTACCTCACACCAACCTCATCTGTAATTCAGTAACATGTCATGTCATTGTGATTGCTACTTTTTCAAAATATTCCACCAAATAACTCAAATTTCCTCCCATCCCTGATAACCATTAATGATCTTTGATTTCTATATACCGTATAAGCCAACCTGAATATTCGAGGCACCTAATTTTACCACAAAACTGCATTAAAGATATGCTGAAATATTCGGCTTATACTTGAGTGTATACGGTCGATGTTTATTGCATGAGACCATACAGTCAGTATTTGCCCTTCAGATGGACTTACTTTGCTGAGAATGCTTTCAATTTTCACCCATCAGGACTTCAGTTCTCTCTACTGCTGCAAGACAGTTTTTAAAAAAATCATTTTATTGGGGGCTCATATAGCTCTTATCACATCCATCCATCGTGTCAAGCACATTTGTAGCTATCATGTTCAAAACATTTTCTTTCCACATGAGCCCTTGGTCTCCGCTCATTTCCCCCCTCCCTCTCGTGAACCCTTGATAACTTATATTTTTTCATGTCTTACACTGACCGGTCTCCCTTCACCCACTTTTCTGTTGTCCGTCCCCCAGGGAGGGGGGCTGTATGTTGACCATTGTGCTCGGTTTCCCCAATGTTCGGTTATACGTATAAACCACATTTGTTTGTTCACCGGTGGACGTCGTCTGCTCTTACGTTCTGGCCATTGTGAGGATTTCAGTGAGCACTCGTGCACAGGTTCTGCTTGTACTCCTACTTCCGCTTCCTTTGCGTGCACACCTGGGATGCTGGCCCGCTGTCGGGAAGCCCACGCTCAGCTGTGACGCGCTGCTGACCTGTTTTGCCCAGCAGCTGCACCATTTCCTTGCCAGCAGTGGCTAAAGGAGGTACCATTTTCGCCACAAATTCACCAACACTTGTTCTCTTCTAATTTCTAAAATGTACAACACATTGAAATTTAAAAATTATTTATTTTTTGAGTAGGCAATATATGTACACGGTACAAAGAATTCCAGTTACAAAAGTTATCGGTGAAAAATTCTGCCCCCATCCCCTGCCCCGCTTCCCAGAGGCAACCAAAGGCTGTCAGATTCCTGTGTGTTGTCTCATCTGGGCATATGCAAGCAGGTATAAAAGGGGCTTCACAGAGTTTGTGTCAAAATTCCATTATCTTTTAACTCAATTTTTCCATGAACTTTCTGAGGGCCCTCTGCCGATGTGCATGTCTGCACAGATGGATGGACATATATACACACAGCTCCTTCTATCCTCTTTCCCGCTTAAACAACGCAAGTATAAATACCACGAGCCTTATTCCCGCCAGCCATGCCTTTTAGATATCATTCCACTGAAGTGTGCAGACTCCACTCATAATAGTTCATTGTATGCATTTGCCTTAATTTATTTAGTCACTGCCCTTTATTGATCGTCGTTTTCAACTTGGTGCTGTTACAAATAAGGGTAACAAGGAAAATCCTGTAGATGCTGTGTGTGTCAATTTGCCTGGGCTGTGATTCCCAGTAGTATGTAATTATTGTCCATTTTGTGATCTACACAATTATCCTATATGTTCTAAGTCCTCACCTCTATGATGTTCATGATTAGGGGCAAGATGCAACCTAAAGGGTTAGGTGGTAGCCTGGGTCGAATTCTCTTTTAGCTTGTCCTATCTCTTTTGAGATAGAAAACTCAAGATTCAAGCAGAGATGACAGGGACCTCCTACCACCAAGACAGAAAGAGCTGGGGGTTGAGGCATCCTTTGGACTCAGGTCCCCGGGCTGCGAAGCTACTAGATTTAGGGGACCTCCCTCCTGAGTCAGCAGAAAGAGAGTTGGCAATCCTGAATCCGGATGTTTAGCCAAGTAGTGAGAGGATGTTTGCTAAAGAATCCACCAGTGCTACGTCTGCTACAGCAGCACCAGATCGCTAAGGCAGCAGGAGAAAGTGTTAAGAAGTAGCGCTGCTGGCTCGTTGCAGGTCTGTGCATTTGCACATGTAACGGAGAGTCCCCAGCAGCCCCTGTGGAGGCTGTGCTGATTTCAGCCATCCCTGCACCTCCCAGGGTCGGGTTGGGGTCTGTCTTCTCTCTTTGGTGCATCCAAGTCATTCCAATCAACTCCATTACCGTTCAACTCACGACACACAGTGAGTTCATTCAAATACTCCCGATCGAACCTCTAACACCAGTATGTTCTCCTAGTTCTTTGTTGCTTCCCTACTTGGGACAAAAAAATATCAGTAAAACGTAATCCTATTGATGTGCTGGAAACTTCTGCCAACTTTTTCATGCTAACCTTAAGGTCAGGTGTGTTTGAAGGAGACCCAATAAAAGTGTGGAGCAAACTGTCTACCTGTTATCAAGCTACGCATAGGATAACGGAAGTCTGTTGTTAAATTTTACTAAAGCAGGATGCAAAGCTGTAGTTTAGATGTTATTTTATCACAACAGAATTTCCTGATTGTCTACCCTGAACCAGGCAATAGAGTATTGAGGGAAGACAGGTAGGGCCCCAGCTTTTGTGGCACTGACATTTCTACGGGAGGGCAGGCCACAGACCCAGCACACACTGCGAGTGAGTCACAACCACTGAGACGGAGGAGGAGGAAGGGCAGCATGTAATCTGAAGGCTGACTAAGTGGGTTTGTACACGAGTTCCTGGGTGGTGCAAACAGCTAACACGCTCAGCTTCTAAATAAAAGGTTTGTAGTTCCAGCCCGCCCAGAGGTGCCCCAGACAAAAGGCCTGGTAATCTATTTCCAAAATCTTCATGTAACTCAAGAGCCCATGGGGCAGTACTACCTGGGGTCACAATAAGTTGCTGTGGACTTGACAGCCATTGTTTGTTACTAGTAGTCATTCTGTTAGATGGACTGGAGAAGCCATGGCCCAAGATCCCAGAGGGAAAAGCATTCCAGGGAGAGGGAGAGCACGTGTAATGTCTATGGGGCCGCCGTGAGCTTTGCACGTTTCAAGAGTTGAAACAAGTATTCCCAAACTGTGAGACATGCTGCGGAGCAGCTACCAGATCCCCTACTGTTGAACACAACACATATGTTGAACACATATGTTGAACACAACACACATGGAGACCATGATGACTTCATTCTAATGCAGCCTTTCCAGCCTGCTGCTGTGTGCTGTAAAAAGGCGGCTCTGGACTGGGGGAAGGGAGGAAGAGAGTGGGAGGTTCACGAGTTTGATCAAACTCGGCACTGGGTAGACAGAGAGCTCCCCAGCCCACTGCGTGTTGTGAAGGCTCTTCTTACTTGAAGGCCGCAGGAGTACATGATAGAGGATGCTTCCTAATTACTCTTCCGCAAAGTATGTTTCAATCCTCCGACTATTTGCCTTTCAGAACAGACTGATGGCCAGAAGGTCCAGTTCCCTCTAAAGCTGTCAATAGTTACCTGCACAAATGGCAAGACTTGGCCACCTGAGGCAGGAGGAATGAGGGGAACCGGTGTGTGTCCGTCTGCACACTGGCCAATGCGCTCTTTCATGCACGGCGCCTCTGGTCACTGAGGACGGGACTGGGACTGTCCCCACTCGTCCCGCAGTCCTGGGACCGGCACTTTGAGATGGCCGGCGGGCTGCTGAAGGCCTTCTCCACACACTGCTCAAGGCTCCAGGAGCTTGTGGAGATGTTCCCCACCAGCCAGGCTCCCCTCACTACGGCTGTGAAAGACCTCGGGTGTGTGCCAGCTCTGTGCCTCGGCTTCTGCTGGTGGCAGGATTCAGCTTGCGAGCAGCTACCTTCCAGGACCAAGGTGAAGCCATAAACTCCAGTCTCCAAGTAGAGCTTAGGCGGGACCCCCTTCAAGTGTGCCCTCAATCATAAAGGAAACATCCTGCGACGTGGACAACGGTCCTCTGCCCGGCTGCATCTCCGTCTAGTGGTATTAACTGACCCAACACCCACCGAGGATAGAGGGCTGGCCAAAGAAAACAAGAAACACGCAGTGTCTCTGCAGTCACCACGCCATCTGCTCTGACCCGGCCCATAGCGGCCCTGGTTTGGGTCGAAGCTAAAGCAGACTTTTGAACACCAGGAGAAACGCATGAGAAGGGGCTTGCTTGGGGCTGCCAGCCATGGGAAGCCTGCATGTCAGCGGGCCATCAATGCTCTGGCAGAGCAGGAGAATCCACGCTTCCCAGGGAAGGTAGGTTCCTCCCGAGGACACATTTTCTCCTTAGAAACACACCATTTCCAAAACCACGCTTCATTTTAACATGGGAGGAGCCTGTGGGCCTCGAAGAAAACATAAGCAACTATGCCCCAAACAGAAACAGACCAAACCACACCCACTGCCATCAAGCTGTTTCTGGGCCCCTGAAATGCTCGGACCGCATTTCCAAGGAGGATAGGCACTGGGTTAACTGCAAGGTTGACTGTTCAAACCCACCAGCTGCTCTGAGGGAGGAGGGGGAAGCTGTCTGCTCCCACAGAGATTCAGTTTGAGACACTGTAGGGTCTTTAGGCATCAGAATCAACTAGATGGCAGTGGGGTTTGGAACATTTTTACCACATGGAAAGACAAGCCTTCACAGGAGCTGGGAAGGTGGGTGGGTGGGGGGGGGGGGAGCGCACCTCCTCAGCTTGGGAACATTATGGCACCTTCCCCACACAGGGCCTGCGCTCTGTGCTTCCTCTATGGCAAGGGTGGCATCCCTAAAATGGGCTTCTGTTGCTATCAAGCGTAATCCACAATGTGCCCGTTACAGAAACAAATGTGCTGAGTCAACAAAGAGAAACGACAGCATCCCACACCAAAGCCCAACCAAGAACGCCCTTGAGAGACACCCCGCCCCCACAACAATACCGCTTTTTTTTTTTAATGGATCGGCTGCTTTGCATG
Source organism: Echinops telfairi (assembly GCF_000313985.2). Classification (NCBI taxonomy): domain Eukaryota; kingdom Metazoa; phylum Chordata; class Mammalia; order Afrosoricida; family Tenrecidae; genus Echinops; species Echinops telfairi. Next base: position 4,352,705 of record NW_022103912.1, on the reverse strand, counting down.
AGTCTTGGCACAGTTCCCTCACCAACACAGAGCTGGACCGCAGTGACCCCAGAAAGCCAGCGGCCCCTCCTCACCAAACCACCTTTTCACAGAGGCCAAGAACCACTTAATTTCTCACAAAGTTGAGCAGCTAGCTGTCAAGTTGATGACTGCCTCCACAAGGTCATCCAGTTTCCCTGAACCCGACACCACCAAACTGCCATCGCCTCTCCTTAATTAACCTCGGACGACGACCCGTCTCTTCACTTCCTAGCCTCAATTTCACTGAGTCTCCTCCACATCTGCAGATGACCGCTGCCCACGGACACGGTGCAGGAAAAGCCCCGCTGACAGGGGACACCCTCTCAGTTGCTCTCAGGCAGCCTTCCAACTCAGCCCTAAAACCCCAGTACGTTTTTAAGTTTGTGCACACCAGCCCTGCTTACTCACATGAGCTAAGGAACGAAACATGAAGGCAGTGTTCCTGTGGTTACAGTAAATGCCTCACATGCCTGACCTATTTACATTTTTGTTTCATTGTCCAATCCTGCTGGACAACATGTGTGAAACGTTTGTGTAGAAAGGAGCACAAACATGAAGCAGGGAACCAGTCGAGAGGATGGAGGGGCCAGCTCCAATCCCCGCAGAAGAATTTACTCCAGAGGACAACAATGAAGCTACAGCTCAGGGAGGGACATGTCAGATGAGAGCACACAGGAGCAAATGAAGGAGGAAGAAGAGAGAGTGGAGCACATCCTGGCCCACCGAGCTTTGAGGACGATATCCCTGCTCAGAGAAGCCAATCACAGAGAGGACCATATAGCCGGCCGCACTATGAGACACGACATCCCTCACTGACCCATAGCCCTACAGGGGACAACACTAGAGGCACAGTGAGGGAATTGTGCCTGATCTGACCCCACCACACCGAGGCAAAACACTAAGGATGTGCAACAGAACAGCAAGGGGAGCAGAGCAAGGAAGTTCCGAGGGAATACCAAAAATAGACTTTGGGGCCAGAGCGTGGCACCCCATCAGATTCCACCGAAAAACACTCCTAAGGGTCAACAACAGACCTTGAACTATTTACAGGCTTTTCCTTTGTTTGGTCATTGATTTTTATTGTTTTGTTTTCTCTTTTTGTTTTGATTTGCTCTGTCTTGTTTTTTGTGCATATTATTATCTCTGCAGGTCTATCTAGATAAGACAGGTGGAATAAACAGTCTGGAGGAGAAAACAATGAGACTGATGGTTCGAGGGAGACATAAGAGACGGGGGTTGGTGGGGGAAAGAACATGGGTATTAATGAACCCAGGGACAAGGGAGTAACATGTGATTCAAAATTGAAGGCGAGGAGGGTGTAGGAGGCCTGGTAGGGCTTGATCAAGGGCAATATAACTGAGAGGAATTACTGAAACCCAAATGAAGGCTGAGCATGATCGTGGGACAAGAGAAAAGTAAAAGGAACTAGAGGAAAGAACTAGGAGGCAAAGGGCATTTATAGAGGTCTAAATACAGGCATGCACATATGTAAATATATTTATATATGATGATGGGGAAATAGATCTAATATGCATATATTTATAGGTTTAGTATTAAGGTAGCAGATGGACATTGGGCCTCTACTGAAATACTCCCTTAATGCAAGAACACTTTGTTCTATTAAACTGGCATTCCATGATGCTCACCTTCCCAACATGATCGCTGAAGACAAAGCGGGTGCATAAACAAATGTGGAAGAAAGCTGATGGTGCCCGGCTATCAAAAGATACAGCATCTGGGGTCTTAAAGGTTTGAGGATAAACAAGTGGCCATGTAGCTGGGAAGTAACAAAGCCCACGTGGAAGAAGCACAGCTGCCTGTGTGATCACGAGGTGTTGAAGGGATCAGATATCAGGCATCAAAGAACAAAAAATCATAACATTGTGAATGAGGGGGAGTGCGGAGTGGGGACCCAAAGCCCATCTGTAGGCAACTGGACATCCCCTTACTGAAGGGTCGCAGGGAGGAGACGAGCCAGTCAGGGTGCAGTGTAGCAACGATGAAACACAACTTTCCTCTAAGGCTTCCTCCCCACCACTATCATGATCCCAATTCTACCTTACAAATATGTCTAGACCAGAGGATGTACACTGGTACAGATAAGAACTGGAAACACAGGGAATCCAGGACAGATAAAACCCCTCAGGGCCAAGGATCTACATATAACCCCCTCCTTGGGGGATGGACAACAGAAAAGTGGGTGAAGGGAGACGTCGGACAGTGTAAGACATGACAAAGTAATAATTTATAAATTATCAAGGGCTCACGAGGGAGTGGGGTTGGGAGGGAGGGGGAAAATGAGGAGCTGATATCAAGGGCTCAAGTATAAAGAAAACATTTTGAGAATGATGGCAACAAATGTACAAATGTGCTTGACCCAAAGGATTGTGATAAAGAGTTGTATGAGCCCCCAATAAAATGATTCTGAAATGTTGAACATGATTGAATGGCAGAGTCATAAGCACAAGGGCAGGAGAGCTTTGTGTTTGGTTTGACCTACTTGTTTCCAGAAGGCAAAGTCCAGTCTCTCAGTCCGCCCTCAAGTCTGTGGGAACTGCGCATCTTTCTCGGAATCCTCAGGGACTCTACATCATAATTTTCGCTTTTCTAACATGGCCTTCCTGCTTCTCTGCCCATAAAAATCGAATTCCTCTGCCACATGTAGCCCAGATCCTACCTCCACCACAAACCTGTGTGAAGCTCTGCAAAGATGCCTGGGTGCACGCTCAGTCTCACTGTCCTCTCAGAATCCCGTGCACTGCTGTGCACTACAGTGCAAGGGGTGTGCACCTCGTTTCCTTGACTAGCACTGTGCTTCTCAACATGTGGGTTGCACCTGATTCATAAAAGTAGCAAAATTAGTTATGAAGTAGCAAAGAAAATACGTTGATGGTGGGGGCTGGGGGTGGGTGGGTCATGAGATGGATTTTAATGAGGGGATTACACAAGATCATCCACTGCAAGAATCCGGGCCTGGGAAGGTTAATTCTATTGAAATGTCCTCAACTTGAGTCCTGTTTTCAGACTTTGGAGAAAATGACTTTAGAGGTCAAGGACTACACCAACGGTACGGGGCTGTCACACTGGTTGCTCTGTCACCACCTCGACAGGTCAGGCGCAAAAGCACCGATATTTATAGGAGCTAGTAATTCCGCTAAAAGCTTTTTTTTTTTTTTTTAATCTCAGATGGTAAGTTCTGGGGCTGCGCCTGCAACCTGGGTCTGAGGAGCGGGGTCTGTGCTTTACATTCCTCTCTGTCACCTTAAGTGACTACTTCTCAGTTCGACTTTGCTGAACAAGGGAATTCCTCTTTATTCAGAGAGGCCATACAAAAATGAGGTACCTTCCTATCTGCAACATTACTACAGAAATGAAAGCTGAGTCAACAGAGGGAACAGATCCTGCCCACAGTTCTTCATCTGACGATGGGACTGTTATCGAGGCCACTAGTGTTCACGTTATCCGATTCCCACAGCAAGCAGCAGAGAGACATGGAGGCGAACAGGAGGAAGAACACATCCGGGGTGCTGAAATCATCACGCCTGTAGCTTTCAGAGTCACTTCATGATCTGATATATGGGCAGTAAGGGAAAGTTAAAAAAAAAAAATCAATGATCCACGCTGACCACTGGAGGTTCTCAGGAAGTCTTGGCTCCCATCCTGGACAGCAGCAGCTCGTTCCTGCGACCCTCCTGCAGGGGAAGCAGAGGGAGAAGGGAGTCACGACATTAGCATACACGGTCCCAATGGTCTTTCCCCCAGGCCCACTGGAGCACACCTCCTTCCAGGGAACAAACAAACAAAGTAACCATAGCACCCCGCCCCACAATGAGTAGGTTATTTTCTTTTGCAGGCCCCCTTCCCCATCATTGCAGTGTGCCCCTGGGGCAGTAGCACCCACTTTGGGAAGCAATGCACTAGAGACACCTTTTTACCAACCACACCAAAGTCTGCATTTTGTTGCCATCTGCCTGGTAAGCCTTCGTGTCAGAACAGCTACAATGATCTTCAGTTTACGGACTGAGGAAGGGACCAGGAGCCGAGGCACTGTCATTCTGAAAATGGGAAGATGCAGGCAGCAGACACACCTGGCTGCCAATCTTGGACTACGAGAGGGCGGAAGGTTCTTAGAAGCAACGGCCTGAAGAGCGACAGAAGGCAGCTCTGGCTGACCAAGCAGCAGGTCCCCGAGCAAGTCTGGCTACGACACAGTGAACGCGGACACGCGTGCAGAGGAAGCAGCGGACACGCGTGCAGAGGAAGCAGCGGACACGCGTGCAGAGGGAGCAGCGGACACGCGTGCAGAGGGAGCAGCGGACACGCGTGCAGAGGGAGCAGCGAACCCTAAGAAGCAGAGTCTTAGGGGTCAAAGGGCAATTAACAAAAGAGACGTTTTCTGTCAAGAACATATCAGACAAGAGACTCATCTCTAAAATTCTAGACAACTCCAACAACAAAAAGGCAATCCTACGAAGACATGGGTAGCAGTCATGGACAAGATACTTCACCAAAGCCAACAACCACAGGAAGAAATGCTGTGATCATTAGCCATTAGAGATGCAGATCAAAATAACAATGAGTATCTTCTTACACCAGCACTGACAGCACAGGTCAAAAACTACAGACAACAGCCAGCTGGGGAGGGTATGGAGACACCGGAACCTTCAAGCACTGCAGGTAGGACTGTACACACAAACCATGCACTGCGGAAAACATAATGGTGCTTCTTAGAAAGTGGAAACCGAAATACCACGTAGTAATCCCCTGCTTCCACCCCCAGTACGTGGTGTATGTCGTAGGGAAATAAGAGGCTGCCATGCCAGATTATCTGCACAGTCACCTTCCTTACAGCATGACCCACAAAAGCAACCATCAGTGGACACCCCAGAACATACATGGCGCAGACTACCAGGCAGCCTGAGAGAGTCCCAAAGAAAGAAGGGAGCTCCTCTCACACGGACGGACGAACCCGGAGGACAGCACGCGGCACACAGTAACAAAAGGACAACCGTTTTCTGAGATCCCCATGACCACAGCTGAAGAAAACCTTTTCCCAACACAGAGGCTTTGAGGATCGCCAGAGGTGGGCAGGGAGGGAAGGTCAACCGCGCACTAGCGGGTAGACCCACACGCATCTGGGAAAAGGGGAAGGCAGCGCCGAAGAGGGCGGTCAACCAAAATGATGAAGGCAAAGGCAGGCACTGGGTGAAGTACCCGAATCTTGTGAACACACTCCCACACTCCCAAGGAGCTCCACGCATGCAGAGGCAGACACGCAGCTGAGCGGGCAGGGGATCGGGAAGGCATGCAGAGTTGACAGGAGCAGGTCTACACATGTGCTTACCTGTGCTGCAAATAATGCCCCTAGACACAGTGGAGCCCACCGGACGCCAAGGGATGAAAACTTCTCGGCTGTCACCACACATCTCGAGGGAAGGCATGTGTGGGCCTCGACACTCAGGACCAGTCGCGGGGCTCTAACAGCCCGAATCAACAGTGCTCTAATAATCCTATTTGGCGAACAGTGACTGGGGTCTTCAAAGCAGCCTTTAGAAGCACCATAATGGATCTCTCCAGATCCAGAGCAAAAGAGAGCAAAGAAAACGGAAGACAAAGCAATTTGCCCAATGGATGAATGAAGGGGCCAAGCAAACCTCAGCTTCTACAGCCCTGGGGCCACAAGCACTGCTCTAAAAGAAGCCCCGCACTGGAAGGTCCTGGACTGGCTGGGAGAGGAAGGGAGAATACAACCCAAAATCATTACAGGGATCATGCTTACTGACCACACAGAGACTGGAGGAACCCCCTAGAATAATCAAACATCTGAGATCAAAGGGGCAGCATGTGCTCAAAGATAAAGCTCAGAGACAAGACAGTTTAGCAAGGGGTGGATGGTAACAGGAAGCAGGGAGAATGTGGGATACGGGACGCTACACTGTAGGGATGGAATTCAATGGATGAAACAAAGTCTACATGAATTTTGAATGGACACTGATTTGCCGTGTACACCTTCACTTAATGTACAATAAAATGCTGGTGATTTTTTTTTCTTTCAGGCACACTGGACAGCAGTGCTACCAAATGCAAGGAGGAAAGGGAGGGGGCAAACAACATTCCGTTGGCATACATGCGACAGAGGGCTTCCCTCTAAACCTAACAGGAACCAACCAGTGAGGAAGCTGGTGCTGGGGGATGTAAGGCCATTGCCCACAATTTCGCAACTGGGAAGTGGCAAGGGTAGGATCTGACCTTTAAGCACATCACACTTCCAAGTTTACTGTCCAACCACAGTGATTCTCAGTGGCCCGCCCCAGCCCAAGAACAGCGGAAAGGAAGGCCTCCAGATGTGGATCCTGAAGAACTTCAGGTGGGCCTTGATGTGGGCTGATGATGCCACTGTATACATGTGTTTGACGTGCTACAAAAATTATGGTTCACTCCCATTCGAGTGTGCAAACAAAGACCATGCCTCGTAGGACACTCACTTCAAGACAGGTCAGACACTCCCTGGACACATCTAGAAGCCACTCTTTACTGTCCAGACACACAGCCAACTTGATACTTCCCATTATGGACCAGAGGAAAGACACCAAAGACGCATCTGGTTTCTGACAGTTCGTTTTGAGGTGAGGGCAACTCTCACCTGTCACTTTAACTTGCCCCACCCACTCGCCCTTGTTGTACCTCCTTGAACTCTTTCACAGTCTTAAAATACAGCCTCTGTTTTTCTAACAGTTCCAGGTACTGGTCGTTCAACTGGTCTCTTCTCATTTTGTTTTCTTGTTTCTTTTTTTCCATCTGTTGAAACATTTTGAGAAATAGCAGTAAAAAGGCATGTTCTGACCAAAGGCTACAGGCACTGAGAATGCGTTGAGGTTCATCAAGGTAAGAAAACATCTGACTACCAGGGACAAAGGCCCAGAGGTTCTTTGCCCTTTGTGTTGCAATTGATGCTCAACTTCTCAGGTTGGCAGTTTGAAGCCACCCAGAGCTATCTTGGAAGAAGACAGCTGTGACCAGCTAGCTGGTCCTTTCCCTCTAAATCTTTAGACGGAACATTCCTGCCTATTTTCTGATTTATAGTCAATGCTGTTCTATTACATGTCTACCCCGAGCATGCCGGTTCGGGGAAGCCCATGCTCCGTGTGGACACAACTCTCCAGCCACAACTGGGCAGGACTCATCACAGCATCGCTATCGAGAGGGCAAGGCTTTGCTTCTTTGGAAACACACCAAAATATATTCGTTCACAGGAGTGCAAAGCAGACATAGACACTGCATTCTGGGATGCTCAAAATGCAAACCCTATCTGGAGACCTCTTTGAGATTTGCTTTCCAAGCCCACTGATTGCATTCATTCATGCAGCCAACAGCTTGGGCCCAGTGCTATTTGAGCCACTGGAGACGCAGCCCTGCCAACGAGAGTGCTCTCTGCTCTGGGAGGCCTTGGTCATCTGCCAGTGGGGCAGACAGACAAAGGGGCAAAGCCACAGCTTCCTGCACTGCTCAAGGGAGAAGGGGGAGAATTAGCTCCTCTCCCAAGAAGGCCTCCCTGGTAAACAGGCTTCTCATTAAAGGATTGGAAACTCACATAAATTCTTATAGTCCTTTACTCTGATCAAAAGTAACTTCATGGGGACAGTCCACCATGAGATCTGGGACGTTACAGGCCAGGTTCTGTTCTCCACCCGGCTCACTGCCGCATCTTCAAGAATGGGCATCGTTTACCTCTATGCAAGAGAGCTGTCCTGCACAAGCTACGTGCTGGCTTATGTCTGTTCTCATTTCTGTGGCTGATTGGCCTGAGGGATCTCGTTTGTCCCCAATGACAGATGGTTGAGGAAGGAAGTAAAAGACACTTCCTTCAATCGTTTGAACCAGCTGCTCCGAGGGCGTCTACTCCCGTAAGAGTTAGTCCTCCAAGTCCAGAGGGGCAGTTCTTCTCTGCCCTTTCGGGCTGCAATGAATCAGAATCGACTTGCTGGCAGGAAGTTTTTTTGAGTTAGGATTCAGCTGGGGAGAGGTAAGAGGAAAACGTAGTGGTGCATGAGTTCTTCAAACTTCCCGCAAGTCTAATTTATTTTACACAAGACGGGGCCCACAGGCAGACCTGTCCAGTGACGGGAACAGCCACACCGCCCAGCCTGAGCGAGGCTCTGCAAAGCTGTCTGCAGTGCTCCCGCAGCCTTGTCTGTTCTAGTCTTCTCTCCTCGGAGCTCGCAGGCTCACGGTAGCAGGCTTGTCTGCACTGGTCATGTTCTTATTGTCAGGTGATGGTAAGTCGATTTCTGACCCCATGTGACAAGAGCAGACCTGCCTTCAGAAACAAGGATTTGTTTTGAAAAGATAAAATATGTACGGCAAAACATGCCGATTCAGCCATTCCTGTGCGTACAAGTCAGTGGCTAGGCTAGGCTAGCTCTTTCTTTCACAGGGCGTTCTTGAGAATGGAAATGCTCCTTTAGTCTTAAGGAACAGACCTTAATGCCAGAACATCACAGTCCAAACATCGAGAGAGGAGCTGATTCTGGGCAGGAAAAGGGAGCCTGCAGGTCAAAGTGGCTTACTCGCTTGTACAATGGGGATAATATTGCTCATCGAGATTCAGTACATGCACATGTTAGTCACAGACCGACAACAGCCTGGGGACCTCTGGGCGGTGACAGCCTTGCAGCGGCCTTGCCCACTGCTGCTCAGCTCTCAGGCCTCTTCAGGATTGAGACCTCGTTCCCAGAGCCACCCCAGGAGGCTGTGTGTCGAGGGGTTTCTTCATCACTGCTATGAAATCTGACGCAGCATCGCTTTTAAAATTACATTGCAAATCAAGAGAGTCTATCTGACCTTCATTTTACTCTGCTTAATCCCTTCTACGATTTGTTCCATCTGGCGCAAAAACTGGTCCCGGGCAGCAGAAGAGGCCATGGCTCTGAAAGAAACAGACCACAGAGTGTGGGATTATAAAGAGACTTTTCCCCAGCTTTGTCTCCCCCCAAAACATGCCAAACAGGAGGGGCTTCTTGCCAGCATAATGTGGGAGGTCTGTTGCTTACAGACATCCTCCCTGAAGGCAATCAGTCACCAGACCAAGGATGGGCTCCCGCTCCCTGCTGTTAAGGACAATAGGCTACTTCTCCCAAAAGGTTTGCGAACACATTAGCTTGATTCCTGTAGGTGGGGTTTACACCTTCCTGATAATGGTTGCTATGGAGAACAGATCAAACAGGCTCAGTGACATCAAAAGTAGGCTGCCATCCTGAATCTAGTCACGTGTATACCCCCAACCCCTCCTCTTCCTATTGCGCATATATCCCTAGATTGTCCCTCTCATTGCCGTATAACCTATAGTGCAACCCCTTTCTGTGACAGTATGTCTTTACCTGTAATTAGTGGGCTTGCACTCCCCCCAAAGGTATACAGGCCTGGGTTAGCAATAAAGAGCTCTCTCTCAGCTCCTCCCTTGACCTCTTGTCCGATCCCCCTCTCCTCTCCCATCCTCGCTCTGGTTCCCATTCCCCTTGTCCTCCTTCCCCTCCCCCTCTCTCCACGTGGACCACCAAGCAGGGCTGAGGTGAGCATGCTACCATGAAATGTGTCTGCCTCCTGTATTTCAATCTCTCTTCTATCTCTCATGCTCTCGATGACTTTAATATAATATTTATGTATCTCAACCGTACAATTGTACCTATCGAACCCGTGATTAGTGGTGGGGGGCTGGCACCCCTTCCAACCACAACAGAGGCTTGGGGGTGGGGCTAGGAGGTGGCACCGTGGAGCGGGCTGGGTGGCGGGTGCAGATCGGGTAAAGGAGTCAGTCTATTATCCAGATTGTGTTCCAAGAAGCATCGAAGCTTTGGAGGCACCTTGGACCCACGGGATCTCAGGTACTTAAAGGACTCTGGTGTAGTGGTTACATGTTGGGCTGCGATCCCACATGTTGGCAGGACAAACCACCTTCAGCCCGAGGGAGAACAGACTGGGTTTTCTAGTCCCTCAACCAGGTACAGTCTCAGAAACTCAGAGTCTCTATGCATCAGCCTCGACTCAATGGCAGTGAGTTTTTTTGAGAAATCTCAGGGTTTAGAGGGAGGATCAAAAGTCACCTAATCTTATGTGAATATTAACACACATACACTCCTTTATTCATTCGACTTAAGATGCACTTTCTTAATGTACGATAAAATGTGACTAAAATGAACAAAAGTATCTTTTACTTTGAATTATGATAGGTACTATTTCAGAAATGAGCTCCATTTTTGGTAATCTGGGAATTGGGAGACACTATTCAAGGTGACTACACATTTCTGAGAGACCTTAAAACCCGGGGGCAAGAACAGAGAGATCTACGCAGTGAACAACCACACTAGGGAGGTGGGCTTTCCTCAGGATAATTAATCACTTGTGATTAAAAAGGGAGCATTTACCCAAGGCCAGAGCTGAGGTGGTGGGAATGGGGTGGAAAGGAGAAGAAAAGAGGTGGGAAACAGGGAGGAAGAGGGATAAGTGCTGGTATGTTGTGGGAATTGCAATCAATGCCATGAAACACAATGTATTAATTGTACAATGGAAAACAGATTGTTCTGTAAACCTTTACCCAACTCAAAATAACAAGTTAAACGCAAACAAACACGTCCAGGGCTGAGAAACCCTAGAAGCAGCAGTTCAGTGACTGGATCCTCAGACCCCTTAGGGTACCCCTTCATCCCAGCTCTGCCGAGGTACTGTTATCTGAAGGGTCCAAGAACGCGCCCACACACGAGGAACTGAGACTTTCCCCAAAGGGTGGGCTGACAGAGCAGAATACCTCTCGAACTGTAGGCGCTCTTGAGGATCAGAAAATAAGGATGCTGGTGCTATTTTTAGAACTGTCATGTGATGGTAAGTTACTCCTTTATGTGAATCTGATCAGAGACCTGTCTTTTCTTTTACATAATAAAGCAGTAGAAAATCTCAAGCCTATAACCCATTAAGATCTCAGGCAGCTTTACCGAGGGTCATTTGCTTGGGAAAAGGAGTTTGTGCTGGGGAATGAAGGTGCCACCCCTGTCCGCGGGGTCTGCTTGGGAAAGAAGCAGGCACTGCCATCGGTAGCAGGCTGGACAGAGACTGGTGGGATTAGCCTGCCAGAGGGCCTTGCCAGTCAATTTCTGGAGGAAAAAACTCATATGAACAAAGCAGCTTAGAGGGTGCTCATGAATCTAAATGATTTGACAGAAGAGTTAAAAGTTATTTTAAAACAAATTACAGAGATGATTTTTATTACCTAAATTATAAAGTCCTCCTAAATACTAAACAATTCCATCTTACTGATTCACTCTAACATCCTATTTGTGTAGGAATGCAAAGACAACATCATCCAAGGTCCATCTCTGCTGAGCAGCAGGGCGGAAGGGTGGGGCTCCCACCAGCATTCAGTCCTATGTCTTTCTCAATCACACTACAGCCATACACCAGTGAGCTGAGGGCAGGGTGCAGGGCACAGCAGGTGTTTATGGGAGGAAGAGCAGCAATACTCACTGTGAGAAGTTTTCATGAATTGAGTTTAGCAGGCTAATCTAAGTAAACAAAAAAACATAAATAAATAACCCAGGCATCGTTGTGAACTGATTACAATGTTAGAGGTTCAGACGAGGGAGAAAGGTGAAGCTGTTTGCTCCCATAAAGGTTTGAAGTCTCAGAAACACCATAGGGCAGTTCTACCCTGTCCTATAGGGTCCCTGCAAGTTGCAATTCAATAGGCGGCAGGGCATGTATTTGGGAGAGTGATGAGAGATCCCTCAAGAACTGAAAAAGTGAGCCTTCTCTCTGGAGACCTCGTGTGGAAGGAAAGAAGCACCGTTCTTGGAGGCTACAATAAAATGAGGGGTGGGGGAAGAGGGGCAACATGTTCCCAGTGACATCGTTTCCCCTAAAGAGTCCCGTCCGTATGGTCAAACGAAACGCTTCTGATAATTCATATCTGTAGGGAGAGTGAGCAGACTAACCGTCCTACAATCTTCTTGCAGCTCCAGTAACTTTAACCATGGCTGAGAAAGAGTCAAAGCCTTCTGGGAAGGGGCCGGCCTGACCCTAAACTAGGGCTGGCAAGATTGCTCTCATGAGCCAGCACCCACCACTACCTCTCCCAAGGACAGAGCATGGCTGGGCTTCACTCTCCCTAAAGTTTGACTTAAATGCCACCAAGTGACACTCATCTCTTCAGACACTGGAGCCCCAGGGATACAGTGAAAGCTTGGCTGCTAAGCCTAAGGCTGCAGTTTGAATCTCTTCAGTCCCCTTGGACGAAAGTGATCCGGTTCTGAAAAGGCAGCCGCTGTGCAAAGCCTGTGGAGCACAGTTCTGCTCTGACTCACGAGGGGCTGCCGCGAGTCAGGGACTCGATGTCAACTGGTATCCAAACATTCAGCAAAAGCTTTACCTCACCAGTCACTGTACATGGCCCCGGACACAAAGACAAACCCAGCTCGACTGCTCCTTAAGAACCCAAACCGAGCGCACTGCCACAAAGGTGATTCGACTCCTCGTGGCCCTCGGAGACAGGGACACTGAATCTTTATGGGGAGCAGGCAGTCTCAGCTTTCCCCTGGGGAGCAAATGATGGGTTTGCACCGTTGACCAAGGTGAGCAGTCCAATGCTTACCTCACTGAGTCACCAGGGCACCTCCTTAAAAGAAACAGCCTCGAATACCATCTAGTACCTATCTAGTAGATGCTGTCTCTCGATGACCTAGAACAGACTAGAAACGCACCGCAGGCCTCCCAAGGCTGTACATATTTTACAGAGGCAGCCTGTTCACGTTCCCCCTGGAGTGGCTGCTGGGGCTGCACCACTGAGCGCTTTCACCACTCTGGCGTCAGGGGAGGCCTTTACCTATCTGACTGATAATAAACAATAAAGACGATAATATTAACATGCACTGAGACGCTCCCGGCGCAGGGAACTTTACAGTCTTCTTATTCTATCTTGACCACCAGCCTATGGAGCAAGTTTCATCCCCACTTTACAGGTGAGGACAATGGGGCTCAGCTGAGCCCTACATTTGTCCAATGCCAAAGTCCATGCTCTCGCCACTATGCTCTTTTGCTACTATCAACACCGGCAGTGCTGCAAAAACACACACACACACACAGTTGTACATCTGGCCCCAAGCACGCCAGGAACTCCCAAGAATTGTGTGCTGTCTGAACTGGCATATACTAATTGGATCCATCCTAGTGCATTTGGACTTCTCAGGGTGAACAGCACTGCTTATCTAATTAAATGATTCTATTTGATAAAGGTTGTTTGTTACCTCTTTTTCCAAATACACTTTTTTATCATCCAAGGTGTTATATAAAGTGAAGAACTGCTTGGTTTCTTTATGGACTGCAGAAACTGCAAAGACAAAGAAATCCGTATATGAGTGAAGAGTCACAGCCGCCCTCTCCTGTGACATACAATGACACGCACTGTGCAGCTGGAGCAGGCCGTTTGCTTGGCTGTTCTCTGGGAAAGCCCAGAACTTGTGTGTGTTTGCTCAGCGGCCGCAGGCTGACAGCACATGGCTCGCCATGACTGGCCCGGCCTAGAGCCCAGGGAGGCTGCAGAAGAACCTCCACATCAAGGTCAGTGGGTGCCTCCGAAGTCCTGCAGGTGAGGTGTCCTAGAAAGAGGACGTCAAGGTTGATGGGGCCACTCCGCCACCTCTCCTCAATGGCACAAGCGGAGAAGCCTGGAGGACTGAGGGGATTTCCCAGGTGCGGCAGACCAGGGACAGCTGCTCCCTGCCACACTGACAGCTCAGAGAAGTTAAGCATCACAACGGTGGGAAAGAGCCCCGTGGGAGTCATGCATGTGCTCTCAGGAGCTGTGAGCACGAGCAAGGTACTCGGCTCAGGACACGGCTCCCTGACCTGCACACTGAGGTGAGGGACAGGAGAGTGGAGGTGATGTATGTAAATGATGGCGGGCCCAGTCTTTTGGCTAACTGCTCAGCACCTGCAACACTGATCCCAGGCAACCTCCCTGGGCAAGGCCAGATGCTCTACCTGCATTTCCATAGCATCACTTTAGGAACTAGTTACACTTTACACTCTCTTCCCACACTGCTTAGGAGCAAGAGTCAAAGCTTATTCACTTTTGTATCCCCAAGCCCTCAAAAATATCTACACACTGATCAAGGCAGAGTGAGAGCCTAATAGGCAGGAATTCTCTTCCCGTTCCTTTGCACACTACTAAGTCAGGGAACCCAGCTCTCTCAAGAGGAAGTGAAACGGGTCCTTTGTGCAGTCTCTGGCCTTGATTCTCTGGAAAACACCTTGGGAGATTTCCTCTCTAGGTCTTGGCCAGCTACCTTTGTCCTGGTTTTATACTCCAGAATATCTCTTTCATGTGTAAACTGTAAACAAATTGGCTTGATACTTTTTGTCTTGCCTTAGGCGACTGGTAAGTACCTGGTACCTTGTAAGTAGGGCGGGGATCCAGGGCAGTGACACGCGGAAGGGCCCCTGGCAGCATCAGCCGTAACAGGCTTGGATGGGACCCTGGCAGGGCCTAGAGCAGGTGGGCTAACAGCAGAGACAGGCCTGCTCGGAGGGGAGGGGGGGGCTGAGAGTGTTGTCCTCCACTGAGAGGGGGGAGGATGAACTCTCTTCTTGCAGAAAACCTTCCAAACTGCTCAAGTACCTCCGTATCCTGACTTGTGGCTTGTCTGAAACAGTGCTTCGAGATGAGACCGGTGGCCTGGAGCCTACCAGTGACTGTGAAGACGGTGCAGGACGGAGCAACGTTTCACGCTGTCTACATGGGGCTGCCATCACAAAGATCCTGATGCCAAACTGTTACTGGGCTCCTAGAACAGCGAGGCCTGGCGCATCCCAGCGGGTGGCAAGGCACAGCATAGCATGGAGAGGCAGGGCAGGCTGTGGGCTCTCTTTGGCAATCACCAGCAGCATTTATACCTGACTTTGAGTGATTTAGTACACCTTTAACAGGTATAACTGTGAAGATGTTTTGTGCAAAGCTGGAAAGAGGAGTGGGAGCATAAGGATAAAGGATAAAGGCCGAGCAGGAAACGTGTTTGGGAATGTTACGCTCTGAGCTGAATTAACATAAGCAATCTGTCCTTCAGAAGGGCAGCAGGAGGCCTTCAGCGCCACCACCAAGGTGAAGGGTTGCTGGCAGTGGGCATGGCTGTGACAAAGGCTTTCCCGGTGCTGGCAGTCCCTGTCTGAGAAGCACAGCACAGCAAAGTCTCTCATGCCTGTGGTCCGGTCCCCCCCAGGGCCACCTCAGGCGTTGTCTGTGTTGATGCACCTACTTTGGCCATAGAGTTCGATGAATCTCTTCTGGTACTGTAGTAGCTCTGCTCGGCTAGGCACTTCCTCAGTCTTGCGGTGCAAAATTGCTATTTCTCGATTTCTTCGAGCCTAAATGCAAACAGGTGGGAAACAATACTATTTGGTTAAAAGCCTTACAGAGGAGTCAAACTGCCCCCGCCCATCTCCCCCCACCAGCACCTCGAGCCCAACACCCCTCTGGTGTGCAGTCATGACTTTCTGCTAATGGCACATGGGAAGAACTAGGGCTGTGAACTGGAATCACAGAAAGCATCAGGTTAGGGGGTTTGGAAGGGATCTTCTGAATTGGAAGGGCTTTTGGGGCTCCAGCCTCTAGCCAGCCCAGCATACCACAAAGAAGTCCAGGGTAATGGATCCCAAGTCCTGGCGGGGACGAGGGAATAAAAGGAGAGCCCCTCAGATAACTGAGAACCTATGCCATGGTGCAGCTCCATGTAAATTCAAAACCCTTAGACTAGTTGACAAGCCCCTGCAACACGTGGACTTCTAAATTACAGCCCTCCCAGGGCCTGGGATGTGGTGGCTAGACTGCGATGCTGACTGCCCTGGGAAGGCACCGGGGCTCCGGCCGGGCTGGTGTACATCTCAAGCTCTGGGGCAGACCACGCGAGGGAACACCAGCTGCCTTCTCCCCCGGCAGCTGCCAGCAGGGAGGAGGAAGCCGTGACTTGCTGCCTCCGCCACCCACTGCTGGTCTCAGGACTTGGGTGAGTTCTCAGAGCCTCTCTCTTCTGCCCCCTGATCCTCTCTCCCGTTTCCCACCTGGCTCCACATGCAGTAGGACATCTGTGCTCTGACTCACTGGAAAATACAAGCCTCCAGGTGGGAAACATCATTAATTCCAGCCAGATTCACCATGGCTGTCCCGTGATCAGGAGGGAGGCATTTCTTACGCGCCCCACTGGTGCTCGGCATCTGACTCCAGTGTTCTCAGAAGCTCTGGGGCACAGGTCTCTCCTTTCATTGCATCTTTAACCTCTTCTGGCCTACTGCCTTCTTGCCATCCGCATTTACATATGCTCCAGTCCCTGACTCCTTAAAAAACCACCTGCCACCACTAAAACACACCCCTCCTTTAAGACTCACCACCTCTCAGCTATCAACTTCTTTCTCTTCCCTTCTGCAGCCACGTTTACTGTGAGCTGTGGGCGCTCAGTGCCTCCTAATTCCTCCCTGTCAGTGGGTCTCCAGGCTTCTGCCCAACACCCCGGAACAGAGCTGGTCAATTGCCACAGATGTCCGCTGGGAGACATCTAGCAGATTCTCTGCTTCTGCCTTCCTTGGCCTGTTGTCATTCTCTCTGGTCCTTGGGCAGTGCAAACGGTTAACTGCTCAGTGGCTGAGAGGATGAAAGTTCAAATCCACCTACTGGTAAAAAACCTGCCACTGAAAACCCCAGGGGAAAGTTCTACTAAGACATACACACAATGAGTTAGCAAGAGCTGGGAGTCAACTCCATGAAGTTGACCACTCCCTTTTCCTGAGCTCTCTGTGAGTCCCACAGGCCTCCTGACCCATTCCCCTCTGGCGGCTGGCGGCATCCTCACTGGGAACTCCTCCTTTCCCCTGCTGTCTTCACCGCTCTGCTCACCAGCGCTTGGCCTCGTGGGCCTCGTGGGTTTGTATTTTCATAGTCTCAGGAAGCACCAAGATGGCATTGGACCCAATTTCCACCAAACAGCTCAGAGGCACCACCACACGACAGCCCCTTCCTAGGCTTTTCTTCGTGGTTGGCACCCCAACTTCTCAAAGCCCCAAAGGTTCTCATTAGCACGCCTATGCACACTCCACACCCACTGTCCTTCCCTTTCAAGCCTTTCCTCCATGGACCAAGCATCCCCCCGATTACTCGTGTCAGAAACTCACCGTTGACTCCTTTTTCATTTATCTGCTCAATACTAAACCCAGCAGGACACAGTTCCACAACCTCTTCCCACCCACTTCTGTTCTGTCCGTCCCTCTGGCCCTGCCCTGCCTCAGACCTTCTAGCAGGTGATTGGTTTCACTGCAGCTCGCCCGCCATGTGAGGAACTGCCTTTTGTAGGTAATTTCCATGGAAGATCCCTCTACTTTGAACCCTGGTGGCCAATACAGAGAAGGTCTTGCAATTTGAAACTCTCAGCTGCTCCACAGGAGAAAGATGAGGTTGACGGTTCCTGTAAATATGTGCAGACTCAGAAACTCAAAGGGGCAGTTCGACTGTGTCCTATAGGGTGCTGTAAGTCAGAACTGAGCTGCCTACGTGATCTCTACAGATGCATTGCTTCTCAGCCAGCTCCCAGAGTTGGCCACCTCCTTGGCTACACTCAGGATCCTAGGCAAAGCTGAAGGTGCAAGCAGCACTCGGTAGTCACAGACATTTGCAACATTTCATTCCGGGCCTCTTTAAGGACCGATCAAGTGTGGCTCTTAGGGTAAATGTGACTAGCCCAAATTTAACCATCCCCAAAAGCCTCAAGACTATCCAGTTGATTCCAACTCGGCACGACCCTAGTGCACAGGAGAACTGCCCCTGGGGGCTTCTTAGACGGTAACGATTTACAGGAGCAGAGAGCCTCATCTTTCTTCTGGGGAGCGGCTGATTTACAAGTGCTGACCTCGCAGTTAGTAGCCCTAGGTACAGCCACTGTACCACCGCGGCTCTAGTTTAACCACACAGCTCAGCACATAACAAGCAAGAGCCAGAGAGGGGAGAAACAGCATCAGACTAAGCCCGATGGCACCTTTGGCCATCCCCACCAGACTCCGACCCCCCACCTTCCGGAGCACAGAATGAAGGCTGAAGCCAGATGCAATTTAAAAGCAAACAAAACAACAGAAACACGAGTTAACACTTGGCGTTTGACCTTCCATGAGTCAAATACTGGGAATATTAGGCCTTTAAAATGCAATTTTGACTACCAAAGTTTTGTTTAAATACACGGGCAAAATAGTCACTTAGTATTGGAGAAAATTACTAGAAAAGAACATTGGAACTTGAATCCTAGCTCTTACATTTACTTATACTTGACTTTCAGCAAATACTTATACCTATTGGAAGTCATATCTTTATGCAAAAATAAGGCTAATAGCATTTACTCGCCCCCTGGGTGAGAGGCGGGGTAAGAAGCTGAGATGATTTTGAAAGTAATATGCCAACACCATTTATTATTATCACTTAAAAAAATCATGCAGTCACACTCCAGACAAAACTGGTAAACAGGGGCCACATCACCAAGGTTTTCTAGTTCTCAGACATGGACTTTCTCATTACGCCAACGGAAATTCATGCTCAGTTAGGGCACTGATGTTTCTGTAAACGTTTTTCTTTCCTTTCTGGTTCGCGGTTTTACTCACCTGTAGTAAACGGATTTTGTACAGCTTCTCTTTCTCCATAGTATACCGTCTGTCCAGGTCATCCTAAAAATTGGAAACGGCCACAGTAATCTGGGAATAGGACACTTCCGTTCTCAGTCTCTGAAGGTGAGTATGTTCTTCTCCTCACAGGCAGCCCTCTGCGCCCATGTTCCTTTTCTCAAAGGGCTGTGCTGGGGTCAGGTTACAAGTCATGAGCGAGTCTGACACTCGTTCACACACTTCAGAACAACCCTACCTTCTGGGAACCAGGAGAAACCGAGCTACCTCCAAGTCCTTCCTCCCCTCCAACTATGATAAGATGACAAATGATTATGTATGGAATTTTTGTTGCATTTGCACAACATTTGGAGATGATGCTGTTTTGCTGTCTAGGCTTCTACGATATTAAATCAAAAGTACTGCTATACAAATGACAAAAACCTTTATTAAACAAAAATACCAACTTGTGAAGTTACTGTTCCTCATCATCTCCTCCCTCTAGGTCTGCAGCACACCTGAAGGTGGTGTTTCCATCCTCGAATTATCCAGCCCTCTGATTCACACTTCAACATGGCAGTCTGGGCATCCTTGAGATTCTAATTGCGGGCCTTTTAAATGTTCTTTGATTTGATGGAACAAAAAGATCAGGGCTGAACAGGGTAAGGTTTCAGCAAAGATCTCATAGGACAGCCTCTGCTACCCCTGAAGAAGTAGCAGGCACACTGAGGTGATGAGGGGAAAAAAATCTAAGGCACAACTTCCTTGGCTCTTCTCTCACTAATGTAGTTTTCAACTTTCCTAAAAATTCTTCCTAAGCCATTGGGCCTCTCTGCTCAAGCACTCCCTCAACACAAGAACACTTTGTTCTATTAAACTGGCATTCCATGATGCTCACCTTCCCAACACGATCACTGAAGACAAAATGGATGCTTACGTAAATGTGGTGAAGAAAGCTGATGGTGCCCGGCTATCTAAAGATATAGCATCTGGGGTCTTAAAGGTTTGAAGATAAACAAGCGGCCATCTAGCTGAGAAGCAACAAAACCCACATGGAAGAAGCACACCAGCCTGTGTGATGAAAAAGTGTTGGTAGGATCAGGTATCGGGCATCAAAGACCCAGAACAAAAAATCTTATCATTGTGAATGAGGGGGAGTGCAGAGCGGGGACCCAAAGCCCATCTGTAGGCAACTGGACGTCATCTTACAGAAGGGTTGTGGGGAGGAGACGAGCCAGTCAGGGCGCAGTGTAGCAACGATGAAACATACAACTTTCCTCTAGTTCCTTAATGCTTCCTCCCCTCCATTATCATGATCCCAATTCTACCTTACAAATCCTGCCAAACCAGAGCAGGTACACGGGTACAGATAAGAGCTGGAAACACGGGGAATCCAGGACAGATGAGCCCCTCCGGCCCAATGTTGAGAATAGCCATACCAGGAGGGGAAGGGGAAGCTGGGGAAGAAAGGGTGAACGGATCTCAATGATCGACATATAGGCCCCTCCCAGGGGAATGGGCAACAGAAAAGTGGGTGAAGGAAGACAGTTATCATTGTAAGGCATGAAAAAATAATAATAATTTATAAATTATCAAGGCTTCATGAGGGTGGAAGGAGGGGGGAAAATGAGAAGCTGATACCAAGGGCTCAAGTAGAAGGCAAATGATGTGAGAATGATGAGGGCAATTAATGTACACACGTGCTTGACACATGGATGGATGGATGGATTGTGGTAAGAGTTGTATGAGCTCCCAATAAAATGACTAAAAAAAAAATTCTTCCTAAGCACCTATTATTATCCTGTGTCCCTTAAGAAAATTCATCCAGAGTCCCTTGAAATACCCAAAACATTCTCCATACTTTTCTTTAAATTAAATACTTTTATTGGGGGCTCTTACATCTCTAATCACAATCCACACATTCATCCAGTGTTATCAAGCATATTTGCACATAATGCTGCCATTATCATTTTCAAAGCATTCTCTTCCCACTTGAGCCCGCTATCAGCTCCCCATTTCTTCCCCCTCCCTCCCTGCCCACCCTCCCTCAGGAGCCCCTTGATAAGTTATAGATTACTATTTTCATATCTTACAGTGTCCTCCGTTGCCCCTCACCCACTTGTTAGTTGTTCGTCCCCCTGGGAAGGGGTTATAGATTGATCCTTGTGATCGATTTCCCCCTCTCTCCCCCTACCCTCCCTGATTTTCCTGGTATCTCTACGCTCATTGCTGACCCTGGGGGGTTTATCTATCCTAGATTCCCTGTGTGGCGGGCTCTTGCCTGTGGCAGTGTGCATGTTCTGGTCTAATCCAATTTGTAAGGTAGAACTGAGGTCATGATAGAGCGGGGAAGGAAGCACCAAAGAACTAGAGGAAGGTTGTGTGCTCATCGGTGCTATACTGCACCCTGACTGGCTATTCTCTTCCCTGTGACCCCTTGTAGGGGGATGTCCAGTTGTCTACAGATGGGCACTGGGTCTCCACTCCATGCCCTGCCCCCCACCCCCCCATCCACCTTTCTCCATACCTTCTAAGGTGACCCTCTGCCTTAAATTTATTGGCCCAGCAGACTCCCTTGGAACATCCTGTTTTGCTAAGTGTCACGTTTTTTAGGGTGCCTTGATGAGACCCAGCGATTGATTGCATTACAGACAGAGCTTCTCTGCAGCAACCCAATGAGCACAGACAGAGGCTGGCTTGGAATGAACCAGGAGTGTCAGAACGCCCCAGGAGCAGTGTTTTCACTGACCTGCACGGTTACAGCTGTGCTCTTTACTGGATGGCTGCCAGCCACATGTGGCTGTACAAGAACTCAGTGTAAAGGTTCTCTGCTACGATCATGCGGAACAGTGCAAATACAAAAACATCACCGGAGAAGTCCTTCTGGACAGCACCGACTTAAAGAGGGGAGGAGCTGGGGCTCAGTGGCAGAAATCCCGCCCTCCATGTGGGAAGTCAGTTTGCTTTCTGGTGATGCACCTCTTGTGCAGCAGCCAACACGCGTGTGCTGCTAGGACGCTGCATGGTGGAGCATCGGGAACATGCTGGCTTCCGCAGTGCTCAGATGCAGAAAGGCCTGGGGATCCACTTTAAAATGATCAGCGGGTGAAAGGCAAGT
The DNA here is from genome assembly GCF_000313985.2 of Echinops telfairi. Classification (NCBI taxonomy): domain Eukaryota; kingdom Metazoa; phylum Chordata; class Mammalia; order Afrosoricida; family Tenrecidae; genus Echinops; species Echinops telfairi. Next base: position 4,330,897 of record NW_022103912.1, on the reverse strand, counting down.
GGATCACAACAGTCTAACCCTGACGCGTGCGGCTGTCATAGCTACATCTCAAAGGTAGTTAACAACAGCAGTCTTTCACGAAATACCATGCGTTGGAAACATGCAGATAATTTGCAGCCCCAGAGAAAGTCATAAAAGGGGTGAGAAGTGCCCGTCTTCCAGTGTGCACACCCACAAACACAACACACTCAGAGGAAGGCCGATCCCAGACACTTCCTTGAAGTCACACATCTCCTTGGAGCTGCAGTACAAAGGGAAGGGAACGCTATGAAGGAAGCCAAAGCCCAGCAGCCACTGCCCTCCTCCTCGTTCCCTGGCTCTCTTCTTCCTAAAAGCCGGTGCGTGTCGGGCCCTGGGTATGTACTGCTTTACACAGAGAACGGCCAGCACACCACAGCCCGTGAGACTAGTTTACCTTTCGCCTGCTTCTGTATTTAGAGGTTTAATGAGCAGAGTCATGCCCACCCATTTGCACAGTTACTATGGCTACTATAGCAGTAACAGTCTGGCAACAAAGCTAAAAAACATTTACCATCCAGCCCCTTCCAGAAGTGTGCTGATTCCTGGGGTGCCGTACCACAGCGACACATTTCCCTCCACACTGCCCCCTCCGCACAGAGCCTATGGGTGTGAGTGGAGCTGAGCCTAATGCAGCTCTCCCTCTTTCCCAGCTGAGATGTCCGGGCCCTGGACAGGAGAAAACCCCACTCGAGTCATGGCCTGTAGGGACTCCCCCTAGGGCAATCCATCGGAGGGGCTAGAGGTGTGGGACGGACGGGTCATGCTAACCCCAAGGTCCCAACAGAGGAGGAGGAAAAGCAGAGCTGGCAGCTGATACACAGGAGGGAAAAGGGCTCCCTCGGCCGGGACAACCAGCCCTGGGGAGCGCAGCACTTACGTTATGAGTCATCACAGAGCTCAGGTCACCGGGCGGCTCTTCGCTGGTGGGGGTCTGAAATGACAAACACATGATAACCGCCTTCTGGGGCTGGGCCGAAGCTGAGGTCTGCAGGGGGGCAGGCATGGGTTGGGGAGTGGAACCAAGCCCAGTTTTGCAGTTCCCTGACCAAGCCTGATGTTCAGAGAGGGAACACGAAGGAAAGCCCCGGACTTTATAGGGCTCAATTGCAACTCTAAATCTAAGTGATCGTTCCTCTCACAACGCGTGACTGCTGAGGAAAGAGAGAGGCAGTCCTCAGCCTGTGCGCTGTACAAAGGGGCTCCAGAATGTTTGTGGAGAACCTTGTGAAGCCCCTCACCCAAGCTCAGAGGCTGACTCACTTGATGAGCCTCCAGGGTCCCTCCAGAGTTTAGGGAAAATGGAAGGCAGACTGCCAGTTCTGGGAACGGGACTACACTCCATGGCCAGGCACTGCTGTTTGCCTCCCCAGCACTCTGACATGGCAAAGCACGGCTTCCACATGGATCTGGCCTACAGACCACTTTTCAGAAAAAGAACACCAACAATAAAATCCAGCACCCTCCTGGCACTGAAGAAGGTTCCTGCATTATCCACGACAGCGTGGAGGCACCTGCTTCTGCAGCCCAGGGGGTGGCATCGCCAGCTTGAGAAACACCGAAGTGACACAGCCACACGGAGACAGAAGGGACACCTCTGGCAGCTGAGGGTGGCAGGGGCATTCGGTGTAGGGTGGCAGGGGCAGTCGGTGTAGGGTGGCAGGGGGCAGGTTGAGTGGTGCTGGTTTGCTTGGACAAGTCTCTATCCCTCCTGAAGCCACAAGTTGCTCATTTTCACAAGGCACAAGGTGCACACAATCTAAGGGCAGGCTAAGCTCTCATGGCCTCAACTCAGGGATCCTCAGGAAATAAGACTTGAATAAAATCTGAGAGAGAAAAGAAAAACACAAAGATTCCTACAATCTTACTTGGGGTAGGAAAACAGACTGTCATCTCCTACAACAGAAATCCACAATAGTCCCTTGGGAGATCAAGTTCCTTGTTCAGAGAACCAGCTGACCAGGTATCTTTGTCAAATGGGGTCTATCCTAGGCATAACCGAGGGGTGGACTGGGCAGAGGGACACTAAACTAGGAGAACAGGTTGAAGGGGAAACAGGGCTTCGGTTGGTCCTGCGAGCGCTCTTTAACTGGCACGCGCAGCCAGAGCGGTACAATCTTGTTAATCACTGCTGGACGGGGTCGCTCTCAATACCTACTGCTGCCCTTTCCGTCCAGGGGAAAGAAACGGAGAGATGGAAGTCTGAAAACCATGGGATAAACACAGTTGAGGAGTGTGTGTCTATTTTCTTGTCGATGTTGCGAGGCCTCACTTAGCTTTGGTCTACAGCCTCAGCCCCAGTCTGTGCTCAGAGGAGGTTCTTGTCCTGGAATGTGTGTGTTGAGGGCCAGGTGGTTTTGAGCAGCAGTCTCTAAGACTGGTCCCTAGGAGTCCTTTCACTAGCTAGGGTGCAACAGTACCTGCCGGACACGAGGAGTCATTCTTACCTTTCCTTCTCCGCCTGGGGCGCGCTCAGCTTTCAGGGTTTCAATGTCCTGCTGCAGGCGTGTCAGCTCCTCCTTGAGAGCAATGCACATGTCAACACAGCGCCCACAGGCCCGTCACTGGAGGCACCTCGCTAGCTCTTTCACGTGGAGGTCTAATTCTCAACACTCCACGCGTTTCACGCTAGGACAAAAAGTTCACTAGTTGCACTAGTCCCCAACTTTCAGCCTATCAACTGCCCCCTGCCTCCCAGAGGGATACCACTCAGTCAGAAAGGTCCTTTCTTTTAAAGAGCCGAGAGAAACATCTGCTGAGAACTGAAGTAAACAAGTGTTTAGAGGTTAACCTCCGTGGGTGTGGTCTGTTTCTTCTCTTCAGACTTACCCACCTGTCCACCTTACCTGGGGACCTCCCAGCCCTGCCTCACCCAAGCGCCTCCTCCATTGGCCATGCACCCTGCTTGAAGTAAGACCTACCTTCACTTTGTTACCATTCAGATGGACTCGTGGCAGTGAGCTTCCCTTTGGCTTCGGTGTCAGGAGCCTCCCCTTACCCACAGCTCAAACAAAACTCACTGGCTCCACTTACAACCTCCCACAGCAGCTACCTCACACCGAATTTACACCGCCGTCCTAGACAGCAGGAGAAGGGCCTGTTTTCCGTAAGCCTTGGGCGTAAAGGGCTGCGTTCTTTTCACAAAGGCCACTGTCAACTAAGTAGGAGTTGTTTTTACACTTTATGAAACGTTCTTGTAACCGGCCTAGTCCATTTGAAAAACACTGACTTTATTCAGACTCTGGCTTCAATTTTCGGACTTGGCATGCAGTTACTACCCTACTCACTCGCGTTGTCCTCAGAGGGAGCCTGGGACAGTCGTACTCTAGCCACTGTAGACGAGGGATTTGTGACTTCTTCCTAAGTCCCCCTTTACGGTGGCACCGTGAAGATAGGCAGCAACTACGACTGAGGGATCTGACACGAGTCCTATCCTAGTTCACTGTCTGCCAACACCAAGCAGCACTTACCCGACAATGTGCTTTGAACTCCTGCTCCTGACTCTTGAGATTTTCATTCATGGCTACAAGTGCTCTCAAGTTCTGCAGGATACTGTGGAGAAATGACCAAAACCATGACACCCAACAGGTCATTACGAGGCTAAGCATGGCCGCTAAAACCGGATCCCCAGCTAAAAGGGGCCGCCCCTTTAAATTTCCTTTGTCTCCCCCAAGAATGTTTAATGGCTTCCCCACACGTGGTGACAACTTCTTCTCAGCTGACATTACTGTCATTTAGACAAAGCCCCGGAGGCCACATCCAAACAAACATTACGGATTCCCAACTGTCAGACAGCGCCGAAACACCAAGGCGTTCTGAGTGTCCTGCATATACTCGGCGCCACTTACTAGCAGAGCAGGCAACCCAACTACGTTTAATATCCGCTCGGAAAGGCAACAACACGTTGCTGAAGGCCACTGCAAGCACTACTCTGATGGACGAGGCTGTCAAGGGTCTGACAAGGCTTTGTTCCACATCACGAACAGAGGGTTTCTACCGACAGAGCCAAGGACTCTGGGGGCATTTCTTGACTAACAATGTCCATTAAACCCAGAACTGCTCATTCTGTGTCTGAAACTACTTATGATTTCACGCTCCCCTTCAAAGGAGTGACGCCTAGAAGGATTTACCTTCTGAAGAGCTTGGGGATCAAAGGTCAAATGCACATGATTCCCCTCTCTCCCCTCAAGGTGACGACTTTTACGAGGGAAAAGAGAAAACAAAGGCACTACTTGACCCCAAACAGGGTGCACCTCCTTCCCAAGAAGATGGGTTAACTGAGTGCCAACACTGCAGACAGCCACCGAGTCTGAGAGACAGAACTGGGTGGCCAAGGGGCAAGAAAGCCCTGGTACCTTTTGTAGTGCAAATGTGTAGCTTCGGGTTTCTTAAAGAGTTTGTGATCACGGGGAACTGGGTGGAAGAGGGCGGCTAACAACGCAAGTCCAGCATGTCAGCAGGCACCTGAACAATGTGGGTCCGGAGGGTCAAGGGCAGAAGTCTGACAGACAGCAGTCGGGATCAGCAACTGAAATCGATGGAGCTGTCTGAGCCTGAACCAGTGACTCCTGGCTCCTCAGTCCAGTGCTCCATCACATTCAACCAGGCACTGAAGGCAAACCCACACTTTCCAAATCGAGAATGAATGCAGGAGGAAGCAAGCCTCTTACCTGGGATCAGCTTGGGCTTCTATCTTCTCGAGGGCTGCCTGTTCTTTGTCCAGTTTCTCGCTGTGGCTCTGTAACTGCAGGAGAGAATGGAGGCTCCGCTGCTTGGTGGGATACAAGAGTAAGCGCTCCTCCTTTCCCTCTTAAAGAAGCCTGGGGGGGGCAGTGCTTACGCACCGGGCTGCAATCCACATGGTTGGCAGACTGAGACACCAGCAGCTTCTCAGGAGAAAGACCGGGCTTTCCACTCCCATAAAGTCAGTCTCGGAAACACACATGGGGTCACTATGAGTCAGCACTGACTTGATGGCAGTGAGTAATAACCGCGCCCCCCCCCCCCCCTTAGCTCACATCTGGACACCACTTCAGGTACAGTACATTGAGAATATAGGTGGAGATGAGCAATGGGATGGAGGTAGAGAGCCATGATGGGAAGTTTAAGACCAGATCCTTCTTGACCCACACTGATGACCACAGAAACTTTGGCAATGGCGTTAAATTACAGCAGCCAACAGGTGAATGAGCAAAGCAGGTGCTTTTCAGCAGCAAGCAGTGGTTACGGAAGTCAGACAATCCTGGGTTTAGATCTCAGAACACCAGCATTATGACTATTAGCAGGGGCACGGTTAAGCTCTGTCCTTCTTGGATGATTTTGCCTCAAGGAACATAACACCAAACACAAACCTTAATCCTCAAGTTAAATCTTAGCGAGCCTGCAGAACAAAGCAGGACTGCCCCATGGGCCTTCCCAGGCGGTCATCCCTCCGGAAGCAGACTGTCACTTCTTCCTCCCGGCGGGAGGCTGCCGGGGTCAAGTGCTGAAACATGCATCCCAGAGCTCCTTGTGAAGCAGGTGGAGGTTTCAATAAAAGACTTTTCCAAAAAACTCAGATTTCTCTGTATAAAGTGACCAGTTACATAGTCATCACAGATGATAATAGAATGCTAAGCAGCAATTAAAAAAAGAATCAGCTTATTTCTGTATTGCTATAGAAACTCTCCAATACCTACTGCTAGGTAAAAAAAATAAACAAGGTTCAAAACTATGGGCATGACATGCTTCTGACTGTGTAAATGACTAAAAATGTTACGTACATGTAGCTGCTTGCGTGGGCATACACTCCTGAAACTGGGTGCTCTGGCTGCCCAAGTAGGCAGCTGGGTAGTTGGGTTACCAGGTATAAACTACCTTTTGAATTCTGAATCATATGAATGTTGCCTATTCAAAAAATAAGTTTTAAAAAAAGTTTCCTAAGGTTCCAGCTGAGAACAAATCAGGTCACAGCTATTCTGTCGGTCTCAAGTCCCCAAAACCAAACTGTGACGCTGGAGCCAGAGTGGAGCGTCTCAGGGGATAAGAACAACGGCCAGCAGACTGGAATGGACTCAAGACTACGTTCTGGAGTTCAAGGACATAAGACGGTCTGCAGGGCTGGCATCTGCTGAAGGACAGCCAGGCAACACACCATGTCTCACTGAATGCAAGAGCTGGTGCGGAGTCTTGGGGGTTGGGGGGGGTCCCACACAGCTGGGAATAGTCAGGTGATGATGGGAAAGACCCTACCCATCCAAGACTATCCCAAATCGTGGGCCCCGTTCTTCTAGAATAATCACATAACGTAGGCTGCAGAAAACGGACCCCGTATCCACAAGGACCTTCAAAATTAAAGGTGAGCACACAACCAAGAATTATCAATCCTTTAGAGAAAGATAAAACCATAAAAAAAAATGTTATCAACTCAATGAATGAATGGTCACTTGGAAGCAGCAGCTCATAAAGGTCTTTAGAACCTGTGTCTAATGGAAATACAGGGAACCCAGGGCGGATGATCCCTACAGGACCAGAGGTGTGAGCGGTGATACTGGGAGGGCAGTGGGAGAGTGGGTTGGAAAGAGGGAACCGATTACAAGGAACTCTATGTGACCTCCTCCCTGGGGGACGGACAACAGAAAAGTGGGTGAAGGGAGACGTCGGACAGGACAAGATATGACAAAATAACAATTTATAAATTATCAAGGGCTCATGAGGGAGCGGGGAGTGGGGAGGGAGGGAAAAATGAGGACCTGATGCCGGGGGCTTAAGTGGAGAGCAAATGTTTTGAGAATGACGAGGGCAATGAATGCACAAATGCGCTTTACACAATTGATGTATGTATGGATTGTGATAAGAGTCGTATGAGCCCCTAATAAAACGATAAAAAAAAAAAGATTAACCTGTGTCTATAAAACACAACCTTGCACAGAGCAAATCACACTGTGGCAGTTGAAGTGGGCATAGCTGCCCACAGCAGAGCAGACCCAGCCATGGCTGCCGCCACCTTGAAACAGCCTCCTCCACGTCATGCAGGCCGTCTGTCCTCCACCACTCATGCTGTGCTTTTCCTACACGCAGCAAAAAGATTGGGGTCCCCATTTTCAGTGTCACTAGGATAACTCAGAAGGGCAGCTTTTGCCAAGGAGGTAAAACTGGCATGAGATGGTGTGCCCAACCCTGGGTCCTGAAGCGAGCAGAAGGCTGAGGGGCAGAGGTGAAGCCCATTACTTCTGCAAGGCACGCTCTTCTGCATCCTAGAGAAGCAAGCATCATCTATATAGCTGCCCAGCGATCTAGAAGGGAATTAATCTGACTGCCCTATCAGATACAAGGTGAGAGAGCTTCTGTGCCAGACTGTCTGCTTTCAAATTCTGGCAACCGACTACACGGTCTGTAGCAAGTTAGTTGTTTAACCTCTTTGCTTGCGCAGAACACCTGCTGTAACGGTTTGCTGAAAGGGCCATCGTGAAGATCCAATGGACTAACACAAGCCATACGGCCAGAGCACACCCAAACCAAATCAAACTCACTACCATCAGTCAGTGCTGACTCACAGCGACCCTCTGCTGGGGTCCGAGACTCTAACTGTTTACAGGAGTAGAAAGCCCAGTTTTTCTCCCAAAGAGCCACTGGTGGTTTTGAACTGCCGACCATGTGGATCTCAGCCTAACAACAGCATACACCACTGCACCCCCAGGGTTCCTCATTCAGCGCTATTATCATGTGAAGAGAGGATGCACAGCTCTTACTACTGACAAGTCACACCCTCCACGCGCAGCACAGGAAAGGTGCTCACAAGCACAAGCTGCAAAAGGCCACTCTGTAGTCAGGTAGGGGCCACATCTGAAGGCAGCGAAATGTTTAGAGAATTGATATTGAGGGTGTTGGCTCTTACCCTCTTCCAGATTGTTACACACAGATTGATCTTTAACTCTGTACACGTCATGCCCGGGACCCTGTCATATTAAAGACAAGGTGGCAGGGATTGCTGTCCCTAGGAACCGGCCATGTAAGGCACAAGGGATGTGGTCCTCTCACTGCCACTGAGTCGATTCTCACTCAGCGTGACCCACCGGGGCAGTCGAACTGCCCAGCTGGGTTTCTGAGGCGCTGAGGCGTCACATGAGTAGAAAGACTCATCTTTCTCACGGTGGCTTCCAGCCGCTGCCCTTGCGGTGAGCATCCTAATGTGTACCCAGTATGCCACCAGACAGCACTCGGGAAGGCGATCTGTCCAAGTGGAAGGCAGGCACAATAATGAAAGCCTTTTAAAAATTCTAACTGACATTCTTGTGTCTGCCCTTTGCAAATACTGTGAGGCATACTGAACAGACCAATTCGGGTCAGAAGTGAAATGCTGCAGACGCTGCGGAAATAAGCGTTTTTAATGGGCAACTTTCAGGTAGACTGTAGAAGACTAGGGGCTGGGCTGGTATCAGAGGTGATGGTCACTCTGAGACCAGCCCTACTCCCAAATGGCCTGGACAGCTCTAAGGGTCACTGCATGAGGTCCCTTCAAAGCCCAGCTACAGCAGCCACACAAGTTTCGTGACGAAGGGAGTTGTCGGATCCTGGTGACAATGGCTCTCTGTGGACACGAAGCAACAGACAGGGCCCAACGCTCCTCATGACAGAGTGTTGCAGTCATTCGTTCTCACCTGGCACCGTGGGAGTGATGATAGGAGATGGCAGACGTGCCCCTCGACTTCGAAAATGAGTCACACCCCACACCTCCCCCCACCCACTCTTCCTCGTGGGTCCCACCGAGGAGGTAACTCAGAACACAAACTGTTAACACGCCGGTCTTCTAGTTCCTTAAAAAAGACCTCCCACTCGCAAGGAAGGTGGCATTTTTGAAGCACTGTAAGACCTGCTTGAGGAGCAGGGGTCATTTACTATGAAGGACCACACTTGACCTGACTCTTGCAGCCCATGGTGATGTCCCCCACCAAGAACACTTGATAGTTTAGAACACTGCTTCTCAACCTTCCTAACGCCGCGACCCTTTAATACAGTTCCTCATGATGTGGTGACCCCCAACCATAAAATTATTTTCGTTGCTACTTCATTACTGTAATTTTGCTACTGTTATAAATCATAAATGTAAATATCTGATATGCAGGATGTATTATCATTGTTATGAATTGAACTTAAACATAATTAAAGCATAATGATTAATCACAAAACAGTATGTAATTATGTGTTTTCCGATGGTCTTAGGTGACCCCAGTGAAAAGGTCATTCGACCCCCAAAGGGGTCATGACCCACAGGTTGAGAACCGCTGGTTTAGAACATGGCAATGCGGACAAATGACGGACACTAGTCATACACCAACATGTAACTGTCTGAGGTCCCCTGAGAACGGGATCAGTGTGCAGCACACAGGATGGTGAGTCACAGCACCCCATTAGTGCTTATCAGAGACACCAGTGGCAAAGCACCGAGAGGAACAGAAACTCTTCTCACCTCTGCCAGTGTCTTCTTTCGCTCACAGTACTTGGCTTGTAAATTGGCATGATTTGCCTGCAGCTGTAAACCAAGAAAGAAAAGACACTTGCTTATGTGATCTTCACAACAGTACAGTGGTAGGTGCAATCGGCATCATTTAAATGAGAAGGTGGACTCCAAGAAGGCTTCACAATGAGAAATCATGGGCATTTTAGAAGGCCTGCCAACAAGTGAAAAAGACAACAAAACACACACACACACACTCTCTCTCTCTCAATAAAACCCTTCACACTGAATTGACACCAGCTAGCAGTTCGGGCTAGCACAGGTGCTAAGTACCTGACCACTAACCCAAACTAGGCATTTTGAAACTACTCAGACGCACCTTGGAAGAAAGGCCTGGTGATCACGTCCCACAGTCATAACCTTGAAAACCCTATTGGGCACATTTGTTTTCTGCACAGATGGGGTCACCAGGAGTTGAATCAACCGAATGGCAACAGATTTTTTTTGGTTTACATGCCAGGCGATGTACTAAGTATTCAGCATAAAGTATGAAAAAAGTTATGTTTCTGATTTTTATAGATGAGAAAATTAAGATTCAGGGCTTAGGTTACTTTTCTGATGTCTGAGTTGATGACTGATAAAACCAGGAATCAAATTTAGGTCATCCAGCTGCCTTTCTAAATGGCTCCCGTGAATACAATTCACCAGCTTGCCCATTCACAGACACAAACTGCCCCTTGACACTTAGGATCCTGGCACGAGTTAGAGCAAGACAGATCTATAGCTGCTGGGGACGTGACACCACAGAGGCATCTTGCCAGGGGTGGGGGGGTGCAGTGGGCGGGGAAAGCCTACTATATGCTCCCAAACACATACCCACTGAAAACCACCTACGCAGCAAGTTCCTCTCTGACTGGCCTGTGGCTGCCTGAGCAGGGCAGGACAGGCCCAAGGTAAGAACCCGTTTAGCAGACCACATGGCAGACCACAGTGGTTTGCTAAGGAGTGTGGCCGTGAGGACGGACATGGACGTTCACGTCTGTCTGTACAGAGTTCTACACGGTTTGGCTTATTTACATGGGCAATTACACCTTGAAGAGCCCCGGCGGTGTAGTGGGCTATACCAACAGCTGGCTCCAAAGGAGGAAGACCAGGCTCTCTGCCCCCATACAGATTCACAGCTGCGGAAATCCACGGGGCGGTTCAGCTCTGTCCCAGGAGGTTGCTGTGAGTCAGAAGCGGCCCGATGGCAGTGAGTTTGGTTTTGGATTTAATCTTATGTTTGAAAAATGTGCTGAAAGCATTTAATAAGAAATCATTTACATGTATTCAACCTACTTTGAATAATGTATTCAACACATGTATGGTGTATGTACACACACACACATTCATTATAACCTGCTTTTCAGTATCTGCTAATTAATAGGGGAGTCAGGTGAATAGACCGTGAGGAGCTTGAAGGCCCAAAAAGGCTTATGCGAAATAGCTTGCCAAGTGCTGCCTGGATGATTTCTGGCAAACAGAATCACAGACTACCAGAAGTGGAAGGAATTCTGGAGACCAGTTATAAAAGAGAGGTTGGCATACACTTTCTATTAGGGCCAGATAATAATTATTTTAGACTTTGCAAACCTTGTTGTCTCTGATGGAAGTACTCAACTGCCCATGCAGCTTGAAAGGAGCCACGGACAATGTGGAAGCAAATGGTGTGCGTGTGCTCACGCCACAGCTCACTGAGGGTCACAGAACGTTGATTCTTGTTCTAGAACCCTTTTATCCAGCCTGCATGAATATCTTAATTCTTTCCAAATTGCTACCTTCTTTGAAGCACGGTTTCATTTCACTTGGATAAAATTATAATAAGAAAACACCAACCTCTTCCAGATGTTTGGTCTTCTGTAGAATCTGTTTGTTCAAGGAAATAATTTTCCGACGTTGTAGCTGGGAGCCTCCCAATTTTTCTGGGCTATCTTCAGCTGATAGCTCAGATTGCTGTAGACAAAAAACAAGGGCAAGCCAAAGGATTTAATTAGTCCACCTGGGCTCATATAAGAGCCCTACATGCTCAGTCTAGGCAGAGCACTGCTGGGCAGCCAGTCACAAGCATTCCAGGGCAGCTATGGGCCCTGTGCAAAACCCAGGCCCAGAGGAGATTCTGAAATGACCTGAATCAGTACCAGCATAATCTGCACTCCCAGAAGATGGGCCAGCATGTGCAATAGCACAGGGGCCTTCTGAGATTGTTGATAAAAACTGAAATCAAAGAGAATTTTTTCCAAAGATAAAATCAATCCCCCTCATATAAGTGAAGTTATATTGTTATTAAAAGGTGACAGGGCATCATCAAAGGTCTAAAATATGCTAAGAACTTGGGAATATAATTATTTTATATTTTTGATGTCTCTGCAGTTATCAAGAATGACTGATTCATTTTCATCAAAGAATAAACTTAAGGTTAAAAAGTTTAACCATTCATATTCAAGATACAGTAGTGCGATAAAAAAAAAAAATCAGACTGCGCCTGACAACCAGAAATAATCACATCCAGGGTCTTACAGGCTTGTCAAACACAAGAAGCCACCTAAGGGAGGTGTTAGCTAAGTGCACACAGAAGACGCACACCAGCCTGTGTGACACAAGGGTGGTAAATAATAAAACATAAGACAGAGGAGGGAACTGTATCAGAGCTTAGGTTCTGAGCCCCGGTTTGCAGCGGCTCTGACGGACAAGGAAAGCCCCAATCCATCTGCGGGGTTCCCATGGAGATGAAACCCCCGTGAATTCCCTCCGCTCACTGACCGGAGATGTGAACAGTCTCACCATCAAGCAGAAGCCATGGCAAGTGGACCACTGCAGATGTAGTTAGGGTAACCCGATCATTTGTTCTACCTTTTGACCAGCTTAAAATCTGTTCGGTTCTTATTATTTTCTGCTTTCTTTTTGATTGAGGTTCTTCTCTTTTATCATGTTATTGTTAGGTTTTTGTTTTGTGCGTTTTTTCATACAAAATCCAGGACAGGTAAATCAATATAGACAGTAACTGGATTAAATGTTCCTTACAGTTAAGGCAGGGGAAGTTTGGGGAAATGAGGACGTATTCGAATGAGTAGAACAAAGGAAAAAATGTTCTAAAATAGATTGTGGTGATAAGTGTACAACTCTTTTTAATGTTTAAACCACTGAACTGTATGATGTAAATTATGTGCCAATAAAACTTTGAAGAAAAAAAAATTAACCATTCAGAAGCAGTTCTAATGAAAAGCAAGCTTCCCACGTTATTTCCCCAACCTTCTCTTTTAACCATTTGTTTTTTGCTGCTACGAGAGGACAGTTTGGGGAAGGTTAAGAGTAGTTGAGATAGGGCAAGGAGGAAACTCTGAAACTGGATAAATGAGGACGGGAGGAAGATGGCTCGACAGGGTGCAGAGGGGGTGTGGACTGGAAGCGAGTGAAGGAGAAGTTTCTGAGTGGGTGCTGAGGTGAACGTGCCGACGGTTCCAGGAGAGGCAATGGCCCTACAGAGCAGCCACTGGAAAAAGGACGGAAGATGCTGAAAGCTTGAGGCTCTAGATTTCAGTGGACAGCTGAGGGAAAAGGGACATAGAAAGGTTGACCCTGCTGTGACAGATGACCTGGAAGCACTTTTTAAGATGATTACAAATAGCTTTATCACACAGTCAAATACTTATATTATGAAATTTCCACCGCTACTGATCGGATCCCCAGCCTCACCTGGTCATTGCTTTTAAAGACAACAAAACTGCATGTTTCATGCGTAATTATGGGCTTGGAAGTCTGAACGACAAAGCCATGGGGATACAGAGGCGGGAGAAAGGCTGAGGAGAAACGACAGTCACAGCCACCACTCATTTTGGTTACGGACTCTCCTGAAGGGCTGGCTCAGCAGCATAATTAGCAGCGACCAGGGGTTTGGTGCCTGACAACTCTGGAGGTTGGAAGCACCCAGTAAGACAGGCCTTCAAACACCAGTGTGAATATAGCATTCTCTCTCCTCGGACCCTGGTGGCACAGTGGGGTATGTGTTGGCCTGCTAATCACAAGGTGAGCAGTTTGAAACCACCAGTTGCTAGTTGGAGAAAGATGAGGTTCTCGTTCTGTTCACAAAGATTTACCATCTTGGAAATCCAAAGAGGGTCCCAAAGATCTGGAACTGACTGGGTGGCAATAAGTACCTTCTGAACAGGTAGGTCATAAGGAAAATAGAACAACTACGTATTCGTTATTGGGACATATCTAGAATGGAAACCTGGACCTTTGCAAAAATTCAATGTACATAATCTAGTTTTAGGGGTTTCAGGAATATGGAATAACTTTTAGAATGTATTTAATCTAAAATATACTAATATATTCACATCCTGCAGTCCAGGAAAAAGAAACTTTCTAAAAATGATTGCAGTGTATACATGTGTGTGTGTGTGTGTCAGGTGCAGGAGACTCCCTCCATCTTTGAATCACTTCCCTAAAACAGAACGACTATGAATTAATTCTCTTTCACTTCAGCAGCATCACCCGCTTGAACTGTATCATTAACATGATAATTTCTCTGCTGTATACTTAAGCATTTTCTTATAGCTAATTTCAGTTCTGGGTTTTAACATCGTCCTTAGATTCATTAACTTTCAGTGTCACTTAGTTGACATTAACTTCCATAATGCCACTGCATATCTTCAGAACTCTTGACTTCTGCTAACAGAATGATGTTAAGTCTTCTATCCGCTGAATTACTGGTGTTTGAAATCTATTTTCCCACTCACTGAGACAATCCCACACAGCAGGTCTTCATTCAGTGTCAGGACTGACTGTGGATCCAGACCTCCTCCAGCAGCCTGCCTGATTTGGAAAGGATCTAGCAGAGGGCTGGTAGGCTCCAGTGGATCCCGGGCTCATTCACCGACCAGACGTCCTTCAGTCAGTGTGGGACTGAGTACAACTACTCAACTCTGTTCTGTGGCTGGCATGGCGGGGTGATCTCTCTGATTGTGAGCCTAGGTTTTCCGGATGGGAAACTCAGTATGGTGTTATGGCTAAGGTCCAAGAGGGGTGCAGTCCCTACCCAGTTCCCATAGTCGCTTAAAAGCGGACCTGGCAAACCCAAAGCTTTGTTTTTTAGACTGTGACTGAATTTTACTTCCAGAAACCCTTCGTGCAAGAAAGCCAGGAGCTACCTTGTTATCGAGGAGCCCTGGTGGTATTTTGGGTTATGCACTGGGATGCTAACTACAAGGTCAAGCAGTTCGAGTCCACTAGTCTCCTGCCCGGGAGGAGAGAGATGAGGCTTTCTGCTCCCATATGGATTTACAGTCTTGGAAACCCCATGCACTGTGAGTTGGAACTGACTCTACGGCCTTGAGCTTGTTTCCATCTCGCCGTCTGGAAAGAGGGTTTTGAGGACATTCGGCTCCCTTTTATGTATCCAACTATGACTCATGAGCCACATGGTCCCTCATGACCTTTGGGCTATGACCCCAAAGGCCAGCAGTCTGAAACCACCCGCTGCTCCTTAGGAGAAAGAGAGACAGCGTTTTCCATTCTTGTACACAGTCAGTTTCACACACACACAGGGGCAGCTCTACCGTCCTACAGGGTCACGACGAGTCCGCACTAACTTGATGGCAGTGAGTTTGGTTTGGTCTGATGAGGTCAAGACACTTCATGATACTAAACGCTACTTACCTCACAAGCTTTTCTTGTTCTCATTCTCTCATGACAGTACAGTGGAATTTTACAGATGCTATATGACACATGTCATGTTAACATTAATGGGTCTATTAGTAATCAACTAATTTTAAGGGAGTTAGCTCTGAAACGAAATCTTGGGAAACACCCGTCATCAAAGGGGCCCACCACACTGGGAGTCCAGGTGGCGGTGCGCATGAAGCGTTGGGCTCACTCAGAACCCAGTTCGCTGCAGTCGAGTCCATTCCCGCTCACGGAGACCTTACAGAACAGGAACTACCCCGTGGTCTCCAAGACTGCAAGTGCTGACGGGAGTTGAGAGCCACATCTTTCTACTTTGGAACAGCTGGTGGATTCGAACTACTGAACCACGAGGGCTCAGTTCAAGTCTTCCAGCCACTCTTTGGAAGAAAGATGAGGCTGTCTGATCTCCTAAGGCAGGGGTCCTCAAACTTTACAAACAGGGGGCCAGTTCACTGTCCCTCAGACCGTTGGAGGGCCGGACTATAGTTGAACAAATCCCTATGCACATTGCACATATCTTATTTTGAAGTAAAAAATCAAACGGCAAAAACACCCAGCGGGCCGGAGAAATGTCCTCGGGGGGCCGCATGCGGGCCGTAGTTTGAGGACCCCTGTCCTAGGAAGTACTTCTACCCTATACTATAGGGCCCTTTCAGTTGGAATCCACTCTAATGCCAGTGAGGTTTTTTGTTTTTGTTTCTTAGCTCACTGTAGAATTTACCCTTAGATTGGGACAACTCCATTAGCATCAAGTTCTGGAAGAACAAGTCCAGTGAAGGGCCACATTTATACAACATGGAGAGTAGAGTCTTCTCTTCTACTGTATAAGTGGGTTCATAGAACTGTTTAGAGAAAATGCTTGGGGAGCAAAGATCTTGAAGGTGTAAGTCTCTATAGAGGCTTATTACTGCATCTGTGTTATACAGGTAGGTTTTAAGCAAGGTTGGGCTTTCAAAGCACTTCCTCTTATGACTACATAATGATTCTCACAGCTTTGTGGAGTGGCCTATATATACATTTGGACAGCAGTAATACACACAGGACATTCAGTACATTTTCTATGTAGGACATTGCTCTAGCCCAATTAAGAAAGAGTCCTGGTGGCTAGGTGAGTTGCTAACAGTAAGGTTGGCAGTTCAAATCCACCAATTGCTCCAAGGGAGAAAGATGAGGATGTCTGTTCCCATAAAGATTCACAGTCTTGCAGAGAGCATTGTAAACTTGATTATGCTGGATCGAACTTGATACTTGGTCAGTTGACCTCCGTCTCAACTCAACCTGAATTTGCTCTAGGTTCAAGTATTTCTTGCTTATCTGTGACAAAAATTTCTTCCCTGGCTTTTAAAATATTGATGGTGGTCTTTTCATTCTTATTCATTATTTGCGTTTTCATCTTTATATTATTATTATTTTATCCTTACCACTTATTTTGAGTTTTTTTATGTTTGAGTTTCCCATGTGTGAAGTACAGAAGGAATAAAGTGATGCAATGGTTTATAAGGGATGGGGGGGTTGGGAGAAAAGAGGGTGAAGGGATTTTGGGAGCAAACCATGAATGTGGGAGGCAGGGAGGGAGCACTAGAACTGATTGTGATTAAAGTGATTTAACTATGTAAGTATATGATATGTGAATATTACTCCATCAAGAAAACCACGAGGGAAAAAAAAAGCAACCAAACTTAACTAATGGTTCCCACAAGTGAAGAGGAAAGAGTTGAATAATTTGGAAACGGATATCAATAATGGTCATACAACATTTAGAGTAAAATCAATGGCACTGAATCATACAAGTAGAGGTTGTGAAACTGGAAAATGTTCTGCTGTGTATATTTCTGCCACAATTAGAAAAAAAACACAATTACATGAGTAACTATGACTACAAGAAGAAAATGTTCCAGAATTGTGTTTAACATTGTAACATTCCTCTTGATATAACTGAATTATTGAATTTCAGGACACGCAGATGACGTGCTAATAGAACTGTTAAAAAATAACAAAGTCACAGCCTTGGAAATCCCACAAAGGGCTGGCTGAGGTCAAACTCAACTCAACGGCAGTGGGGTTTTTTCCTAGCGAAATTAAGATTAGTATATTGCATATGAACACCCCACAGAATATATACATCTGTGACCTCTTCCACTTGTGCTGGAGTCTACAGACAGTGCTACAGAAGCTTTGTCTAACCAAATGAAAAATCTATACAGATAAAAGTTTATTCTGAAGCTTTACTGAAGATAGTTTTTCACCTAGTCATCAGAAAGTTGAATGCTCCATTTTCAAACTAGAGCATTTTATCAAAGATTCAAAAATTTTAATTTCTTTCAAATACCCTATTGAAAGCTAAGAGAACTGAGAATGGTAAAGATAGAAACATGTCCCTAAAGCAGTTACGTCTTATCCTAAGGTTTGGACATGCTGTCAAGGGAGACCCGTCTCTGGAGAAGGACATCATGCTTGGTAAAGGCAACAGGAAGTGAAAAAGAGGAAGTCTCTTTAGGAGATGGACTGAACATACAGACAACTGATCTTTGATAAGGGCCTAAAAAATACCAAATGGGAAGCAGATGCTCTCTTCAACAAGTGGTGCTGGAAAAAATGATATCTACCTGCAGAAAAATGAAGCAAGACTCTTATTACACTCCATGCACAAGAATAAACTCAAGGTGGATCACAGACCTTGTGGTAAAACCCCAAACTATTAGGGCCTACAATGAGGGAATTGGGACAAACCTGAGAACCTTGGCATAGGGATTGCATAGGTTATTGGAAATAGGAAAGGACACAAATACAGAGGAGTCACAAATTGACAAATGGGATATACTGAAGATAAAACACCTGTTTACATCAAAAGAATTCACCAAGAGAGTAATAAGAGAGCCCACGAACTGGGAAAACACCTTTAGCAATGACAGACACATCAGAAAAAGGCCTTATTACTAAAATCTACAATACTCTGCTTCCAAAAAGAACCTCCCCCCACCAAAAAAAAATTTTCCTACTGAGGAGGTGGGCAAAGGAGCTGAACAATAGTTTCACAGGGGCAGAAATCTGAATGGCCAACAAACATAGGAGAAAATGTTCCCGATCATTAGCCATTAAGAGAAATGCTTCACTAATAAACCTCATAACCATGAGTACTGCCTGTGATCTGTGTGTGGTCACGACAATGAAGTACCAAACCCATCAGAGAGCAGAATGTCGTGGGAGGGGCAGTGGTTGTCAGATCAGAGTAGGGTACAGAAGTTGGAGGGAGGAGGCATATCTGACCTCTGCCACACAGGATTTGACCTTGGGCAGATGGGAGTTGGATCCTCTTTCTCTTTTATAGAGCCAGGGGGCTTCACATACAGACTCCAGGCCATTTCCTCAAGGCACTGACAAAGGAACCGAAAGCAAGCGATCAAATAAATACATTAAAACAACCATGGCTTAATCATGAAACTTACATAAAAAGAGAATAAACCAATACGTAAAGTGTCCTTTCACAGCTTAAACTACATACAAATAGAAATGCAATAAAGTGCTTCATAAAGAATATAAAAAGCTATTTGGATATACATCATATATCCAAAAAATAAATTAGTAAAGGTTATGTCATAAGTTAAATTCTGTTTCTTCAAAACATATGTCACCTTTACTAGGCTAATTCTCAGGCAGGTTGGGGATGGTGCAATCTGGCAGTTAGGTTTTGATGTCATCAGCTCAGTGATGAGGTCGCTTAATCAACTGGTGGAATTAGGGTGGGGTGCAATATCCGTATTCCAGCTGTAGTGTACCACTAATCCTATGTAAGGGGCACTTCCTTCGGGTGCAGTCTGCCTCACCTGCAATCTTATAAAAGTGAGAGAAGAAAGCCGAGAAAGGGCAACCTGATCACCACCAAGGAAGAACAACTGGGTGAAATGCCTGGGGCTGCTGTGATGAAAACCTCTTTGACCCAGATGATGACTGATAGCAAGACACAAGGAGATCTTTAAGCAATGGCCCGACTCCACAGATGTTAACAAGAGACAAGGACTTTTCCCCAGAGCCAACAGAGACAAAAAGCCTTTGCCTAGAGCTGGCCCCTATCTTACTGCTATACCACAGTGATTACAGCAGTGGTTGTAACAGAAACGTACTCTCTCAGAGGAGGCTACAAGTCTGATTTCAGGGTACCAGCTAAGGGAAAGCTTTCTCTCACCTTCCGGCTGAGGCTATGGCCAAGAGGCTGCCTGACCAAAGTAAGCCCAGGCCTGAAGGGCTTCAGCTCTAACCAGGTTGGCGAACTTAGCTTTCTCATTTGCCCAGGAGCACCCCACCCACAGGGAAGCCTCCTGCCCAAAGGGGCCAGGAAGCCCCAGAGACTCTGCCTTTTGTTCGTGGGGCAGCCTGCCTCTCTAGACACAGCTTCTCTCCCACGTCTCTGGGATCACAGATCCGTCTCCTGGATAAAGGTGCAGGGGTTCTGGGTTCAGAAGACACACTGTTCCTGGCCCTTCTTTCACGATGGTTGTGGGAGCCTGTTTCCCCTTCAGTGTTGGCTTACTTTCAACCTAGTGGGAAGGCAAAACTGAACCACTTTCCATGTTAGAATTGCATAAACCGAATCTGCATGGTTCCAGCTCACCTCCCATGGGTGCCGTGTACTTTATGTTATTAGCAGACTATCCAAACACCTCACATTTAGCTAGTCTTCCCTAGACAATTGGTAGGAATTACAGAGGTTAATGCTAGAAGAATCATATCAAGTATTTCGCTACACTGTAGTTGGGAAGTGGAACCAAGATATGAACCAAGACACAGCTCTAAACGCTGTATTTTAACCACTTCACGGTTCTACGTTTTTTGGATATGCATGGCTGCTGCCAGGCACAATTACAAATATGTGGGGTAAGCCCTGGAAGATAGCATTCAGATGAAAAATAACTGCCATGTGCCTATATGATTAAAGGTAATTTGATTCTAAAAACCATCCAAAGACACAATTCAGAAAGGCAGGAAAGGAGGAGTGGAGACAGGAAACACGGGGAGACGTGAGACAAGTAATGGTACCTTGAGGGGCTCCAATGGATGGGCTCAATCAGAATGTGCATGAATTGCTAATGTAAAACTATGATCTGCTCTGTAAACCTTCACGCCAATTCACAACAAGCTAAAAAATCAAACCTTTTCCTCTTTCACGTCACATGATCTGCTCAATGAATTCCTGACCTCCAATTATCCATGAGAAATTTAATTATATGCATCCTTGGAAAGAGACTTGGCATTGCTTCCTGTCCAAAATTACTTCTAAGGTAACTTTCTCCTAGAAGAACAGAAAAGAGGCAGAGATCAGTCGAGGACAAAGAATATCACAGATGGGGTACCTATCACCGTGTAAGGGTCAAGAGGAAGAAGCCCAAGGGACAGAGAGACAAAGGGACCCAGAGGAGGAAACAGGACAAAGACAAAGCTGACTTGGGAAGATAGGTCTGATCCACGACTTCCAGGTAGGAAGAAGGCCAGGAAGGAGAGATGTATTGCCAACTACAGAAGATGACCTGGGGCCTGCCTGTCTGCGTGCCCTCTTAAAAGAAACGGAGCTCCTCTGTGTCCCGGTGACTGGTTTAAAAATAGAAGTTCGTCCCCGAGTCCCTGTAGAAACCCTTGGGAGCACTTTTGTGCTGTTTTTTTAATGGACTGAGGAATACCATGGGCAACATACGGCAGGCAAATGGGCACTCTTACTACGTACGGATTCAGCTGTGTGTTGACAGTACATCCAGACACTAGTAACTGTCCACCCCCCTCTTCAAGTCTTTCAGTTATGTGCACTCTGTGGAAGAGTTCCTAATAGGGACGCCTCAAGGGTGAAAGGAATCCTCTCCTGATCAAATCTCAGATGATTCCTCGTACATGCCCCCTGGCTGCGATGAAAGATGGCCTGGAAAACTCATGCTAAGAAGCAGGAACTTAGGGGATGGGCAAGGAAGACAAGGAGACCCAGTCTCCCAGACATGTCACGCTACTTTACTGATTGTCACCGTTCAGAAAGCAGGCTCCCAGCAGGTGAGAGGTGACACCCTGCCGTGTTTTTGGCAGATTAGAACCCCTCGGGGCACAGGTGACAGGACTTCCCAGAAAATCCCATCTGTGTAATCTCTTCAGAGGGGAAGGGGCAGAGCTAATTTATCACGGATTCTGAGAAAGGGGAAAAGAAGCCAGATGCTTCGACAGACCCCGGCGCTTTAAGCGGACAGGCGGACGATGCCTGAAGACAGAAAAGCAGGAAGCCATGTGCTCCACATCTGAGTTCACTGACACCGTCTTAGCCAGGCCAGCATCAGCTACGTGCAAAACGATGAAGCAACATCTCCCTGAGGGAGTCAAGATTCTGCTGCCTGTTCTTAAGATGAAAAAAATCTTGAGCTGAAACACAATGTTTAAGTTTCTGTTTACCCATTTAATATAGAGCCAGGAATTTTGCCTGAATTATGGGGTCTATGTCCTAAGCTGCAAAGCTTCATTCCTTAGCTCCATCCCCAAACTGAGCAGCCTGGTAGAGGAGGCGAATCACCTGAGCTACACCACAGGCACCAATTTATCAAAGGAGGTAACTGCTCGGAGAAAAGGCTTTTTTTTTTCTCTTTACATGTATATGAAAACAGACAGGGCAGAACAAATTAATTTAGCTAATGGCAAATGCTCTGAGTGGCAAAGCAAGGCTTCTTTGTCTTTTGACAAAGGTGTGTGGCACCGCTGCCTGAGCCCGGAAGAGACAGATGTCAGAGAACAAAGCTTCGGAGCCTAAGACTTCGGCTGAGCAGGGCACGTACCTTCTCGGCGTACTCAGACACCATCTGCTTGATCTCAGCGGAGCACAGGCCCACGATCTGGCCCACGGAGCTTGCAGAGAGCCGGGTCTGCAGTCACAGAGAGGCGAGACTGTACAACCTGAACACCGAGCATTAGTGCAAAGTAGGTGATAGTCCGAGGAGAGAGTGATTTAGCTTTGGCTCACTTATTCATCAAGAAGAGAGAAAACTCGCCTTAGAGCACATGTTTAACGACTTCTCTACCTCCTGTGCTAAATGTTTCTTATACCCTGGGTATCCTGGAAAAACAAATGGGTTTTCTGCTCCATGCCAAGGGCCACTAAGCAGAACTGGCAAGGAAGTTGGCCCCTGATGGACTCAGGGAGGACAAGTGAAAATGGGGAAGGAAGAGCAATCACAGAACCCCTAAAATAGTTGTCTATTCCCACAGCCCTTCCCCACTCTAAGAATGATCCCTCAAAGCCTCTGTCTGACAAAGCCTCCCAACGTCTGGGGAGACCAACCTATGCGGTATCTACCCAGATGGTGCTGGAAGAAAGCAGAACATAGGGGCTCCTTCAAGACCCGCAGCTGCCCAGAGGGAGGGCTGAAACTAGCAGGAGTGCTCCCACACGGACGCTGCAGCCGGCTCTCACACGAGTCTTCAAGGCGCCCTTTCCAGGTTACAGTATACACCCACAAATATCTCCTCCAAATAAACTAGAGGAAATCGGGGGCGGGGGGCCCCAACTCGGTCTACTCCCACCTTACCTCCTCCGTGGCCATGGCAGTCATCTTGGTCATCAGCGACTGAATGCGCTGCTGAAGAGGAAGAGGGAGATGCAACAGTGAAGAGCTGTGACCACAAGATTTAAGGACAGTGCTGAATAAAATAAAATAACGAGAGGTTATTGCCCTTGCCCCGATTTGAAGGTGAACCTCAGACCTGCTGTGAAGCAGCTGGAAATGGGCCTGGGAGGCAAGCTCCCAGCAGGTCATTTTGGAATGTTGGAGTTAAGAGTGAATATATTTCTCTGCAAATGCTTTAAACAGAAACCTCAGAGGGCTTCCTTACCCACTCACCTCTTCAGCAGCCTGGAGCTCATCTTCCTCCTGGGCTTCAGCCTTTTCTGCCACTGAGAGTCCTGAAGGCAGTGGTGCTTTCTTGTCCTCACACTGAAAGGGAAACCGTGAACATGGCTAAGCACTGGAGCTTGGATACAGCAGAGAAAAGGCTGCAAAGTAGCTTGAGCCTGTGAAGGAACACACAGGCCTGAATAGCAACCGCAGCCCAAGGAAGGACGGGAAACTCCGCTGATCTGGAACTGCCATTAGAGCTACACTCTGAATGGACTGGGCTCCAGGAGCTGGTAATTTTCTGTCTTCATTTCCAAATTGCCTGCTAATTAATACAAAGCTGCACACATCACAGGACTTATCACTGATCAGGATAAAAATCTAAATGACTTCTGATGATCAAGCTCCATGCTCTGGACCTAGTCTTAGGCCAAACTGCACTTGAGCCAGCCTAGATGGAATGTTTTTAAAAAACAGGCTCCATGCCTAGTCTTCTCGGTTTAAATGCACTACTAACCATCCACCAACTGGTTGCCTCCAGGCTTACCCTCCCTGGACAAGTCTTTTAGGGTTGACTGAAAGGCCTGGACTTGGATACCCATCAAGGGCCATTCAGCTCCAAGGCGTTTTCCTACAAAAAATCTCTAACTGAGCGTGGGGGCCACCCAAAGTGCCTAACTGCTAGACATATCTACAGGGGACAAGGCTCCAATTCAAATGGGCACTCTGACATACATAACAAGCCCAGTTGGAGTGCCACTCCATGGGAATCTCCTGATTTTTCTAACGCTAATACATCGCCTCTTTTTCAGCATACAGTCATATACAAACATTCTTTTCAGACTTTAAGTCATATACCAAGTTAAATCAAAACCCTTATTACACACCAGGTGCCACATGACACAAAAACATTCTGCTCTGGAGGGATGATACCACAAGCAGTGAAGAACTAGTTTTCCATGAACCAGTAACACTAGGTGACACTTGTTATGTGCTGACTGCACGTGGGCTCATACGACGGCCTTCAACCTTTACAGGCAGCTGTAAGGTAGGCACAATGATAAAGCAATTGTCCAAAAATCAGACAGCAAGGGAGGTGCTAGGACATGAAACCAGCCAGTGCAGCCCGAGAAGGCATGCTCCTGGAGCCTCTCACTGCCCCATGGGCTGAGACAAGAGTCACTATGGGAAGCCGAGGGGGCCCAGTAGGTCAGGGAAGCTTGCTGGAAGGAGGACGGAGGACGGGGACCGGGATAGGAGCTGGGTGGCAGAAGAAGAGCAGAGGAAGAAGTGGTCCACCCAAGGAAACCTGGTTTCAGTGGAGAACGAGAGCTTATTAGCAGAGCCCAAGCTGTGAGGTTCTCCTATTGAAGAGCCATTGGCCATGCCGACCGCATCATTTTGTTTAAAAGCAGTGCTTAAGAGCAGACTTTGATGCCGGGCAGATTCATAGTCTGGTATTAAGCTTCCTGGGCGATCCTAGACAAGTAACGTAGTTTCTCGGAACCCCAGCTTTCTGACGTGAAAAACAAGAAAAAGTATCTTCCTCATGGAGCTGCTCAGGGGAATAAGGGAAAAGGTACAGGCAGAGCTCTGAGCAGAGGGCTGAGAAATCAGGGAAAGTCTGGCACTGTTGAGCTTTTTGCCTGCCTTGCTGCTGACAACTAAAATTGTCAATAAACAGGTGAACCAATGAAGGTCTTGGAGAGAACCTTGGTGAAAGCAAAAACCACACCCAGTTCTACCTGATTTTCCACCCGGAGATATCTTAGGACTGGTCATGCTTGTGACTTCTGGTTGTTCTAGCTGGTTGCTATGTTGGTTCACACCTGTCTAGAGTCTCTCATGGCCATAGACGTAGACCTCACATGACTGACATTGGGGCGACAACTTTCAGTCACCCGTTGCTTCCAGCTTTTACACCAACTGTCAGGTCCCTGTCGAACAGGAGGAGGGAGCTGTGGTGGTCAAAGGCAGCTGGCACCTCCTGCTTCTTTGCTTGCCCAGGGACCACACCTGGTGGTCAGCAGCCTCCCACTCACCGTGCCAGGCTCCCAAGGAACTACTTTCCAGCCTGGGCTGGAGACCAGGGACACGTCCATGCCTCAAATAGTCTCTCCCATTATCTGTGCTTTTCTTACCTTCTCTGTTTTGCTCTGGCGGCTAAATCCATATTTCCTGCAGGCCACAAAAAAGGGGAATTCAATTACCATCCAAAGATCACAGCAAATTCCGTCAAATGCATTTGGTTGGATTTTTATAGGAAAAGAACCAGAGAGAATTTAGGCTACTTTGTAAGTGGGAAAACAATTTTTAAGTACCGAAAGTACAAATATATTCCAATGTTTTGTTTGTTTGTTTAATATAGGGCCAGCCAGTCTATTAGCTATATAAATACTGGCCAAAGGACTTCTCGGTATAGGGCTCAACATCTTTCTTTAAGTATAGTCCTTACTTTTTGAATTGGGAACTGTATTTCAGATCCACGGTCTATGATAAAAGTCTTAAAAACACCTATATAAACAAATGCAAATGTATGGTCAAACATGTTCTCGAATAGCTACTTTTATAACCTCCAGTGCAGCACATTTTTAATTCTCATATATCACCCAAGCATGAGACCAGTAATGTGTATTCACTTCATGCGATCTTCAACTCAAAGGAAAACAAACACACTTCAGCTTCACTGATTTTGGGTTCTAATTACGCTACGCTGAAAAACACACAAAGGAGAGCCAGCAGGTGCGGCAGTGCAGAAACCGTGCAGCCTACAGCAGAAAGCACAATGCAGAGCACCGACCCCGCTCCCTTGAAGCAATTCACTCGGGAGTCAACGCAGGTGAGCACTGAAGAAGAACACCTACCGGCTTCTGCTCGGCCGAGCTCATGCCACGGGATTGCCGGGTCAGTGTGCAGGCGGCCCCAGGTCTAAGATGTTTTTCACTTGTCCGCCAGAGGTCTAAACTAAACCCACTCCTCCCTCCTCACTCCCTGACCAACTCCGCCCTGCTTCGGTCTGGTCCCCAGTCACCAACGGCCAGCACTCTCCCTGAGGTCTCTCTTCTGTCCCTACTTCGCAATAGGTCCAGCAGCTCACTTCCGGGCGCTTGTTCCACTGACTCCCTGGAAAGCTCTGCACACACTGTGTCCCCCTCCTCTCCGTTCCTACTCACCCCTCCAAGAGTCAAAAACAAAACAAAACACCCTCACAAGGGCCAATCTCCTGACAATGATTTCACTTTGACCCCACAAAACAATCAGAACTGCTCCTGTAGGTTTCTGAGACCGTAACTCGTTATGGGAGTAGAAAGCCTCATTTTTCTCCTCGTACTCTGTCCTGACCTACCCAGTCCTGCTTCTGTGCAGGGTCCTCCACCACCCAGACGGCAGTCATGTCCAGTACAGCAACATCAGCATCTTCTCTTTGAGAGTAATGAATCTACTTCTTTATTCTTTACTCCCAGTGGTTGGTGAATACATTAAACACGAGTAGGAAAGGCAGTACAGAAAATGTTAAGTCAGAAGGACTACCTGACCTGAAACAGGCTGTTGTCGCATCCGTGGAGGGACCCAAAAAGTGCCTAGTAGGGACTTGACCTCTAATCTCCCCTGTACCATCAATCTACAAGCCCCGCAAGCAGAGGCCAGAGTTAGAGTCTGGGTATTCACACGGATTAGAAAATGGTCTTATGAATCTGGGGATTGGCTTAATACATATCTATTCTTATCTGCCTAAGAGTTCTGGTGGTGTAGTGGTTACATGTCGAACTGTGATCTGCAAGGTTGGCAGTTCAAATCAGCCA
Source organism: Echinops telfairi (assembly GCF_000313985.2). Lineage (NCBI taxonomy): Eukaryota > Metazoa > Chordata > Mammalia > Afrosoricida > Tenrecidae > Echinops > Echinops telfairi. The sequence goes on along the minus strand of NW_022103912.1, from coordinate 4,304,066 downwards.
AGAGAAAGACTGGGCTTCCTACTCCCATAAACAGTTCCAGTCTCAGAAACCCAGAGGGGCTGCTATGAGTCAGCACTGACTTGATGACCGGGAGTTTGGTTTTTGGTTTGGACATGACAGAAGCTACAAAGACAGATGGAAAAGACAGGCTCTACCTTTCTTATGTCTTTGCAGCTGTGGTTGTGAACCCTATGTAGGTTGCAATCATCATTTATCTGCAGGAGTTCTGGACAGCTGGTAAAGGACAGGAAGACATAAAGAGTACAGTGTCCTGGTGTGATCACCGCAAAAGCCGCCTGCTTTGGGTCCAGCAGCTGTTACAGTAGCTTCCTTCTCTTCCGGGAAGCTTCCTGTTGCTGCTGAGAGAAATCCCGTGGTTTCTTGCCACCAGCATTCCGAGTCTGTTGGCTGGTAGTGTGCTGACGGCAGCACAAACAGTGACAAGCCTAGAGGCTCAGCTTGCTAGAGGGTGTGGGCCTGGTTATTTCCTCTAGCTTAGGCAAGAGTCCATTCTTAGTTCTTCGGCTGTAATCAATCCCTTCTGGCTGAAACTAGCTGAGTTGTGTTTTCAACCCAGGAACTCCAACCCAAAGAGGAAATCCCACTGCTGTGAAGCAGTTGCTGACTCATGGAGATGCTGCAGGACAGAGCACGGCTATTCCCTAGGGTTAGCCGCCCACTGCTTAACTCACCACACAGGTCTCACCCAACTGTCCCAGTCTTTGGTGTTCCTTTGCTTTCCAGAACCTTCGGCTGTGGAGGCCCTCAGGGAACCCTCGGTAGGTAACCTTCATCCAAGGCCCAGGAGCTTCCAGGAATTTCTGCACAAAGCTGTAAACCACTAACTCTGAGGGACTCAAATCCTAGGAATCGGTTCCCAGGGCCCAGTCAATTCTTGGAGGTAAAGACTTTAGGCAGTTACTGGCACTCATACCGCAGGGTACTACAATGGTTTGCTACAGGTGTAACCACCCAGATCCGCCTGCTCTGCTCCTTAAGGGGAGAGAATTGCCTTTTTCAAGTTTAATTTTTCCCAAAATTGAGATGTAATTCACCTAACAGACAATTCACCATTTTACTGTGTACACTTCAATGATTTTAAGTGTCTCCACCGGGTTGGCAACCGTCACCCGCTACCTAGTTTGCAAAAGGACCCCCACAACTATCAGCAGCAATCTGTTGCAATCCCTTCTGCCCTCACCCTTTGGAAACCATGGGTCTACTTTCTGTTTCCACGGAGTTACCGGCTTTAGACATTTCATATAAAGGAACTATACAACATGCGGTATTTTGCAGAATGTTTCCATGATTCATCCACATTGTAGTATGAGTCCATGTGTCACTCCACTGGATAGCCCAATTCTCAACTTACTGTGTGGAACATGCACATTCTGTTTATTCATGCATCCGTGTGATGGGCAGTAAGATTGCTTCTTACGTTTTGCTACTGTGATCAAGGCTGCTGGAACACGTGTGCAGCTTCCATCAGTACAATATCCCCAGTGCCTAAGTGCCTGGCATAAGCTGTTGTGAGGTGTCATCGAGTGAGCCTGGTGGGTGACATGCACAATGGAATGAAATCCTACCCAGTCCTAGCCTATCCAAGTTTGGTTGTGGGTCCTACCACTGTGCTCCATACAGTTTTCACTGGTTTATTTTTGGAATTAGGTCACTAGGCCTACTTCCAGGTCTTCCTTCTACTAGTTTGTCTTAGCTCATTGTCTAGAAGCTCTGCTGAAACCCAATTAATGTCACAGTAACACACCAGTCTCCCTTGACAGGTGGATAGCACGTGACTTCTGCCCCAAGGAAGGTGAGCATTCGATCACTGCTCCTGCTTACACACAAAACCAAACCCACCACCACTGAGGTGATCCCAACTCAATAGTGACGCGATACAGGGTTTTCAAAACTACAGATCTTTATGGGAGCAGAGAGCCTCATTTTTCTCCCACGGAGAAAAAGGGTGGGTTAGAACCTTGAACCTTGCAGCTCTGTACTTAGCCCACAGTGCCATCTAAGCTCCTTCCGTTTGGCAAACAGCAGGAGCTTAATAAACATGGGTAAGCTTTGGACTGCTAAGTCACTCTGAGGTAAAAAGGTGAGGCTATCTGCGCCCATACAGATTTAGAGCTTCATATACTCCTAAGAGGATTGCTGAGTTGGGATGGACTCAATGGCAATGGGTTTGTTTCTGGTTTTCCTTCCTCAGGGTCCATGGTGGGTTAAAGTGCTTGGCTACTAATCAAAAGGTTGGTGGTTCGGATCTACCAGCTTCGCAGAAGACACGGTATTCTGCCTTTGTAACGATATATAATGTATCAACGTAGAGACCTCATGGGATAATTCTACTCCATCCTACAGGGTCGCTATGACTGGAAATCAACGTCATGGCAATGAGCTCGGTTTCTGGTTTGCTCTTCTTCTTTACACCTGACTCAGGAACTCCGTCGGCACCAACAGAGCGCTGGCTTTTTGCCTTTCAGTTCCCGTCATCGGCCCCCAGACGGAGACTTGGTCTTCGGCATCAAGGATGATCTAGTACAGCACAGTCCACAGGAAACATGGGAGAGTCGTATACATAACTTTGAAGCAGGAGAGTCTTCCCTAAGTTGTCCCAGACATAACTGAATCAAGTATCAATTTTCAAATTTTAAGTTTATGAAAATTACAATTCTGTTCTGGAGCCGCGTTAGTCCAAGTTCACATGCTCAAGAGCCACATGTACTAGTGGTTACCATACTGGCTATCACAGTTCTAGAAAACAAACCAACCTACAAGAACAATAGCTTCAGGCCACATTAAGACAGATCTAACTGGTCTGAATCCTGAACAAAACAGGAACATAAAACAAAACAAAACAAAGCAAAAACAAAATTCTTAAACTCTAAGGACTCTGAGCTCTGCTCTTTGTTCATCCAACACTCACTCATGGCCACTTTGTCATTTCAAACTCATATTGATCTCAGGATGGAGAACGGTCAGTATGGATTTCCAAGACTAAATCTTACCAGGTGGAAAGCCTCATCTTCCTCCTGAGGAGCAGCTGGTGGTTTTGAACTGCTGGCCTTGTGGGTAGCAGCCCAAAGCTTAAGTCTCAGGTTCCTAGGCTCATTCAACAAGCATTTATTAAGTAGTTCTCTTACCAACACAGAGGTTGTGAAAACATTGGGAAATAGACTTCATGCTTCCTTTAATAAATAGGGAATTACTGGAACCCAATTCAAAATCCAGTCTTACATATCGAAGCTTAACATGGTATGCTAAATCCAGCAGTTTGCAGGCTACCCTTCAAAATCCACTTGCATTTCAAATAACCATTGCCAGGAGTTGATTCTGACTCATAGCGACCCTACAGGACAGAGCAGAACTGCTTCCTTTGGGTTTCTCAGGCTGTCTATCTTTACAGGAGCAGAAAGCCTCATCTTTCTCCCATGGAGCAGTTGGTTGATTTGAACTGCTGACCTGGTGGTTAGCAGCCCCACATATAACCTATCATGCCATCAGCACTCCTGAACATGTTTGCTGTTGTTAGCTGCTGTCGAGTCAGTTCCGACTCTTAACAACCCTATGTACAACGGAAATAAACAACGCCCGTCCTGCGCCATCCTCACAACTGTTCTTATATTTGAGCCCGTTTGTTGTTGAGGGCCTTCCTCTTTTTCAGTGCCCTCTACTTATCCAGCATGATGCCCCTCTCCAGGGACTGGTCTGGCCTGAGAACATATCCAAAGTACGTGAAAAGAAGTCTTCCTGTCTTTGCTTCTAAGCTGTGCTTCCAAGACAGACCTCTTTGTTCTTTCGGCAGCTCCCGGTCCTTTCAACATTCCTCACGGAGACCACAGTTCAAACGCACCGACTCTTCTCCTCTTCCTTAGTCAATGCCCAACGTTCACATGTATATGAGGTCCCTGGAGATACCGAGGTTTGGGGCAGGCATACCTTAGTCCTCAATGCAATATCCTTGTTTTCTAACACTTTAACGAGGTCTTGTGCAGCAGTTTTAGCCCGTGCAATGTGTTGTTTGATCCTGACTGCTACTTCCATGATTATAGCGTGTGGATCCAAGCAGGATGAAATCTTTGACAACCGCAATCTTTTCCCTTATGAATCACGATGGTACCTACTGGTCCAGTTGTGAGGATTTTGATGTTCTTTACATCGAATGGTAATCCACACTGAAGGCTGCAATCCTTGATCTTCATCTAGCAAGTGCTTCAAGTCTTCCGCACTTTCACCAATCAATGTCAAGTAGACAGTACCTCACGTGCCGTCTCCCCACAGCAGCAATTTTATAAAACTGACAGATTTTAAACCAGGGTCTAAAAGTTGACTGATCCTATAATACAGTTGCAATCCTATAGGGTGGCAATTTTAAGTCTAAAATAAAAACTATGAGTCTTCTTGATTTTCTAGAATCATTTTACATATATGATCTCTAACTCTGTGGACTGCTGCTCCACCTCACTGTCCTAAGAATGCGGGTCTCAAGGGTGCTACTTCTGTCTCAGTGTGGCTCTTCACTCTGTCCCCTGGACTCAATGTTGCAGCCACTGGCACTTCTGATCTGGCCTCTGCAAATTCAGGCAGGAATTTCAAAAGCACTCTAGCGGTGGGTTTGCCTCCTTGACGATCCTGGGAATTCTGTGTTTCTGAGATAGCTCTCTGATACAGAGGAATGGCTTTGCCTCTGGGCACACCATACCCTTAAGGAAACAAAGAGTGGTGACTTAATTCACCCCCTGTAGTCCCGAGGCTCAGAAGATACTCAACTTTAATTCTATCAATTCCCATGACAAAGAACTACCCGCAAAATGGGATTCTTACGAGGCTAGAATTTATTACATATCGCCATAAGGGACTAGGGGCAGAAATGCCAATACTGAGAATTTCCCCTTCACCACACACTCACGAGGGCAGTTCTACTCTGTCCCGTAGGGTGCTAGGACTCAAAACGGACTTGATGGCAGCGAGTTTGGCTTTAAGGTCATGTAGGCATGAGTCATGCCCTGCGTGCCCTAGTCAGAGGGCACTGAAACAATCCTGTGAGCTTTTCTTTTTATAAATCATTTTATTGGGGGCTCCTACAACTCTTATCACAATCCAAATATACATCCAGTGTGTTAAGCACACGTGTACATTTGCTGCCCTCATCATTTTTAAAACATTTTCTTTCTACTTGAGCTCTTGGTTACCAGCTTCTAATTTTTCCCCCTCCCTCCCAGACCCTTCTTCCCTCCCGAACCCTTGATAATTTATAAATTATTATTTTGTCATGTCTTACACTGTCCGACGTCTCCTTTCATCCACTTTTCTGTTGTCAGTTCCCCTGGGAGGGGGTTATAGTAGATCATTGTGATCGGTTCCCCATTTCTCCCCCACATTCTCCTTACCCTCCCAGTATTGCCACTGTCACCACTGGTCTTGGATTCTCTGTTTCCAATTCCTATCTGTACCAGTGTATGTCCACTGGTCTAGCCAAATTTGTAAGGTAGAATTGGGATCATGATAGTCGGGGGAAAGAAGCATTACAAAACTAAAAGAAAGTTGTGTTTCATCATTGCTATACTGCACCCTGACTGGCTCGTCTCCTCCCCAGACCCTTCTGTGAGGGGGTGTCCAGTTGCCTACAGATGGGCTTTGGGTCCCCACTCCATACTCCCCCTCACTCACAGTATGATTTTTTGTTCTTTGATGCCTGATACCTGATCCTATCGACCCCTCGTGATCACACACACTGGTGCTTCTTCCATGTGGACTTTGTTGCTTCTGGGCTAGATGGCCACTTGTTTACTTTCAAGCCTTTAAGACCCCAGATGCTATATCTCTTGATATAGCTGGGCTCCATCAGCTTTCTTCACCATATTTGCTTATGCACCCATTTGCCTTCAGGATCGTGTCGGGAAGGGGAGCATCATGGAATGCCAGTTTAATAGAACAAAGTGTTCTTGCATTGAGGGAGTACTTGAGTGGCGGCCCAATGTCCATCTGTCTTGTGAGCTTTTCTATCAAAAGTGGTCAGTATCCAAATCATAGACTTGCCTGCTGCTGTGAGAAATTGTTCTGCCACCAATCACGATTTTGTGGCAGCTAGTAGTGTCATGTGGGTGGGGATTAGTAAAGGGGAGCATAGAGGGAGGGTGGGTTGGAAATGGGGAACTGATTACAAGGATCTACATGTGACCTCCTCCCTGGGGGACGGACAACAGAAAAGTGGGTGAAGGGAGACATCGGACAGGGCAAGACATGACACAATAATAATTTATAAATTATCAAGGGTTCATGAGGGATGGGGGAGCAGGGAGGGGGGAAAAAAGAGGACCTGATGCCAGGGGCTTAAGTGGAGAGCAAATGTTTTGAGAATGATGAGGGCAATGAATGTACAAATGTGCTTTACACAATTGATGTGTGTATGGATTGTGATAAGAGTTGTATGAGCCCCTAATAAAATTATTAAAAAAACAGTGACGTGAAAGAGAAATCAGAAGACAGTATACCTCAAAGCCATCAGAGGCTCAGCAGTGCCTGGCTAAGGAAAGAAATGAAAAGGGGTTGAAATTTCTCATTATTTATTTAGGACAGGTAGAGGGTTAGAACTATGGACAATAAGCGTCAAAAAGTTTGTGGATAAACTGATATAAAAGACAATGAGATTTTCCTGCAAACTTTCTGAACCGTCCTCGAAAGTATGAGCCTCAAGTCATTAATAACAGAAAAGGAGGTGCTCAATCCTGTCAACTGTCAAGTGCTGCTGCTGCTGCGAATTATGCTGCTACTGATGACAGCAACTACTTAGGTAACACTTACTGAGCACTGGAACTTTCTACAAAGAAGAAACCGCTTCAAGTTCTTTACAACCACAGCGACCCGACACTCATCTAACATGAAAGCACTCCAAGCAGCACAGAGTATGAGGGGAGCCAAAACAAGAGCAGGTTTTGCGGGGGTGGGGGTGGGGGTTGGGGGTTAAGTCTTTTCAATTTGCTGTCCGTTTTGATAAGTACTCTCTTCTTTAGTGCAGTCCAATAACAAAGACAGAGCCTACCTTTCTAAAGGCAGAAGCCTGAAAAATATAGTTACTGAGCCTGAAACATTATCTGTAAACCATGATAGTGACACACTTCTGGAGTTAGAGAGGCTTGAATTCAAATCTGAGCCTCTGAATAATGTTGTGACCATGAAGAAGGCATTTTACATTTTTTCTGACTATTAATAGATCCTGTCATTACTATTCTCAAAAAGGAGAATAAGCTAAATAAATAAATAAACTTCCCCCCACCTCTCACAAACTCACTTTCTCCTTGCCAGAAAAGCTAAAAACAAACAAACAAACAAACAAAGGCACCAAAAAATACAAACACAACAATCCTTGCCTAAAGAAACATAACAGAAAACAAAAGCTCTTCATCAAACTGCCCTGGGTGCAGGAATCAGCAGACCCACTAATAGGAGCAGGTGACTGGTCTTCAGACACTCACATCCTCACACTCAACTTGAGGAGGGTCACCAGCGAACCGTGCCATGGCCCAGTCTGTGGCCTCAACTGGCACCCACTAGTCCTGAGTATGAGCAGGGCAGCCCTTAATTACCCAACTCTGATCTACGTAACAAATGCAAACGGCTCCAAACTTGGCAACCCCCC
>NW_022103912.1:4288392-4295071 GCF_000313985.2 Echinops telfairi | reverse complement strand
TGACACAATGGATGGATGTATGGATTGTGCTAAGAGTTGTACGAGCCCCCAATAAAATGATTTTTTTTAAAAAGCATAATGCTAAAAAAAAAAAAAGCATAATGCTCAAGGCAGACCCTTTTTTACAAGTTAAAGTGAACCACGTGACTACTTGGTTTTGAGATGACTTCCAGGGATATTTCTGGTTTCAGGTTTACAGATGATCGCAGAGCTACAGCTGAAGGGGTTCAACCATTCTTCAGGCTCCACAAAGTCTGGAACTCGTACGAATTTTAAATTGTGTGCTACATTTCCTCACGTTTGATCAGGATTCCATCGAAACTTTGAGCAAAATGTACGATACCGGCAGCCAGGCACTACCCCGTCTCTTCAAGGAGAAGTGCAATTGTTCACAGAGGCAGTCGGCCACGCACTGCTCTTCCTCCTCCCGACTCTCCTTCTTCCTCTATTGTTCTGCTTGATTTTCTTTTAAGTGGACTGAAAAGAAGGAAACGCCAGACTCCAAACCAACAACCCTCCCCTCACAAAAGCGGTCACAAAGTCAGTTAAAAGCTGGAATCACCGTATATACTCAAGTATAAGCTGACCAGAATGTCCACCAAGGCACCTAATCTTACCACAAAAAATCGCATTAAAAATGTGCAAAAACCTCGCCTTAAACTCGAGCACATATGGGAAGTCCGTTTCCTGCTGTTTCTCTCTAACTCTCTGGAAGGCGAAGCCATCAGGGGTTCAGTTAGGAAGCTGCTGGTGAGGACAGCACAGTTAGTTTCAGCCACCCCTCAGAGCGGGGCTGTGAGGAAGAGCAGCACACCACACCAGTTTCAGAAGGAAGGACGCTCAAAAAAGAAATACTCACATCCAGCAATCAGTTGCCCTGAGTAGAAAACCAGGGCACAAGATTAATACCCACTGCCAACCAGGATGTGCAGTGGGGGAAAAAAAATTCTTTGTTCTGTTTATTTTCCCTTGATATTTTCATAAAGCAAATTAGGGGTATAAAAATAAAAACTGCTTTCTAAAAACTAAGAGTGATTTTTAAGAAGTGAGGAAACCCCTAGCTGCATCTTCATTTGCTAGTCAGGACAATCCTCCCAGGAAACAGAAATCATTCCTTTAACACAAACACTCAAACGGCTAGAACTGTCCCAATTCTATACATTTACCTGGGAATTTTAATAAAGACGGTCACAAGCAGCACGTAGTCCACTACCTCTGCAAATGCCCCCTTATCCTGATTCCCAAGAAAGGCAGAGCTCAGGTGCATTTCCAGAGAATTTCAAAGACCAGGTCTCTCGACCATCATCATAGAAACTCCCAACAACAAAACCTTCAGTTATTCAATACCAGTAAAAAAGTTACCGATGTTAGAAATATCTGGACCCTCAATAGTCAATTCAGTAAGATTCAAGCCAATCTATATTAAAGCACATGAAGAAATTTAATCAAGACTTTTTCTTAAATGGTTTTATCAACTCAGCACCTAGACCAGGTCCCACTCCTTACCTGCCATATTCCAAAAGCGTCGCGTGGATTCGGGATTCTTCGTCAAGCAACTCCTCTGCTCCCCGTTGCCGTCTGTATTTCCGCCGGGGCTTGTACACATCCTGGAAGATGGATGAGACACCCATTGGCCCAGTGTGAGCGGCTCTTCTCATGAACCAGTGCTGGGGCCTCACAGTCCCGAGTCACAGCTAGTCTGCCCATCGTGTGCCAGCATATGGCTCTGCTATTGCAGGTGGACCCAAGCACCCAGGATCTGCTCTAATAGAGAAGGAAGCAGGTTTATGAGAGCGTGGGTAAGGGAACGTAGAACTGAACCTCCGGAGGCAGGCAGACTCTCAAAAGCCTTGTTCATGCCCGTGCGTCCTCCTGTGCTGAGGAACAGGATGCTAAAAGAGCAGCTCACACTAAGAGGGTCCTTTTATCTTACATTTTTTATGTTATACACCAATTCATGACTGCATGCAATTTTCTTTAAAAAATAAATAAATGAACAGAATAAATCGTAACAGCCTTTCCGCAGCCCAACAAGGGAGCGCTGTCAAGTGTGTATCAGGCACTTGTCTCCCTTCACAAAGGTGGAAAGAGAACTGTCTTCCTGCAGTGGTATACGTGAACCTAGTAATTAACTGACACTTGAAACAAAAACTTCAGAGTGCTCTCCAAAACCCTCACCTTCTATTTTACTATTTATTTGTTTAAATCGGGTACTTACACAGATACCAGAATACTGAAACATTCTATACCCTGCCGCCTACTTGCACCCCGAGAAAGTGCCGCTACCATTAGCAGTAGCTACGTTGGCTCCACTCATGGTAACTCCCCGCACAAGGGACACAATGCTGTCTGGCTCTGCGTCACTACCATGGTTGGGTGGGGACTGTATTGCTGTGACCTACAGTTTCCATTGATGATTTTTGGACTACGGCACTAGGTCCGTCTTTCTAGTCCATCTTAAGTCAGGAAGTCCCAAGGAAACCTGTTTAGGATCACAGCAACACACATGCCTCCATTAAGGCAGGTGACAGCTATGCGTAAGGTGCATCAACAGAGGAGAGAACCTGGGCCTTCTTCCTGCAAGGTTAGAGTTCTACTACTGACCTGCTACCATCTGAGAAAGTATAATGGGTACTAATTACTTGATTGACAGCTTAGCAATCAAACAAGGTCACCTGGGGTTAAAGGCTTATTGAGCACCTGTTACTCTTAAGTGCCCACAAGCAGGTTCTGACCCACAAGGACTCTATGTGTAACAGAAAAAATACTGACTGGTCATGCACCTGTTACATATAACATACTTTGTTTAGGACGTTTATATATGCAGAAAGCTCATGGGAAAATTCTAGAATCCTGTCATTCCATAGATATTAATTTTTGAAGCTCCTTCATGTGCGTGTGTATGACAATAACTTTAGCATGTGCCCTACACAAAATAGTCATATTTGTCTGTACAAGTAAATCTCATCGTAATAAAGACAGTGAAATGTATAATATATTTCATGTTTTCATATACAGCTATGAATGGTAAGGTGCTACCCTCCAACCTTTTAGGAGTGTATGCCTACCTAACTGTTCCTTAATGGTTACCTGAAAATACTTCTCAGCACACACTGTGAAAGACATACCTATCATTGAAGAGTTGGTATCATCTTTTTTCTAGTATTTAGATCTCACAGAATTAAAAGCTCCTTTGAATTTAAGGTTTAAAAAAAATGGTTCTGAGTTAATGTATGTATACCTGTGATTGCTGAATGGCTTCAATACTACTGCTCTTGGTAGTAGAAAGGCCTAGATATATAGGTGACTGTGAAAAACATGCTTTTCCGGGAAAATTCCACTAAAGAATAAGAAAGACCTAAGTAAATACACAACCTAGTTCTTCCCCAAAGAATTCTATAAAGTCTGGCCTTTCTTCCCTACAACCAAGCTCATCACATCTAAGCTCAATCCAGGTCACATCCCAAGCACTTACCACCAGGCTGCCGCAGACTGACACACTCTTCTAACTAGGACTGTCCTCCCTCGAGAACAGTTTAATTCATCCTTACTGTCCTTTTATAAGTTTTCAAACACACAGCAAAAACACTCCTCTGTGAACACACCATGTAACGTCAACAATTTTGTGGGAAAGGGTCTGGGATGAGGCTGGATAGACAATGCCGCAAGGTTGCTCGTACAAATTGATGCCTAAGGTTTCCCTCGTTTGCTGCTGATGCTCACAGCAAGGAGCTAAAAATAACACCAATCAGATTTATAGAGAAAAAACCATAACGTCAGTTATGCACACCATTTCATTTCCACTGAGCCCCACTGCTACAATGCATTATAAAACTGAGCTTAACTACTCTCTTCCTTAGTTACCACAGTCAGTGATTCAAGACAAGAAATTGGATTCTTCCAAAAGACACTCCAAAACGATAGCATACTGAAACCAACAGCTCAAAGCACACTTTATTCTGCATGGCAATGACAATGTTGGGCTTTGTTTAATTACCCCTGTGCTTTAAAGCAACACCTAACCTTTTGCACGCTATAACCACTCTGAGTCAGAGTTAGGACAGATACTTTTACGGTCACTTCACTATAAAGGAAGCAGAGGTTAATTTGTCAAAGATCTCTATTATTAGGCCTGGCCCGTGTCCCTTACCTCCCAATCCAGTATTTCCCCACTCTACTATACTAACTGGCATGATAGGCATTCCTGTTACCCACCAGTCATTTCAGCTAAGCCTTCTCACAGGACGCAACATGTTTTTTATCATATCTTACACTGCCAGACATCTCCCTTCACCACTGTACTGTTGTCCATCCCCAGGGAGGAGGTTATATGGAAATCCTTGTAATTGGTTCCCCCTTTCTACCCCACCTACCCTTCACCCTCCCAGTATCGCCACTCTCACTAGTCCTGAAGGGATCATCTGTCCTGGATTCCTTGTGTTTCCAGTTCCTATCTGCACCATTGAACATCCTCTGGTCTAGCCAGATTTGTTAGACAGAATTGGGATCATGATAGTGGCCGGGGAGGAAGCATTTAAGAACTAGAGGAAAGTTGTGTGTTTCATCGATACTACATTGCACCCTGAGTGACTCGTCTCCTCCTTGCTACCCCTCTGCAATGTGATGTCCAGCTGCCTACAGATGGGCCTTGGGTCCCCACCCCACACTCCCCCTCATTCACCATATGATTTTTTGTTCTTTGGTGCTTGATACCTGATCTCTTCAACACCTTGTGATCACACAGGCTGGTGTGCTTCTTCCATGTGGACTTTGTTGCTTCTGGGTTAGATGGCCACTTGTTTACCTTCAAGCCCGTAAGACCCCAGATGCTACATTTCTCGATAGCCAGGCACCATCAGCCTTCTTCACCACATTTGCTTATGCACACATTTGTCTTCAGCGATCATGTCAGGAAGGTCGGTATCACGGAATGTCTATTTAATTGAGCAAAGTGTTGTTGCATTGAGGGAGTACTTGAGTGGAGGTCCAATGTCCATCTGCTACCTTAATACTAAACCTATAAATATATGCACCTAGATCTATTTCCCCTTCCTCATATATATATTTACATATGTACATGCCTGTATTTAGGGCTCCATGTACGCCCCTTTCCTCCTACTTCTTTCTCTGTTTCTTTACTTTCCTCTTGTCCCACTATCATGCTCGGCCTTCATTTGGGTTTCAGTAATTCCTCTCGGTTACATTGTCCTTGATCACTCCCTACCAGGCCTCCCACACCTTCCTTTCCACTGATTTTGGATCACTCGTTGTTCCCTTGGCCCTGGGTTGGTTAACACCACGTCCTTTCCCCCTCCTCCCCCTCTCCCATGTCCCCGGAATCATCAGTCCCGTTGTTTTCTTCTCCACATTGTTTATCCAGCCTATCTTATCTAGATAGACCTGCAGAGATAATAATATGTACATAAAAACCAGAACAACGCGACACAGAAAAACAAAGCGATGACAGCAGCAACAGCAACAAAAAGCCAGTGACACACAAAATCAAAAAGGAAAAAAAAGCCTGTAAATAGTTCAAGGTCTGTTTGTTGACCTCCTGGTCGAGTCTGATGGGGTGCCATGCCCCGGCCCCAAAGGCTATTCTTGATACTTCCTCAGGACTTCCTTGCTCTGCTCCCCTTGCTGTTCTATTGCACGCCCTTAGTGTTTAGCCTTGATGTGGTGGGGTCACACATCCCACACTGTCTCCAGTGTTGTCCCATGTAGGGCTATGGGTGAGTGCGGGATGTCGTGTCTCATAGTGGGGCCGGCCATATGGTCCTCTCTGTGCACTGGCTGCTCTGAGTGGGGCTATTGTCCTCAGGGTTTGGTGGGCCATGGTGTGCTCCGCTCCCTTCCTCCCCTTCATTTGCTTCCGCTTCCGTCTGGGTGTGGTAGGTCGGTTCCTTTCCCTCACCAGTTCTATTGTCATTCTCTGTGGCACACCCTTCCATGGTGGGGTCAGGCTGGTCCTGGTTGGGGCCGGCCCTATAGGCCAGTCTTTTCATGGATTCCTCCATGTGTTTAACATCGCCCTTCTGGTTTGGCGCGTCATGGTGGGGTCTGGATGCACATCCCAATTCTGGGGGACACAACCAATACTCTACCGCTGGGTGGGTTAGTACCCTGTTCCCACCATGTCATTATCTCAGCTTCTCCCTACCCTCTTTGGTAGCAAAAAACTTCAAATATTTGAAGTTTGAGATTAATAAAAAGATAACACATTTTGGGGATTATATACAAAATACATATTCACAATCAACTTACCCTTTTACCATGAATGGTAGCAATAGCTAATGGCTTTTTTTACTGAATGTATGTGCCAAGCATGTATATTTTTTTATGTACTGCATGATCACCGTGCCTGTGGGATAGTTATCCCTGTTCTCTGTCCATCGACATAAAACTAAGCCAGAAAGAGTGATGATGGAGTCAAAAAGACTCCAGAACTGGAGTTCTGAACCACTCTGCAAGATGTTCTGTCCTCTACTCTGACCATCCTTCGGGGTGAGGTGTGCTCATTTGTCCTGAGCAAGGGGAAAACACTGAGGGGACCGTTGTATAAGTCAGAGAGTCTCTGGGCAGTGCAAACATGTGCACCAGGGAGTTAGTCAAAGAGGTGCACACTCTGAACCCATGGAAGAAAAGGCTGGTGAGCAGCTTCCATAAAACAGTCAAAACA
>NW_022103912.1:4248084-4286910 GCF_000313985.2 Echinops telfairi | reverse complement strand
GAGTGGAAATCAACTGTAGAGCAGAGAAGTCTTGCACAACCAGAGTCACAGACCTCTATGCGGCGCTGCAATCGGTGAAGCAGTCAGGGGCAGCGGACAGAGCACACACGGCAAACAGCTGGGAAGAGAAGACGCCGAGCACAGCAGCATCATAAACTCCCAATGATGGCAGGCGACCCTTTCACGAAACAGCGGAGCAATCGTGGCATGGCCACTACTAATCTGGCATTTTTACACTCAAGGCTCCAGTGGGCAGGACCACACTCAACCAGGAAGCAGCATCTCTCAGGGGCTCCCAAATGACCCCAAAGGCTAACTCCCACAGGGGCTCAATAGTCCAAATCCATCTCTAACAGAGACACCTCATGTAGGAGCCCCATAAACAAACTGCCTTCCATGCTGAAGGGCCACACAGATGTCTGCCAAGTGCAATCTCCTGAAGGAGTCCAGGAAGATAAAATTGCTAAACCCAGTATGAATACACCTTGAAACAATAACAGCAACAACAATAACAACAACAAAAACTCACGCTAATGAAACCAAAACCCCAATAAAACAAAGCTCTTAGGTACTAAAGAAATTATGAGGACTGAATGGCCAGTGCAATGAATGGCAATGGAGGGCCAGACAAGCCTCTATGGTCCACACCAACACTACTCCACCTCTATGCTGGGTTGGATTATTCATTGTCATGGCCACAAACCAGACAACTCACAGTTCAAGGGGTCTGTAAGGGAAGTCGACGGTTACCAGAAGTCAGGATCGGCAAACAGTAAGGACACAGTGATTGGTCTCCCCGGCCAGCAGTCAGGTCTTTCTCTAGTTGTAAGCCTCTCAGCTGTGTGGTAGGCAAGCCTGTCTCTGAGTTTCAGCCCCTGAGCAGCCCAGCCTGTCGCCACTTCTTAGTCTCTCAGCCATGTGGTCCCTGGGCCAGGAGGCCAGTCCGCCCGCCACTGTTCCACAGTTCCATAGTTGCGTGCCAGGTAAGAAGGCACCCCATCCTTTTGGCGCAGATTCTCTGAGTCTGTTCTGTAGGGTCACTATGAGGCTGTACTGACTTGAGGGCACTGAGTGGGGATTTGGCTTTGCCTCCCTTGGCACGCTCCAATTCCACTCCGGCATCATTGGTCTCGGTGCACTGTTACACAGCTCCCTCCCTCTCTGCGCGCTATCGGTGCGCCACAGCCACGAAGCCTCGTGCAGGAAGACCGTTTAGTCCTTCTGAACTTCGGTATTTTCCCTCATAACCTTGTTGTTAAGATTTTCCACTAGGACACATATTAATTAACTGTTCATTCAGCTTTTGTATATGCTTAGAATTCTATACGTAAATGAGATGGGACAGAAGGTGGGTGGTGGAAACATGGTCGCTGAGTTCTTAAAGCATCCGGTCTAGGCGGAAGGAAATACTTTGTTGAATTCAGCAAATCATCTAAACCATGTTGTGTAAAACTACTACTCCAGTGTGTTCTTCCATAGGGACTGCTGTCCGGAGGACCTGCAGTCCATATGTAAATGAAGTAACACCAATTAGGATGTTTTGATAATATATGAGGTGGTTCCCAAAAGTTCATGGAAAAAACGATATTACCTTTTGATAATATATATATTATTATCATATATATCATATATATATGCCCACCTCATATATATACACCTATAGGTAAATATGCATATACATGCATTGGCCTTATTAATAAGTACTTTTAAATATATTGATAAATCAATCCACACAGCAAACTTTATACCCTATTGTAAGATGGAAAGAAACTTGTCTCACATAGATGTTAACCCTTTTAAGGCCCAATTATCTTCTGCTTAGAATTTTTTGTTGAAATCATGTGTTTTCAGATGGTAGGCATTTTGAATAAAATAAAAGCAATGTTTTTGAGGCCATGCAGATTTTGATATAATTAGTGGGACCCATGTATCACCAAAAGTGATTGATGATGGGCTGGTGGGAACAGGTTGGCCTGTTCCTTGAGATTCATGCAATTACACAAACCAAACCAAACTCACTGCCGTCAGCCAGTTCTGACTGCTAACGACCCCCTCATGGGTCAGGGGAGAACTGTGCTTGTGGGTTCCTGAGACTTCTGGGGTGCTCTGCTTTCAGGAAAGATCCATCTGTCGTAAGCCATGAGATCGTGGTGCCATATCCTTTTCTAATTCCAGCTTCAACTTCTTGTCAATACCCTGCTGTAACCATGGCAGAATTATTTCCGGTAAAATCTTACTTTCCAGTAATATTAATGACACTGTTGAATAATTTCCACATTCTGTTGGGCAGCTTTCTTTGTTAATGGGCATAACTGTTGACAGCCTCCTAATCTGGATGATACCGCCAAGAATTGTTTAATGTTTTCCTATTTTTTACCCAGGGTTCACACAGATAGAGGCTTATGTATGAAGATGTTCAATTAAGTATTAAAAGTTTAACCTAATGACTCTTAATATGTAATATATATATGTAGTATAAAATTCAAAGAGTACAGTTCAAGAGTGAAAAAAAATGTCTCTTTCTCTCCTGTCCCAGGCCACCTGGCTCTCTGTCTGATATAAGTTTCTAGGAATAAAGCATCATTTAAAACAGGGGTAATGCTATAGTATAGATCCAAACAGTTTTTTATTACTTGTCATCAGAAATGTTATTATGAAGAATCTTTAATAGCATACAAAATACCATATATTAGAAAGTAAGACCTGAATACAAAATTTTACCTAAAATGTGACTTTAATTCAGATTAAAAAATGGACATCAAAAACATGGAAGAAATAGTACCAAGCACTGAAAATGGCTGCTACTGGGTTGTGAGATTAAGGTAACTTTCTTCCCTTCTACCTATCCACCTTGAAAAAAAAAAAAAAAATCCAAAGATGTTAGGAGTGTTCTAAAATGAACATCCATTTCGCAACCAGGCAAACACTTACTATGATGTCGTAGTATTTCTTACTGTGTAATAAGGCCACCAAATTGGAACACATACTTGACTTCAGAGTGCCTCTCTTAAAAGTTTTTGGAAAAGAAGATATACTTATAGACTTAAAAAATTTCAATGAGCACTTTTTATTGTACAACAACAAAAAGCGGTATTTTCAGAGAAATCACCTTAGGAGACCACGTGTTTCCTTTTAAGACAGGCATGCTCTGGATTCTTTTTCTGGATCAACTGGTTCAAAGCCACAGAAGCAGGGCCATTTCAGTCTTTACAGTTCACAATGAACGCAACCCAAATAGTTGACATAGAAATGCAGCTGGCACTTAAGCTTGATGAAATAGTCACAGACTATGTAAGACTACGTACCAGGATCAGAACCGAGCCTGTTGCTATGGCTGCTGTGGTCACACGCACGCCAGGGTGATCTCAGAGCCTGCGTGGTGAATCCAAGGCTGACGTGGCACGGGGGCAGACCGATGCCCCTTTCTCTCGTGGAGAGAGAGGCTGGTGGACAGAAACCACGGACGTTTAGGTCGCCAGTGGAGTGCTGTAGCCACTGCACCACCAAAGATCACTATAATAGACGGTAATGGTAAAAATCTACTAGAGCTGCACATATAAACATGAATGAACTTCATTCACAGCATTGAGTAACACACTTAGTATGATACCATGCGAACGCTAACATGATTTATTCCAAAAGAATCCAAACCCATGCGTCAGCATCTCATCTCATCAGCTGGGAGGGGGGCAGTGGGTACTGACAAGGATCCTACTACCTCTTGTACTGAGGAAGTGGACACATGTATGCAAATGCCCAGCGATTAAGATATTTTGTACAATGACAAAGGTGTTCCTGGAGTTTCCCATATAAAGTTCAAAAGTGATCCTGCCTCTCCAAAATCACCAGGGGACAGTCACCTCACTTTACCGCTTCTAGTTCTTGACCAAGTTTACAACTAACCACTGAGATAAAAGAGGAGGGGTTTAGGCTTGGAAGATTTCTTAAAACGGGAACTAGGGAAAACTGCCAGACAATGCTTGTGCAAGTTCCACCTGCCAGTGCCGCTGGCTGCCTGATGCTGGACACAGGAGGCAGGGCTTCCTCAGGAGCCACCTGAGGTCCATGCCGGGGCGATCCTGGCAGATGGACATCTCAGGCGCCATGTGTGTGCGAAGGCCACGGGGTGCGCCCAGAAGAACGTCAGCAGAGGAACTTACTGCGATGTCAACAACGGTCTTGATGGCCTTGGCTTTTCTCTTCATGAAGTCATCATCCTACAGACAAGACAGAGATGAAGTGAACTCTCCATGCAGACCAAGGCTCGGCACCACTGTTCAACTCTCAAACACGCCTTATCGCCTGACGGCTCACAGCTGCTTGGCTTGGTATCATTTTCTAACAAATGAAACTCTGCTCTATGTGGGAAAATGCAAGGACCTCTGCAGATGGCTCCAACTCAGACCCGCACAACCTGGTAAGATGGAGGGACCAGCAGGGAGAGTGGATGCCAAATGCTTATGGTTATGCATAATTACCTCGTCGTGAATCCGAGGTTCTGTGCTTACAGAATGGGGTGGCAAAGCCTATCTCCGGGGGCAGTTGTAAGGATTAAAAGATGGGGCACATCATGTACTGGGATTGGAACATACACGTTTCTGCTACGTAGTTGCTGTTGAATCAACTGTGACCACAGTGACTGTGTGTGTGAACAGGCGGGCTCCATGGGTGTTCATGGCTAAGACCTTTCCAAAACAGTCAGGCGTGCCCTCCAAGACACTTAATGACGGGTTCAAAGTACTAAGCTTCTGCCGAGTCCTCGTGCACGTAACTCTTTGTAACACCCAGAAACTCCAAGTATTTGATAGCTATCATTGTTGTTGCTGGAACTAGTACTATAGGACTGTCCTGGGCAAATGGCACCTCAGAAAACATTACTCTTGGTCTTGCCATTTACTAAAAGTTCTGATCAAGTACCAAAATTCAGTGTCAGGCCAGTGTAGCCTACACTGCTTCAGGCACCATTATTCCTGTGAAGTGTTTCTAGACAAAAAGGTTCCATGATTAAACAAAGTGGGGACACAGGATAGAGCACGCCCCAGACTGAGACTGACGCTTAAAGCTCCAGAATAATCCTGTGGTAAAGAAACCAGTGTTTAACTCTGGTTAACTGGTGCTCCCAAAGCATCATTAATCACAGAGCAATCTGTTCAGCTAAAAATGCCTTCCCATCCCATGGAACAAGAACTCTGTGGAAGACATGCCCATAAATCACGTCAGCGATGCCTTCAGGAAGTCTACAGTGAGCACAAGGGGGATGCTGGCAGCCACAGCGTTTGCTTTGAAAAAATACCCCGGACGACAACCGTGGAGCAGGTGTGTGGAGAAGCAGCACTCAAGTTAGAATGAGAAGACAAGAAAGGCAGAAGCATGAACCAGTGTTCCTTACTCAGGGAATGGTAGGAATCAGATCTGAATCCCATGATGCGTCTGAACACCACAGAATCACCCCCACAATGGAACACGCTGTGAGCAGTCCTGATGCAATTGCAAGGAAGTTTCCTTGGCAATGTGACCTCCTTCCTTATCAGGACGCTATTGGAAAGCTTCCTTTTTGCTGGGTCCAATTCCTGCATTTGGCTCATTGACCTTCACTGTAAACTTGAGGCAATGTTCTGCTACATTGCCTGCAGATCTTATTAGCTATCGGTCCTACTAGCCAGTAATCTGATCTGCAGACCTTAGATTTATTATTTACCTCTCCCCTCACAAGTCTAAACTTCAGACCTTGGACTTATATGCCCGGCTGCAGCTACCACCCTTTGTTATTTTTGCTGATCTGGATTCATCAGCTCCAAGTCAGGAGGCATCCTCCAGTTTAACGTGACCCAGGTCTGAGGGGCTGCCCCAATCCCAACCATGTGGACAGCCTCCCCCGCCCCCCCCCCCCCCACCCTCCCCGCCCCCCCCCCCCCAAAAAAAGCCCCCCCCCCCCCCCCCCCCCCCCCCCCCCCCCCCCCCATTAGAATTTACTTCAGAGGACAGCACTGAAGCTACAGCTCAGGGAGAGGACTTGTCTGATCAGAGCACATGGGAGCAAATGAAGGGAGAGGAAGAGAGAGTGGAGCACATCCTGGCCCACCAAGCCTTGAGGACAACATTCCTGCTCAGAACAGTTAATGCACAGAGAGGACCATATGACCAGCCCCACTATGAGACACGACATCCCTCACTGACCCATAGCCCTACAGTGACAACACTGGAGATGGTGTGGGAACTGCGCCCGATCTGACCCCACCACACTGAGGCAAAACACTAAGGGCGTGCAACAGAACAGTGAGGGGAGCAGAGCAAGGAAGTCCCGAAGGAGAAGAAAACTAGACTTTGGGGCCAGGGCATGGCACCCGATCAGATTTGACCAGAAAACACTCCTAAAGGTCAACAAACAGTCCTTGAACTATTTACAGGCTTTTCTATTTTTTGTCATTGTTCTTTTTGTTGTTGTTGTTTTGTTTTGCTCTATCTTATTTTTTGTGCATATTATTATCTCTGTAAGTTTATCTAGATAAGATAGGCTGGATAAACAATCTGGAGGAGAAAACAAGGGGACTGATGGTTCCGGGAGGGATGTGGGAGAGAGGGAGGTGGGAGAAAGGAAGTGGTGTTACCAACCCAGGGACAAGGGAACAAGTGACCCAAAATCAGTAGCAAGGAGGGTATAAAAGGCCTGGTAGGGCTTGATCAAGGGCAATGTGACTGGGAAGAATTACTGAAACCCAAATGAAGGCTGAGCATGATAGTGGGACAAGAGGAAAGTAAAAGGAAGTAGAGGAAAGAACTAGGAGGCAAAGGGCATTTATAGAAGTCTAAATACAGGCATGTCCATGTGTAAATATACTTATATATGATGATGGGGAAATAGATCTATGTGCATATATTTATAGGTTTAGTATTAAGGTAGCAGACGGAGATTGGGCCTCCACTCAAGTACTCCCTCAATACAAGAACACTTTGCTCGATTAAACAGACATTCCATGACACCCACCTTCCCAACAGGATCGCTGACGACAAATGTGTGCATAAGCAAATGTCGTGAAGAAAAGCTGATGGTGCCTGGCTATCAAAGGACATAGCGCCTGGGGTCTTAAAGGCTTGAAGATAAACAAGTGGCCATAGAGCTCAGAAGCAACAAAGTCCACATGGAAAAAGCACGCCAGCCTGTGTGATCACTAGCTGTTGAAGGGATCAGGTAACAGACACCAAAGAACAAAAAAATCTTATCATTGTGAATGAGGTGGGGGGTGCAGATTGGGGACCCAAAGCCCATCTGTGGGCAACCGGACATTCCCTTTCAGAAGGGTCGCAGGGAGGAGTTGAGCCAGTCAGGGTGCAGTGTAGCAATGATGGAACATACAATTTTCCTCTAGTTCTTTAATGCTTCCTCCCCAACCCCGACTATCATGATCCCAACTCTACCTTACAAATCTGGCTAGACCAGAATATGTACACTGAAACAGACAGGAACTGGAAACACAGGGAATCCAGGACAGAAGATCCCTTCAGGGCCAGTGGTGAGAGTGGCGATACCGAGAGGGTAGAGGGAAGGTGGGGGAGGAAGGGGGAACCGATTACAAGGATCTACATATAAGCCCCTCCCTGGGGGATGGACAACAGAAAAGTGGGTGAAAGGAGACATCAGACAGTGTAAGATATGACAAAATAATAATTTATAAATTATCAAGGGTTCATGAAGAAGGGGTGAGCGGGGAGGGAGGGGGAAAACTGAGTAGCTGAAACCAAGGGTTTAAGTAGAAAGCAAATGTTTTGAGAATGATGAGGGCAACAAATGTACAAATGTACTTGACACAATGGATGCATGTATGAGGGCAACAAATGTACAAATGTACTTGACACAATGGATGCATGTATGGATTGTGATACGAGTTGTATGAGCCCCCAATACAATGATTAAAAAAAAAAGATCACAATGGATGCATGTATGGATTGTGATACGGGTTGTATGAGCCCCCAATACAATGATTAAAAAAAAAAATGATCCAGAGACTTGAGACCAGACTAGATTTACCTACTTCTGCAGCTGTATGAACCATTTTCTTGTTTTAAGTTTCTGCGCGCGCGCATATGTGTGTGTGTGTGTGTGTGAGAGAGAGAGAGAGAGAGAGAGAGCGGCAGAGAGAGAGAGATTTGCTTCTCTGGATAGATAACCCAGCTCAAACCACCCCCAAGACAGGGGTCACGAAGCCTCACCAGACTGGCAGTTTTCTAACAAAACCAACCACGGCGCTGTCTTTCAGGACTGCTTTGCCCACACTGGCTGCTCAGTGAAAGCACCTATCTCAAAGGCATGGCCACCGCCCCCCCCACTTTCCGAGGGTGGCTCCTAATGTCAGCCCTTACCACCTAGGTATCACAGCCAGACAAATAACCCCCACGGAACAGATCACATAAGATTATATAGGCCTACCATGGAGAGTATTATTTAAATGACAGTACATAAACAGAACAGCTTGTACAGGCATTACACTGGATCCTGAGCTAATCTGAAAGATGACGCGAAGAAGCAAAGTAAACTCACCTGACTCTTGGAGCCACAACCAGAATAAAAAACGTAAAATTGTGCAGGAAAACACGGTTCGGACAGGTCACCGAGGATGGATGACTTTTCTTTGTATTTTCCACATTTTTGAAATTAATTTCTAGTATTTTTTACATGGAAACCGGAAAACATTTTTATTTTCCCAAAAGACTACTACTTAAAAACATCAGACACAAAAGGGCAAACCTGGAGATTTTGAACTCAATGCCCCAGTTCCCACACATGGGCAAGGCCCAGCAGGGGCAGAGGTCCCAAGTCTCAGGGGGTGTCCGGAGAAGGGCTTGGGAAGAAGCCCCCTTTCGGGAACCTGATCTTACACTGCTCATGCCACACGAGTCTCTACGTATGTGCTCATCTTCTCAGGTGACTGCAGAGCGCAAGGCAGAAGACTGACCTCTGGGAGACTGTAGGTTTTCTGGAACTGGGATATGGAGTAGGAGCGGATGTAGTCTCCCATCTCTTCTTTTGTCTCTATGGCTCGCTTCACCAGCCACTAAAAAGGAAAGTTGGACAACGTGAGCTGGTCAGTATGAAATCCCACAGCAATGAATGCCAACTCAGAGGGCACAATTTGTGAATCCAAATCACTGTTCTCAACTGGCGAGAAATGCCAAACATACTTAATGAGAAAGCAACTGGCTAGACATTTGAGATGTGAAGGCCCAGCCAGCCCTGGTGCTGAGCAGCTGTGCAGGGGCTGGACATGCTCACTGTATAGCCTCAGGGCTCAGTGCCCTTCTTGGCCAAGTGGAGGCCAGCATTTGAGTCCCTTCCACCTGACAAGCTGCTGCTGCAAGAGCAAATGCAGTCAAAGTGCTCTGGAAACACCTGAAGCACAATGCATCCACGAGACCCAGAGGCATCTCTTAGAGTGAACCTCTTTCCTGTACTGCTAACGGAAACCAGAGAAAGGGGAGCAAATATAATTCTAGGCTTGATAGGTTAAAAAGATCCCCAAAATACTAAGAATTAAAAAACATGTCCACACTCTCTAAGTCTCGTTGTATTCTCTGTAAGTCTCACAACATTATGGTACTGGTCATGCTTTATAGAAGCTGAGCTCGGAGAAACTGTGCAATTTCCCCACTGATTTAGAGCTAGCAAGCCCTCAGACTAGTAGTCACAGCCTGATTCTCTGAACCAGGGGTCCTCAAACTGCGGCCCGCCAAGGACATTTATCCGGCCCGCCGGGTGTTTGTGCCCCCTGTATTTTTACTTCAAAATAAGATATATGCAGTGTGCATAGGAATTTGTTCATAGTTTTTTTTTTAAACTGTAGTCTGGCCCTCCAACAGGTCTGAGGGACAGTGAACTGGCTCCCTGTTTAAAAAGTGAGGATCCCTGCTCTGAACCATAAGACTGACAAATGGGATTATCAAATGTTTTCCAGCATTGTGGGGCTGATACACATCCTTAAAATGAGCTGCTTCTCACTTGTCCTATTTAAAATGCACACCTATGTAAAACAAACGTTAAAGAGTCTGTTAAGTGTGTGTATTACACTCGTGCTTGCACACATTCACCACCATGTACAAAAGACCCAGGTGCACTGAGTGTGAAAAAGTGAAGTCCAACATCTTCTGACGCCTCTCCATTCTACTTGTTTCTGAAAACACTTATCAAGCACTGAGCGGTGCAATGGTTAAGCACTTGGCTGCCAACTGAAAGGTCATGATTACAACTCACCAGCCGCTGCAAGAAGAAACAGGTCTCAGCTTGTTTCCCTAAAGATTCTAGCTTTAGAAGCCCACTGGTTGCTATGAGCTGGAATTACCTGGACGGCCATTGGTGTTAGGACATCTCAGCACTAGACCCAAGGGTAAGAGAAGTAGTTTTTAACACTGAGAATCCAGAAAAATATCTGAAAGCTCCTGGATATCCACCGCCAAGCAGTCTTTCTTTCCTCCTAAGAGGTAATAATCCCTAACGCATGCTTCCACTCATCATGTCTCTATCACTGCGGGAGAACTAGAGAGGAGGCTTCCTACTCCCCAAATGAGTTACGGTCCCGGAAACTCACAGGGGCATTTATACTCTGTCTTCTAGCAACTGACTTGGTGGTCATGAGTTATTTTGGTACATCAATGCCTGTCCACATTCATACTTGCCAATGAGCCCTGGGCTGGTAGCCACAAGGTCAGCAGACCAAACTGACCAGCTGCTCCTTGGAAGAGAGATGAAGCTGTGCGTAGGGTCACTGTAAGTCAGAATTCATTTGATGGCAGTGGGTTTGCTCTGGGGTATACGCTTTCGCTACCTATTGTATAAAATATATTTTCTTATTTGGCATGTTCTTAAATTTTGTATTGAAAGGTGGTTTCAATTACTAATGGACGTTTGGGGAGTTTCTGGTTTGCTGATATTTTTACAAACTCTACTGCTAGCAGCATTGTTGCCTGAGCCTCTTGGTACCCCAGAGGCAGAGCTTCTCCGTGGGAAGCAGAGAAAAGGGGCTTCTGGCTGAGAGGTCCACACATCTTCAATGTCACCACCAAATGAAGCCCACTGCCAACAAGTCAATTCCAATTCAGAGACCTTGCAGGATGGAGCAGAACTGCCCCGCTGAGTTTCAAGACTGAATCTTTATGGGAGCAGACATGATCGACTTTCTCCCAGAGCGGCTGACGGCTGTGAAGAGCTGACCGGCTGGGCTGGGCTTCCCAGTGTTGGCACTTCGATGCCATCATCCTCCGTGATGAAATCTAGGACAGTGGTCCCCTCCATGAACACAGCAGTTATGGGTAGCCAGTCAACTGCAAGGGATTTTCTTGTGAGTGCGGTCTGCTTTGAATCTATGCAGACAAAGCTCTCTTGCTTTCTGTACTAACTTGTCATCTGGCCTTTGCTCTTTTGACTTAAGCCAATGGCCTGTCATACTGACTGCCAATCCTGGGAGCCACTAGCCTCTCTAGTCTGGGAGTCATCAGCCTGCCCTGTTACCTGCCAACCTTGGATTCATTCCAGTCTTCTCTCTGGTCTGCCAATCTTGGCTTCGTCAGCTTCTGAAGTTAGGGGAGCCAGAAGAAACTTTCAGTCTGACACCTGGCCCACAGATTTGGAGCTTGTCAGCTCTACAACTGTGTGAGCCATTTCCTTGCGATAAATCTCTGTATACACTGAAGACTGAGAAGTGGCAGCAGAACCAGGAGACTGGTGGCAGGCTTCACAACAGGCTTCCTGAATGGTGGAAGGACAGTGCAGTGCTATTGGGCCAAGGTTTACTGGTAGGATGGGGGGGGGGGGGCCCTCTGGGCATGTACCAGTGTAACTAATAACTTTTTAAACACTTGCCCAAGGAGGGCAGAGACCCAAAGGAGCCTGTCCTGAGGGGTCAGGAGAAGATCTGTCTCCAAGGGGATATACCCAGCAGAAAGGCGTTTGTTTACACAGGGAAGAAGAGATAAGAGATCCGTCTTACACTGGAGGGAGGGACATACTCACCACTTCAGGAGCCTTCCAGACCTTGCCCTACATGCTCCTGAGCCCAAGGTGCACCTGTTACTTCCTTAACAAAGCTCAGAATCATGAATATCACTTGTGAGTTCTGCACCAAAGAGAGGAGCCAAGACTGGGAGGGCAGCTGGTGGAAAGTGAAGAAAGGCTGCTAAATGGAGCTCTCTCTGCTCTCCATCTCACAGAGGCTACACTGAGCTGAAGCCAATCTTGATTCTGTCTCCTCAAGTTCGGAGGAAGTCTGATGTCCATTATAATTTTATATTTACCTCACTGCTGTCAGTCAATTCTGACTCACGGTGCCCTACAGGACAGGACAGAACTGCCCCTGCGCGTTCCTGAGACTAACTCTTTCTGGGAATTTATTTATAATAAATCTTTATGGCAGTGCTCAGAATAGAAAGCCCCGTCTTTCTCCACTGGAGCGGCTGACGGTTTCAAACTATTGACCTTGTGGTTGGCCCCCACTGTGCAACCCACTGTGCCATTTTTATAGGGCTCCTTTACTCTGAGGCTGGTGGCTACATGGATTTGTTCTCAAGATATGAAAGCAACAGCAAGGCAGGAGGGAGTTTTAAAATGTCCTTAGCCAGCCAATAGAGGTGCAATTCTAGGACAGCCTCTCATTTTAGGCTCGAACGTGTTATAAGTGCGTGAAATTAAGGAATCTTGTACCCACTTGCCTACACCGGAAACGTGTCCAGACAAGAGCTGCTCCAGGGTTCTACTCACAATGTTGAGCACCTGTACAGGTTGAAAACACCCAAGCTGACTGTAGTCACATATACCCTTTTCTCATATCTGGACCCAAGTTTTTGCCACCCCCCCACCCTCCCTCACCCCCCACCTAAATTCTTGTGTACCGTTGAGTAAGTCTAATCTCCAGAGATTCAGAGTTCAGGGAAAGGATAACAACGTCACAGCATGATGTTGTTGGGGGTTGAGCAATGATCAGCACAGGGTCTCTGCTCCTCATTTTCACACAACAGGACCAGGTTCCACCTCCCATTAACAAATTCTGACAAATTTAACGCTCCTAAAACGAACTCGATGGCTCAGGCTTAAGTCTAGTGCAGGGAAAGAGTACCAGCAACAGCAGAAAAGCAGCAGGTACGCATACCTACAACGTCCTGACGAAATGTGCGGTCCTTCAGGTAAGTGCTTACTACACAGGAATGTGCATTTCCCTCGCTCCAAACAGACCCAACTACTGCTGCCGTTTAGTAGATGGGAAGTCACTCGACCAAGGTCACGGAGCTAGAAAGTGACAGCTGGGCTGTGTCTCAGGAAACCATGTTCTCCACAATTCCAACACAATGCAATCTTAACATAGAATTGTTCCCCCTCTTTCTCAGTGGCTGCACAAATGGCAAATGGGCACACCCAAAGCTGAGAGACGGGAGTTTAGACGGTGATCTTCTTGTCAGCTTCTCCATTCGGCAACTTCCTGACACTTCCTCTGAGTCTCACATTTTAGAATCAGATGCTTCAAAGACATCACACAGCAGGCAACACAGATACATCTCTTTACTTCTCTTCAGTCAAGGTTCCTAGAGGTGAAGCTCAGACACAGCGACTGCAGACTCGAGGTGGAGAGAGTGCAGGAGCCCTGATTACAGCGGCTCAGGAAACAGCTGGGGTGGAGCTGTCTCGCCCATTAGAGAGTAAAACGTCAAATGAGTATTGGACACCTACAAAGGACTAGATGCTGGGATTTGAACCTAGAAAGTCTCAGGAAACCATGTTTTTATCTCCAACTAAGCGCTGCAGACACAACAGTAAGTAAGACAGCCATAGTGCCCGAACTCATGAAGCTTTCAGTCTGAAGGCAGAAACAGATACTTAAATAAGTGAATATAAACAGTCAAACTGCATGAGGAGGATTGCTGTGGAAGTACTTTTATGTATGGACACAGAAAATTTGCCTGTTCTAGATGAGGAAGCCAGGGAAGGTCTCCTAGAGCAGGTTTGGCGGAGCTAATAGACCTAGAGAAAGAATATAAAGTAGGCAATTAAGGAAGGCGAGAGCGAACACTCCAGCACAGGAACCAGCACCTGCAAAGCCTCCAGAGAGGAGGAAACAGCACATGGCAATGTCTGTGGGGCTCGAATAGCCAGAACAAAGTCCACGCACGACGAGTGGACAGACTGGAAGGGACCAGAGCATGCAGGGCAATGAAAAGCCACGATGGGACACTGGAAATCCCTAAGTGACAGCGTAAACCCAGGGAAGGCATCAGGAAACCTCGCATCTTCTGCTCTCACCAAATCCACACACACCTACCAGACACGGGACCAGGCCAGGGGCCGAGGGGCCCATAGGGATTCTGATGTGCAGAGGACAAGACCCCACACAGACTCTCACCTGAACAACAGGAAATATGTGGATAAAGTCCATGCCCTGGATCTGGTGGGGCTCCAGCTGGTGTGGGCATTTCATCCTTGGCAGGACTGACACGATTTTTTCTGAGAGAGCTCTGTTCAGAAATGACAACAAGCAGAGAGTTGAGCGCATTTAAATAGCTCTTAAGACCTCTCAAAGTCCGGACGCCATCCCAGCAGAACCTTGGCTTCTCAATGCCAGTGCCCCACCAGGACTACATCTTTCCTGGCTGACCAAAACAGAGAAAAACAAGCCCAATTTAGATGTGTAGGTGTCAGGCCATCCAACTGATGTTATTTTTAAATGATGTTTTTTGTTTACATACTTGTTTCTCTGTACTAGTGCAAATTTCTTGCGTTTTTTTATTGTTGGTGTTTTATAGCGAGATTTCTTCCATTCATTTGCCTTCCCCTTTAGTGACTGACTGACTCACCCTTTTGCTTCCCACCACTGGTTGCCTCAAGGAATATTCCTGGTAGTGTGAAAACTTTTCCTTGCCTTTGTCATAGTGATCTCATATGGTATCTGCCCCTGAGTGACCACGTAATTTCATTCAGGTTAATATTCCCCAAGTTCATCTACATTACAAGGTGTCTTGAAGACTCATCATTATTCTCTAACGTTGTGTGGTATACCACCAGAGTCTGTGTATCCACGCTTCACTGGGACTCGTGCTGTGATGACTATGGTTCTCCTCGGCATAGGACAGAGCTTCAGAAAATTCATGACTCAGCTTCTAAGTCAATTGTTAAAAAACTTTTTGCAATAAGATTAGATCCAAAGATTTGCAGTTATATTTTCTTCTTTTGAAAAACAGCATTTTATTTTAGGTGAAAATATGTTTAGCAAAACATGACCCTATTGGACCATTTCTACACACCATGTTCAGTAACGGTACATTCGTGACGTTGTGTCAACATTCTTCTTGTATTACTCTAATTGTATCACTTTCATTAACTTCATCTTGCTGCTCCCCAACTTCTCCTCTATGCTTTACATCAGCGGTTCTCAACCTGTGGGTTGACCCCCTTTAAGGGTCGAATAACCTTTCACAGGGGTGTCTGATACATAACAGTAGCAAAATTACAGTTATGAAGTAGCAACAACAATAATGTTATGGTTGGGGGGGGTCACTACAACATGAGGAACTGCATTAAAGGGTCGTGGCATTAGGAAGGTTGAGAACCACTGCTTTATATGAACTGTTGTCCACTTTGGTCTCATACAGATCATTCTAAAAAAAGGTTTATTGACACATAATTCAGAACATACAATTCAGTGGCTTAAATATATTTAAAAGTTTTGTCACCACAATTTTAGAACATTAACTTCATTCTTGTATTCACTGATCGCTCACTTCCCCCAACCCCTCTCCTGCCACAATTCTAAGAAATGGTTAATCTAGTTACTGTCTCTAGTTTTACCTATCCTGACTTTCATACATAGAAAATCCTAGCAAAACAAGAACAAAAAAATAAAACACAGAAAATCCTCAATCCAAAAGAATGCAGAAAATAATAAAAACTAGAACAAGTTAAAAATGAATCAAAGGGGTAAACAAATGGTAAGATACTACATTTTAACCTAACTCTATTTGTAGGAATCTACTTTCCCAAACACTCTGAGGACAGGGCTGTTCACATGCCTGGTGAGTGGACTGAGGGAATTCAGTAGAAGCTGAATCCATGACAGCTTTGCAAATGGATGTTGGGCTTTCACTGCCTTCAGATTGGCAGTAATTTTCAGTGTGCTAGTAGGATCCCTGGTGGTTATGCATTGGCTTGTTAGCCACAAGGTCAGTAGTTTGAAACAACCATATAATAAAGAATCATCATATCCATTCACAAATGCCCAAAATATTACGATAAGTTAAATTTGTTAATTCCTGGAGCTCACAGTATGCCAGAAGACAGGCAAATAAATGATGGCAACACACTTACAACCATTAAGACGAGGGACTCACACAGGTCCTGCCTGAAAGAACATACAATCTTTCTCTGTAAGACTCAGGGCCTCATGCTAAAATAAATTTGGAGTTTTCTACTTTGGGCACAGAAATATTTAAAAAATAATTTGTAGCCTTAAGCTTTTTAAAAATTAATATATTCTACAATCAATTCTGGATTTTGGAAAACCATGCATCCTCACTGTTATTTTCAGAGAGGAGACATGCTTTGCCTCTCAAGAGACACGGACTTCTCTCTAGCACCTGGCCTCAGCCCTCCTACGGACTAGCTGGACTTGGGGAGGATAAACTGGGCTCCATAAGACCCAAGATCATACCTACGGGTCAACAGGCATCTCCCACCTGAGCCTCCCTCAGCCCCAATGGAAAGTTTTCCAGCTCAGTGTGGGAATAGGAGGGGCACTGTCATGGCGGGTGAACTTATGTGCAAATCTGTTTCAATACAGATTTAAGCCCCATTCTCTGATAATGGGTCTCCACCTGGTTGGCTCTCTTATTTTACATGTTACTTGGATCAGATCAGAAAACATGAGCTATTTAATGGGTCTGCTAAACCCTAGATCCATGCTACCCATACTGGGAACCTTGACAAACAATGCGGAATGACCCTGAGGGACCAGGAAGAACTGAGGACCCTGAAGAAATGAGTCAGTTGCACATGCAGTTTGGTTCTATGTGATGCCAGACCCTTTTATAAAACTTAACCTGTTAGAGCAACTAGCTGGGACCCAATTTGTAAGTGCAGGGTAATTTCCTAATAGACGAAGGCCATGGTGCACAAGGCGGCACTACATAGGTCTTAGCTACAAGGAGCTCATGTGGGTTCTGTTGAGAGGGCAGAAAAAGATGACCCTGATGTACTGTACCCTGCCCAACACGGCAACTCCCATACTGACCAACTCCCATACTGAACTCCCATACTCCCATACTGACCAACTCCCATACTGAACTCCCATACTCCCATACTGACCAACTCCCACACTAACCAACTCCCATACTGACCAACTCCCATACTGAACTCCCATACTCCCATACTGAACTCCCATACTCCCATACTGAAGCGGCTGTCCTACACCTATGTCGCTGTCCTGAAACCCATGTCAGGGTCGGGGTGGGGGCTGAAGGGGACAGGACTTTTGTAGAAGAGTCTTAGCTTTGAATATTCCAAATTATGAGGGGATACCTGCCCACAAAAATGTCTGTAAAGTTTTTTCAAAGATATGTGCTTAAATTTTCTTACAGAACAACCTGTCACCTTCAAAGTACTCTCATTACACTTACTACATTTGTCAAATCTGCAATTCCATTGCTGGAAACATTTTTCTTTCTTTCTTTTTTTTTTTTATAAGGGGGTTTCGGGCAGATCGCAACACCCAGGCATCCCGCAAAGTAGGCGGGTCACCGTAGGGGCAACCTTTACCCGCTCAAAAATTCGTCTCACATTAGCAGTGAGGATCCGGGCGTCACCCCGGATCGTTAATTTCCTTACTCATAAGTTTAAGGCATTGGAAGCATTTTTCAAACTCATCTGTTTGGATGACTGATAGCACTTCCCTCCTTTTTTTCCTTCACCTGTTCCAAGTCATCAAATCGCTGTCCTTTCATGTCCCTCTTCATTCGAGGAAACAAAAAGAAGTCCCACAGAGCGAGGTCAGGTGAGTAAGGTGTGTAGGACAAGAGAGGCATGCTGTTTTTTGCCAAAAACTTGTGCACCGAGATGGCTGCACGAATAGGTACATTGTCTTGGTGGCAAAACCAGTCCCGCATCTGACACAAATCAGACCTTTCTGTCATACACGGTTATCGTTTCAGAACCTCCAAATAGAAAGCTTGATTAACAGTCTGACTTGCTGGAATGAACTCCAAATGCACTACGAGTCCACATTTTCATCCTTTTGGGAAGTTGATGACATCCAGAAGGAGGTTTATCATCAATCAACATTTCACCTGTTTTGAAATGAGAAAACCACTTGTACACTTGAGATTTTCCCATAGCATTGTCCTTTTAAGCTGTGTTCCACATCCAAATAGTTTCTGCGGTATTTTTCCCAAATAGGAAACAAAATTTCATAGCCGAACTCTGTTCTCTTAAATCAACCATCACAAAAAAAGATTGGAATAAAATTGCTTGTATAAAAAAATTCACTGTGACCGGAGAGAACCTTCCCAATCAATGCCACTGGATGCACTAATTCTGAGCAAATTGCTCGATGCTCACCTAGCGGGAAAAATACATTTGATGAAAACTCCACCTAGTAGAGCTTTTTTCATTTTGGGGGTACCCTCTCATATATGTGCCCAACAAAAGACCCTCAAAATTCGTCAACCGAATCCTCAAAGAGATGAAAAGAGCAATTACCGCATCAACAATTATAGTATGTGATTTCAATACACTACTCTCAAAGAAAGATAGAACAACAGGTAAGAAACTCAATAAAGAAACTGAAGACCTAAACAGCACAATTAAACAACTCAACATAATAGACATTTTCTGGTGCACTGCAACCAAAAGTTAAAAAAATACACATTCTTCTCCAATACACCTGGCTCATACTCAAAAACAGACCATATGCTCGAGAAAATTCACACACTGCGATCTCCTTCAGACCACCTTGTCTGACCACTGTGCCATCGAGTTGGAAAATAACCATAAAGAACAAAAACAAAGACAAACACCCGGTGACTTAATAACACCGTTCTCAAAAAATCAATGGGTATTAATTAACCCAAATAAGAGAGGAAGTTAAGAAGTTCCTAGAAACCAATAAGAAGGGCAGTACAGCATACCAAAACCTATGGGACACACCCAAAGCAGTTATCTGAAGTAATCTTATTGCAATAAAGGAACACATGAAAAAAGAGAGACCAGTGTCGTTAGCACCTTAACTCAGCACTTCCAACAGCTAAAACAGAGCCAACAGCACAATCCTTCAAACAGTAAAAGAAATCATAAAAATCAACAGAGCAAAAAGCTGGTTCTTCAAAAGGGGTCCACGATAGGATTGCTGGAAACAACAGAGGAGTCTGCAGAGTAGTAGGTTACAAGATTAACAAGCAGAAATCAATTGGATAGACCAGCGATGGGAATGCAGGAAAAGGTATCGGGGAATCAGTACCGTTCACAATAGCCGCACAACAGCTGAAGTAGCTAGGAATAGGCTGAAGTAGCTCCGTACAAAGAAAACTACAGAACATGAGCCCAAAAGGGATCTACACAAAGCAATCCACAAATCCTAGAGCCATCTATAAATCCAATGCGATCTCGACCCAACTTCCAGCATTATTCTTCAAAGAAATGGAAAAACTGATGACCAACTTCATATAGAAAGGGAAAAAACCCACAAAAGGCATAGAACTCCTCAAGAAAAAGAATACAGTAGTTGGCCTTGCACTACCTGACCTTGAAACCTCCTACACAGCCAGTGGTCAAAACAGTCTAGTACTGGTATAATGACTGAGACTTGAACCTATGGACCAGAACAGAAAACCCAGATATAAAAACATCTGCATACAGAAACTTTATTTTTGACAAAGGCTCCACAAAACATTCAATGGGAAGCAGATGCCCTCTTCAATCAATGGTGTTGGAAAAGTGGATACCCACCTGCAGAAGAATGAGACAAGATCCACACCTCACTCCACACACAAAAACAAACTCAAGGTGGATCAAAGACCTAAATGTAAAACCCAAAGTTATCAGGATCATCAGGGAGAAAATTGGGACAAAGCTCGGAGCCCTAGTGCAGGGAATGCACAGGCTGTCAGAAATAACAAAGGAAACTCACACTCCGGGGAAGATAAAATAGATGAATGCGACCTATTAAAAATAAAACCCTGTGTACATTCAAAGACTTTATTAAAAGAGTGAATAGAGATCCCGCAGGCTGGGAAACGATATTTAGTAACGAACTAACGGACAAAGGATTCATTACGAAGATCTGCAGAATGTTACAAGGTTACTAATAGCCCTCTGAGAAGGTGGGCAAAGGACCTGAACAGCCGATTCTCAGAGGATGAAGCTCGAATGGCTCATAAACACAGAAGGAAATGCTCCCAGTCATCAGCCACCAGGAAATGCAGGTCAAAAGCAACAACGATACACCACCTAAGGCCCATTCCTGTAGCCCAAGTTTAGAATACAGAGAACAAATGTTGGAGAGGGTGTGGTGAGAGAGCAACTCTCATCCATCACTGGTGGACTTGTAAATAGCTACAGCCACTGTGGAAGGGGATAGGGCGATACTTAAAACAGAAGGCAATTGAACTACCATATGACCCAGCAGTACCATTATTGGGTATATACACCAAAGAAATAAAGAGATCATGAAGAGACGCTTGCTCCCCCATGTGCATTGCAGCACAGTTCACAATAGCAAGAAGCTAGAAACAGCCTCAATTCCCATCAATAGAAAAGTGGATAAAAAAACTCGGGTACATACACACATGGGAATACTACACATCCCTCAACAACAGCAATGAACCCATGAAACTCCCAAGACGTGGAAGGATCTGGATGACTGTATGCTGAGTGAAGTCAGTCAAGCACAAAGGACTAATACTGTCTGAGTCCACTGTAGTAGGTAGAGCAGCAAAACGGGTACAAGATCAAGCTTACATGCCATCCAGTTTTCTGGTAACGAGCTTCACCAGTGCCAATGAACCACACATCAGCCATTCCTGGTTAAGTATAGTGTAGGTCACTTGGCCGGAGGGCACCTCACAACCACTGTGATCACACGGTTAGGGAAAGGGGGCGGTGCTGTTTGCTGAGTGGTAGCCAGGTGGATCTGGGGTGAGGTCTCCCAGAGAGGGAGACAGTCCTGTCAGAGGGATGAGGCTTACTGATGGGAGGGGCAGCCTAAGGGAGGGGAGAGGAAATGGTCAAATTTGGGCTATCATAGGTACATGTCTGTTGTGGAGAGGGGAGGGCGAGCTGACCTCCAGGTGGGGAGGAGAGACTGCGGAAGCCCTTGGGATCTTTAGTGGAGTGCAGCATTGACGTAGGGGGTCTGGGAGTATCCCAGGAGCCAGGCCAGGGCCACAGAACATTGAATCCTGGATCTTCAGGGTGCCTGTCATACTTGAGGCTGTGTTGGTGAGACCCCTAATGGGAATTCTACCTGGAGAACTGGACTCTACCCCAGACACACTTGTAACCTGAGGACTTAGCTGGAAACCACACTGTGGCTGAGGTAGCAAAAGACAGCTGTACCAAGAGCAGTGCACTCTTGGTTAGCGAACAAAGTCTTGGTACGTCAATGCCCTGCATGCTGTATGAAGATAGGTATTACCCCAGCAATCCTGTGACGACCATTCTGTTATATTCTGCTTATGCGCATCTATATTAGGGTATATCTCAGGGGTGCATTGCCACTGGGGCTCTTGAAGCTGTGTGATTTGTTGCTTTATTTTTCCATAAATGAAGCCCAGCGATGTTGATCCTATATGGAAAGAAACTGTAACAAGGATTTGGGGGAAGGGGAATGTAGAGATGTGGAGAAGATAAGGAGGAGATGACGTCAAGAAGTCCAGGAAGGAAAAGTATGATTTGGAGAACAAATATGCTTATGGAAGAAATTGCACGATTATGTTTGACATGATTGAATTATGGAATGATATGACAATATGTAATGGGCTCTGAAGTTACAGCAAATTAAAAAACAACAACAAACAAACACAGATCCAGGAACGGCTTTTGGGCTTGCACTAAATCCCAGCTCCAACTTAAGAACCATCGTTTCTTACATCATGGCCCTGCTGCATACTCACGTTCACAAAATGACCACTGAAGATAAGGGCTACGGTAAAGTGTGGTGAAGAAAGCAGATTTTGCCCAGCTATCAATTGGAATAGTGTCTGGGGTCTTAACGGCTTGTATTTAAATAAGCAGCCACCTAAGTGAGGAATCACCTAAGTCCACAGGAAGAAGCTCACAACATTCGGATATGGTGAGGAGAATAGCATCAGAGCAAAAATTATAACCACCCAATTTGTGGAGGGCTAAGGGGGGCGGGGGGCACCCAAAACCTATCTGCAGAATATCTAGCCAGGCTGAACCACTGGCAGATCAGCTCCAGCAAGAGGCAAGAGTC
The DNA here is from genome assembly GCF_000313985.2 of Echinops telfairi. NCBI lineage: Eukaryota > Metazoa > Chordata > Mammalia > Afrosoricida > Tenrecidae > Echinops > Echinops telfairi. The sequence goes on along the minus strand of NW_022103912.1, from coordinate 4,264,459 downwards.
TCGAACAATCTTAATGACAAGTAGAGACCATTGTAATCTTGATTATGTGGGACTGACCTTGATACTTGGCCAGTTGAAGGGACCTGAATTTGTTCTGGGTTTAAATATCTCTTACTGGTTCCATCACAGAAATTTCTTCCTTGGCTTTTTGAACGTTGTTGGGGGTCTAAAAGCCTTCTTACACGTTATTTGTATTTTTGTCTGTATACTATTATGTTTTATCCTTACCACCTTAGCGCAATGCTGTTTTTTGTTTTCTGTTGGGTTCCCAGCTGTGAAGCACAGGAGTGGGTGCATGAGGAGGACAACTGATACAGGGGATATAGGGAATACAGGGGTGCGGGGTAGATGAGAAGGAGGGAATGGGGATCCCGGGGTAAAGAGTGAAGACAGGAGTAGAGGAAGCACTAGAATGGGTTGTGATTGCATAACTCATCTTAGAGGTGATTTAGCCATGGGAGGGGGGAACGCTCGAAAATTCATGTGGGGGTGATTGTACAATTCTTCTTGATAAGATTGAATGACTTAACTATTGAATTACATGATATGTAAATTACTTGCCAGGTAAAAAAGAAAATGAGAAAAAAACCTGAATATTAAATGACTCATATACTAGCTACATGACCTTGGCTGCCCCTTGGCTGCCCCAACTTCAGTTTCCTTAGCTGTAAACAAGGATGCCACCTGTTACGAGGAAAATTAAAATATCTAAATTATACAGCACAACGTCTGGCACACAGTAAACTCCTTTTCCCCATTTATCTTCCTCCATGGCAAACCCCATCACTTACATTTTCTGACCTATTGTAGAGTTTTCTTGAAAGAGTAAATCAACATCCACATCGAAGTTGCACGTGGTGATGCACCAAGTCATTCCTCCTACTACCTGCAAGACAGAAAGAATATGATTGTTTTTCCTTTCTAGTTTCAGGAGAGGGGGCGGGGAAGGCACATGAATTACAACTCGTTCTTTCAGACTCAGTAAACATCCAAGATTATTGATCGCTAAAGACTGAGAATGTGTTCACCTTACCCCATCAACTACAATTCACCTACACCAGCGGTTCTCAACCTGTGGGTCGTGACCCTTTGGGGGTCGAACGACCCTTTCACAGGGGTCACCTGATTCATAACAGTAGCAAAATGACAGTTATGAAGTAGCAAGGAAAATTATGTTATAGTTGGGGGGTCACCACAACATGAGGAACTGTATGAAAGGGTCCCGGCATGAGGAAGGTCGAGAACCACTGACTAAAGTAATGTTGTCCATTCAGACTGTCTGCAAAGATGAGCATGTTCTATGTCCGCTCTTTCCAACGCACGAGCTACTACTTACCCCGAGAGTTACTGAGCCCTGGAGAGGTGGCTGGTGTGACTGAGACTTTTACATTAGTTTTAATTAGTCCAACTAGCTACCATATTGGATTGTACAGAAAAAAAAAACACCACTTTGTACATGTCTGTTTAGCAATAAGCACTGGTTCATTCTGTGTTTCCTCTGGCCCAGCAAGAATGCTAAAGCACACAAGGAATGGGCGAGGAGAAAAAGAAACTCCAGGACATTAAACATTATACTGGGCGAGTGATACCTGAACTTTACCAGACGATTAAAAAGTATGCACCATTTCCTTTTTACAGAAGATAACACAAGCTCAAGAAGCTAAGCATCTGGTCCAAAGTTATCCAGCTCGTAGTACAAAGGGAAGAACTATTCTAATTCAGCTCCGGCTGACTTAGAGCCTAACTATATTAAGATAATTCAGATTTTTTTCTTCTCTCCCTCCTCACATACACAAATGAACGTGACCTAGTGGAACAGTGATTAAATCACTGCACAGAAGAAAAGATGTGGTCGTCTGCTTCTGCAACGATTTACAGACTTTGACACCCGAGGAGTAGCTCTATTCTAACGTACAGGGTCACTGTGAGTCAGATCCAATTGGGTAGCAATGGGTAGACACTAAACACTGGATTCCCTAAAGTCCGTAAGTACTGTGATTAAATGGACACGTCCTATCTAGATCCTCCTTACAGTACAGGAGTAAGACCATTCCTTCTCAGCTGAGAAGCCTCAGCCCAGTTGCAGGCAAGCAGCAGATTCCAGAGGAATTATGTGTTCTAGTGACCACACATGTGGACAGCCCAACTGCCAGTTTGAAGTTCACTACTTAATATTCGTATGTCTTATTTTCCCCATCTACTTACGGGAGATGAGAATCCCTGCTCTCTGCAGCTCACAGGATTTCTGAGATGCAAATGAGGCTTAACCTAACACTCCATCTCGAAACACATTCTCTGTCAGACACAGCTTGTTATTAGAAAAAGCAGCTATGCTTGATTGTGACTTAGGCTCATGAGCGTTACTTAATAAAAACAGATTCCAGGGCTTAATGAATCAGTTAGGAAGAAAAGGGAACATGGAAACAGATGAAAAATGATAAATGCTCTGTTTCCCTACACGGAGCTAATCATGCACTCCTCCCCCAAATGAGCCTAGTTAGTAGAAGGGCTTCTTCTTACCTTATCAAAAGGTGACAAGCCTTTAATTCTTGCTCGGAAATACCCAGCTGCAACCAAGAGTTCCAGAATTTCAGTCAACTTGACATTTTGTTCTTCATCTTCTCGTGTCTCCACCTAAAAGGTCAACAGTTCAGTGGTAAAACCTTGACCTTGTACACAAGACATACTTCACCGTCACAACTCAGCGCCAAAGACTATGTCACACAGTGTCGTCCGAGTCAGACCACCGGGTCTCCACCACCAGGGAGCGCTTAATGGTCATGGAAGGGGGAGCAGACAGATACAGGAACCCATACAGAAGATGACAGCGTATGGCCCCCTCCCCACCCCCGGTTCTCGAATCTATGGCTTGACACGCTTCTTGATTAAGTTATAAGCTCTTCCCAGACAAGCACAAGGTTTTCTGTATAACTTTGTGCCCATGCTGGTCCCAGATGTTACTAACAAAGGGAGCAGGAACAATGAAAATAACTCATCACCTCTTTGTATTTTCCTTTCTGATCTCAACGGATCAGGGCTGGTAACTGTCCCATAATAGCTGGTGTTGTCAGGCGCCGTCGAGTGGGTTGGACCCACAGTGACCCTGTGCACAACACAAGGAAACACTGCATGGCCCTTTGCCTTCTTCACAACTGTTCCTATGCCCGAGTTCACAGTTGCAGTCCCCACTTTACCAAGCATGATGTCCTTCTCCAGGGACTAACCTCTCCTGAAAATATGTTCAAAGTATGTAAACTAAAGTCTTGCCATCCTTGCCTCTAAGGAGGACTCTGGCTGTACTTCTTCCAAGAAAGATTGGTTTGTCCTTTTAGTAGTCTATGGTACTTTCACTATTCTTCTCCAGCATGACAATTCCAACGCATAGATTCTTCTTTAGTCTTCCTTATTCAACGTCCAACTTTCACATGCATAAGCGGCAACTAAAAAACCAGGACTAGGGTCAGGCATACCACAAACCTCAAAGTAACATCCTTGATTTTCAATACTCTAAAGAGGTGCTGTGTGGCAGATTTACCCACTGCAAGGGATCTTTTGGTCTCTTGACTGCTGCTTCCATGAGCATTGATTGTGGATCCAAGCAAGACAAAATCCTTGACAACTTCAATCTTTTTTCCATTCATCGGGATGTTACCTACTGGTGCTGCGGCAGTTACATAATCTCCTGTCAACTTGAGCAAAAGGGTGGAGTCTAGCCTGTCAATCAGGTCTAGTCAATGAGGCCTCTGGGTGGGCATGCTCTTCTGAAGATTCTGGAAACTCCTGTCTTCCTCCCTGGGAGGCGGAAAACATGCTCGCTCTGCTTCACATTCCATGGAGCTATGGTAAAGGCAGCCAGGGCCCTGGAGGTGGAGGAGCCACATGGAGACCCACGCCAGCGCTGAGGTGCTTCCACCGCCACTGGATCCATAAGACTTTCCACCCACTGACTATGAGTCAGAATGTTCTCACTGGCTGTAAGATGTTTACCTACTACTTAAATCCATTTAAATATCACGGTCATTTTGAATGTACTTGTTTTCTTTAACTGTACTTCTCCTGTACTATAGCAGAAAAATTGGAAACTAAAGCATCCTGATCCAAAGTCTTACTACTCCCTCACTCAATGATGCTTATTACATCTTCTTTTATCAGTAAATGATTAGCCCAGTAGGTTTGGGGCTGCCCAAACCTATACTTTTAAAAAGTCTTAAGAGACCAGCCCTTAACAGGCTTTTGGGAGATCAACTTTGAACCCATTAATACTTTCACTGATGATGTTTTTGTATACAAAGGAGCTTCAAAAAGTTCTTGGAAAAATGAAACATTGTCATAAATTTTTTGAAACTCCCCTCCCCTCCTCTGATCTTGTTAAGTGCTGTAGAACAGGTTTCGGTCAGGAATTCTCTGTACATGGAAGGAAACACTCTCAACTTTATCCATCATGTTGTCCTTGTAGCCGGCCACAGAGTTTATACCAATAATTTATTGGTGTCAAGAATTTATGGTCAATGCCTATTTGTACGGTCTTCAGTAAGAGTGGGGGGTCCAAGCACCCAAAGTCAGTCATGTAAGCACTGTGTGCCTATGACTGACCTCCAGTAAAAATCCTGGCACTAAGGCTTGCGTGAGCCTCTCTACTTGACAACAAGCACATTTTCATACATCACTGCTGGGAGAATAAAGTGCTGTCCAAATGACTCCATTGGGAGAGGACAGAAAGAAGGCCGAGTCTGGTCTCTCCTTGACTCTGCCCTTTAGGCTTTTGTCCTTTGCTGATTTTAATCTTTTGCTTTTAGGGGGGAAGTGGAGGGGGGGAATGGCACAATGTAATAAACTGTAACCATGAGTATAGCAGCTTTTCTAAGTTCTAAGAGGGTTTCTAGTGAATCGCTGGGTCATGGATACCCAAGACAACTATACATCTTCCATGTATTCTCTCTACTATGGCAACTTCCTCTCAATCTTTCTTCCCTGGTAGTCTGTCTTCAGTTTTCATTTGATCACTTCTTAGCTCATTCCAATCAATCATCTCCAATGCATCATAAATTCCAATTGTCTTGGTTTGACATCCAGTTCTTTGGCCCCAACTGATTTTCTCAGCTTCATCTCCCCTCAGAACAATCCAGACACCAGCATGGACACCCTACCCGAGCATTTTCCATTGGCATTTTTCACTGCTCACACAGGCCCCTTTCTCTTCCTCTTCTCTAACGATCCAGAAACCACATTCACACTTCAGCTCCTACCCAATGCCATTCCTGAAAATCAGGCTGAAATAGCCATGCCTCCGTCTGTGCCCTTCATACAATTAAGTATAAGTGACATGTCTCACGTCACCTACATGTCTGTCTTTCCAACTGAACTAGTTCCTGGTTCAGGAGGGAGCCCCTGGTTTAGTATTTTTTTTTACACATTTACACATCCATGTTTACACATCCATGTTTAGTCCTCTGCACCTAAACAGCATTTAGTTCAAGAGGAATATCTGTAACGATGTATGTAATCAACTCATTACATAAAGTACCTAAGTGTCAACCATGTAATAACCCTGGATTTTCAATCATGGCATTGATAGTGGAATGCTAAGTTTATTTTGAGATACAAACTGCCCAGGAGAAGAGGCATACACATATTAACATACAGCTGAATATGGAATTATTAGTGACTGGTAATCTTTTGAGATGGAAGGGAGATGATAGTCATAAGCCATTGCTCCTTTCATTTTTCTCTCCTTCAAATGATGCTACCTCAGCCTATCAAACACTCAGAAATTTTGCAAGCATTGTTCATGAGGATGTGCACCTCTCTTATGCAAATTATCTGGGGGATGGTTGAGAAATATCTTTAGATGGAGAGACTGAAAAAAAAATAATTAAGAAAAGTCAGTTAACAAAGATAGAAGAGGAAAACGGTACAATATTGCCTTCAAAACTCTTAGAGTGTCATAGATACTTGTGATTTATTCAATCATTGTTTCACACAGGAATCTCTGGGAGGAGATGGTAATAATATTTCATGAAAGCATTATCCTCATCCTCAACTCATCTAATAAGCCCTCACGGGCCCCACAGTAGCTCTACTGTCCACACTTGTCCCCTCACCCCAAGAATGGGGAAGTTTACTTGTGATGTTTGAAAAAACTCGTTGGCATGTGCCACGGTATGGAGTAAATTAATATGATTTCAAATTCACTTCACAGATTAACAATGAAACAAAATGGGAATGGACTAGGCAAACACACCTGGAATGAAAGAATAGCTACTCCGGAAGTCATAAAAAGCTACCAGACTAGTTAACACAAATTGCAAAAGAAATTCTGATAAAAACGAGTGACGGTGAGCCCTACAGCAGGCATAATACATCCTCAAATGCCCCATACCCGTTCCTGTAAACTGATATGCAAAACCATGTGTAATCCTGTTTCCATCCTTTACATATAGAGAGGGTTAATTTGAATTTAATGAATTAACTGGACTTTTGACAGCTTAATGACACAACTACCCACAATCATATGTACTGGTCTTTGAACTTAATAATCATAACAAAATTATATTCATCCTGAAAGTCTATTAGTTGCCAGACACCGTCTTACGAGCCCTGGTGGTGTAGTGGTTACTAATTGGAATTGGGCAGCTAACCAACAGGACAGCAGATGGAGGCCAGCAGCCACTCTCGAGGAGAAAGATGAGGCTTTTCTATTTCTCTAACGAGCTGCAGTCTCAGAAACTCACAGGGGTAGTTCTATGGTCACAATGAGTCAGAGCTGAATGGATGGCAGTGAGCTGGTGTTATTTTGAGTCTTAGGCAATGGAAAAAGTGACCGATCAGAAGCAGGCTCCTGGCAGTCAATGAAAGGGTACACAAAAGCCGAGACAGAAACAATTGCTTTTTATTTTAGAAAAAGTCTAGCACTGTGGAAAACTGGACTGAAGAGAGTGGAGGTAGATACCAAATAGAAGTTTAAAGTAAAAAAGCAGGCAAAAATGTGATAAGGGCCGGGGAAAAAGTGATTTAAAAAAAAAAAGAAAAAAGCTTCCAATCTGACAGTATAGAACTTGGCCTTCAAAATCCTGGATCCCATCAAGACATGTAAGGTTTGACTTAACGCAGGTGCTCTGACATGAGCTTTGTTAGGCTTTCTTAGCAATACATGGATTTGTCCTCTGGAACCATCAAGAGACAGATGTTTTTCTGACTCTGCCACCAGCTTCTGCACACTGAATGCATTTATATTCCGTGGGCATCTGAGATGAATGAAATCTCTGGGTAATGCTCAGTGGCTCACCAAAAGAATGGAGGTTCCCGTCCACCCGGATGTACCTCAAAAGAATGGCCTGACAAATGATCTGACACACCAGTCACCGACACCCTAGGGCGCGCAGTTCCACTGTGACATGGCAGAGGCCACCGTGCAATGCAGTGATTCCACTGTAATGACTTGAAGATCCGCGAGGGGCACCGAGAAGCAACTCCAGACACAATGAGATGGTGTGAAGCGACTACTCCCCGCGTCAAGTAATCAAACAACTGTCAGAAATGCCTACTTCAGAACCTACGGGCGGAGAATTGAGCTTGAGGTCCATTATTCTTAAAAATCGAGTAAAAGAGTGTCCTCAGTAAATTAACTGAAAGAGGAGGCAGATGCAACCAGGTAGTTAGTGATACTTGCGGCCGAAAGGAAGCGCACGTTGCCTTCATCCCAACCGCGGTGCAAACCTGGAGACACCCTAAGGAGAAGTCTGTCTAGGGTGGCATTCCCTCGGGGATGGGCCCCCTGGGCTCCGAGAGGCGGAGCCACTCGAGGTCACCGCCCTTTGCACAGCGGCGCCCAGGCCGGCGCTGCGCGTCCCGTGACTCGTGGGCGCGGCATCTTCGGGCCTCGGGGGAGTCGGCAGGGGGAAGACGTCCCCGGGGACCCGCCAGGTGGGTGCCCCGAGCCCTCGGCTCCTTGGCCGGCGTCAGGGCACGCGCCCCGCTGGGCAGGTCCTCTCCCTCAGGAGACGGGGGTGGATGTGGTGAGGCCCCACCCACCCAGGGGCCACCCACCCCGGGGCCACCCAGCAGCAGGGTGACGGGCCCTCGCCGCCAACCTGCAGACACACCTACGGAAGGGGGCGGGGCGCCTGCAAACGCAGCGCCCCGAGTTGGGCCCTCTCCCCAGAAATGCCCACTGGCCCGAGCGGTGCCGGGGGGTGGGGGGGTCCTTACCTCCGGGACGCTCTGGTCGTCCGGCCCCTTGGGGAGCCCCATGGTCCGGGGGGGCTGGCAGGCGGCGGGAGCTAGGCCGGCAGGGTGGAGGAAGCGGTCCCCGGCGGAGGAGCTGCTACCGGGGCGGAGTGCAAAGCCCCACTTCCTCCGCCGCGACGGGACCGGGGCGCCGCGGCCGGTGCGCATGCGCCTTGCGGCGCGGGAGCTCTGCGCCTGCGCGAGGGCGCCGGGGCCGGACTGCGCGCGGGCCCGACCCCGACGTGGTTTGTCGCGGGGACGCGAAGCTGGAGGGTCTGCGGGAACTCGGCGTCCGCGGTCCTCGAATCGCTTCGCCGAAGGACACATGCCTTCTGGCCCCTCCTTCTTTGCGTCCGGTCTCGAGGACATTTGGAAACACCCAGCTTCCGGAGTCCCATGCGGAGCCCAGCTGAGCTGCTTGGGCCTCCCAGAACCGGGCCGGTTCTAGGTCCAAGGCAGCTGTGGCCTCCGGTGGACGCGCACAAGCGGACAGCGCCCCAGTGAAGAGATTCTTCCACGTGCCTCGCTGAAGCCAGAGCCAGAGATAGCTTGTCCCCAGGGAACCTCCTTTGGGGATGGTGACCTCCCATCGCAGTTGCCTGGGTCTCCTGCAGAAAGCACATCTCCCAAGAAAGTGGACTTGTGTGTTCACATCATTCTAGCTGCCGGTTCACTTAGTAATCGGAACCAGGACTCCCCTTTGGGCGTCCCAGAGGAAGACAGCTGTGAAAGGATTGTCTCCCCACTCTCTTAGCGTTTACACTCTCTTACAGTTTACCACAGGAAGCCTAAGTTCGTTTGTAGCCCTGCTCCATCAACAAGGATTCAGCCTTCCCTTAGCCCTTTCTGACCCTTGGCCAGCAAAGCAAAAATCTTTGCTCACCTGCCCTGCCCTGGAGTGTCCTGAGTAGGAATCGACGGCAGTAAGTTTTGTTTTCTTTTCCCCCTGAAACACCAGCCGCAAGGCCTATTCCTGCCACATAGTGTGGCTTCTCCGGCTTTCTTCCTCTGTTCTTTGCTTCCTTTTTTTAAGAGATGAAGAAAGGTGACTCTTGTCACCCTATGTACAACAGAACAAAACACTACCTGTTGGCGCCCCGTGCTCACTATTGTTCGTAGGTTTGAGCACTGTCGCAGCCACTGTGTCTGCGTCAGTCTGGGTAGACTGGAGAAACAAATCCACAGACACACATACGTGTATACGAAAGAGCTTTATGTATAAGAGTAGTTGAACATTGAGAAAACATCCCAGCCCAGTCCAGATCAAGTCCATAACTCCACTATTAGCCCATATGTCTGATACCAATCTATAAAGTCCTCTTCAGACTTACAAAACATGTGCAATGATGCCGAATGTAGAAAATCACAGGCCAGTGGGTAGAAAGTCTTTGGATCCAGGGGCATTGGAAACATCTCAGCTCTGGCAGGGGTCTCTGCATGGCTTCTCCAACACCCACGGCTGCATCAGGGTGTGTACATGTGTCTTATCAGCTGCTATGTCTCCCAGGGTATGAGGAGAGTCTCTCAAACCTCCAAGGAGGAAATACCGGAATTCCCAGAATCCTTAAGGGAAGGCTATGCCCACACAGAAGCCTCATTGGCTGTGACCTGATTGACAGGCTAGACTCCACCCCTAAGTACTTAATCCTTAAATTGGCAATTACATCACTACCACAGTGCCATTCCATCTCATTGAGGCCCTTCTGTTTTTCACTGCCCCTCTGTTTTCCCCAACACGATTGTTTGGGAATTCCAAACAATTCCAGGGATTGGTCTCTTCTGATACCCATGTCCATGAGTATGCCCAAAGTACGTGAGTCGAAGTCTCTCGTCATCCTTGCTTCCAAGGATAGTTCTGGCTGTAATTCCTAATCCATATGGGGACCTTCAAATGGATTTGGGGGTTTCACTGTCATTCATAGCTTTCTGTAAAGTAGGTGCTGAAAATTTTAGTTCTAATACAGTTCCCTTCTCTGGTCTTGGCTCTTGTTATTTGCAATCCTTGGATCACACTGGATGGTGTGCAGCTTCTGTGTGGACTTAACTGACACTGCACTTAGATGGCCCTTTGAGGGTTAAGAGTGAAGGGGTGGAGTCTAGCCTCTCAGTGAGACCTTAGTGTGGGCATGGCCTTTCCTTGAGGATTCTGGGAACTCTTGTATTCCTCCTTGGAGACGGGAGACTCTCTGTCTCTCTGCTCACTCCCGGAAGACATTGCAGCTGACAAGACACATGAAACTATGCTAGTGCCCTGAGCTGGAGGAGCCACGTGGAGATCCCTGCCAATGCTGAGATGCGTACAACACCTCTGGATCCACAAGACTTCCCACCCACTGGCCTGTGATCTTCCTGCATTCAGCATCATGGCATGTGTTTCGTGAGTCTGAAGAGGACTTTATAGATTAATATGAACTTTATAGATTGGTATTGGACATATGGGCTAATATCAGACTTATGGACTTGATCTGGACTGGGCTGGGATGTTTTCTCAATATTCCACTGCTCTTTTATATAAAACTCTTTCTTGTACACATATGAGTGTCTCTGAATTTGTTTCTCTATTCAACCCTGACTAACACAGAGCCTTTTCACTAGCTAAGTGAAACTGTTATTTTAGGAAGAGATCAGGGCGTATTTTTCGCTTAAGATTTAAAGATTACTTAAAGGGCAATAATTTTAGAGGTTCGTTTAACTAACATAGCTGTAGAAAGTGTAGAATCCATTAGAATTTATATCTTGCCTTTCCCCCGACTCCCTTTGATCAGGGTTCCTATATGGAATCTTTGATCAAAACATCCAGTCTTGGTGGTTAGGTACCATCTAGTTCTTCTGATGTCATGTCAAATGAGGCAGGCTGTTCATGGAGAGAATGACCCACATATTCCATATCCTCCTTTATTCCTAATGCACTATCCTCTGTTGTTCCAGGTGAACACAAACCAATTGTTGTGCCCGGATGGCCGCATTAAAAGCCCAGATAGTTCCCGACACAACTGCTGAAGACAAAGCGGGTGAATAAGTAAATGTGGTGAAGAAAGCTGATGGTGCCCGGCTATCAAAAGATATAGCATCTGGGGTCTTAAAAGCTTGAAGGTAAACAAGTGGCCATCTAGCTCAGAAGCAACAAAGCCCACATGGAACAACATATCAGCCTGTGTGATCACGAGGTATCGAACGGGTCACTGAAGACTAATGGGTGCATAAGCAAATGTGGCGAAGAAAGCTGATGGTGCCCGGCTATCAAAAAGTATAGCGTCTGGGGTCTTAAAGGCTTGAAGGTAATCAAGCGGCCATCAAGCTCAGAACCACAAAGCCCACATGGAAGAAGCACACCAGCCTATGCAACCACGAGGTGTCTAAGGGATCAGGTATAAGGCATCATCAGACCAAAAAAATCTTACCATAGTTAATGATGGGGGGAGTGCGGAGTGGAGACCCAAAGCCCATTAGTAAGCCACTGGAGATCCCCTTGCAGAGGGGTTTCGGGGAGGAGATGAGCCAGTCAGTATGTGATGTAACAATGATGAAAAATACAACTTTCCTCTAGTTCCTAAATGTTTCCTCCCCGCTCCCACTACCATGACTCGAATTCGACCTTGCAAGTCTGGCTAGACCAGAGGATGTACACTGGTACAGATAGGAATTGAAAATACAGGGAATCCAGGGCAGATGAGCCCTACAGGACCAGTGGTGTGAGTGGCGACACAGGGAGGGTAGAGGGAGAGTGGGTAGGAAAGAGGGAACCGATTACAAGGAACTATATGTGACCTCCTCCCTGGGGGACAGACAACAGAAAAGTGGGTGAAGGGAGACGTCGGATCGGGCAAGATATGACAAAATAACAAATTATAAACTATCAAGGGCTCATGAGGGAGGTGGGAGCGGGGAGGGAGGGGAAAATTGAGGACCTAAAGTCGGGGGTTTAAGTGGAGAGAAGAAAATGTTTTGAGAATGATGAGAGCAATGAATGTACAAATGCGCTTTACACAATTGTGTGTATGGATTGTGATAAGAGTTGTATGAGCTCCTAATAAAATGATTTAAAAAAAAGAAAATGATGATAGCAATAAAAATAAAATAAATAATAAATAAAAGCCCAGGTAGAGTAGGAGGTAGAACCGAAGCCCTTATTAGGCCATTAACTGGACTAGCTCATGCAACCAGGACCCTAACCTCCAAACTGATGAACCAAATCCCATGAGGTTGTTGATTGTACTTTAGCAGCTTCATCAACTACTTTTTCTGCTGTTATTGTTATTTTGTTGTTATCTAGCACAATTTTTGCCAATTGAACTTTTTGCCGATGTACAATTTATTGACGATGCACCATAGGGAGTACAATCCTACCCATTCTATTTCCTTTTAAAATGTAGTTAGCAAATAGTACACAACGCTCTGTGCCAACAGGGTCCTGAAAATAATTTGAATGGGAAGTCTTACTCTGGAAGCTAAGGTATTGACATGGGACGCTCCTGCATGTAGTGTGGGACCTCTTGTCCTCACCCGTTCTAAAGGCAACAAAACTCAGTATCTCAGGTGCCTACTCTAACTTCTCAAGTGTGTGATTCTTCCGGGGCATCATATAGAAAGTGGGAAAATGGAGGGTGATATTCATTTGTAGCCATTGTTGTGTGGGCAGCAAGCACAGATGCCTAGATTCAGATAGAAAAATCTCATCTAGCAGGTAAGCCCCAATAGCTATCAAGCATGTCCAAGTACCAGGAGAATACAGTACTATGACTTCTGCCAGCAGTTCCCTGCTGTGAATACCTTTACAGTGTGTGGTAGTGACATAATTTCATGTCAACTTGATAAATAAATGTAGGGGTGGAGTCTAGCCTGTCAATCAGGTCACAGCCTGGTGATGCCTCCTTGTGGGCATGGCCGTCTCATGAGGATTCCTGGAACTTCCTATCTTTCTCCCGGAGGTGGGCCACACACTCTTTCTCTGCTTCACCTTCCTGTTGAAGAACCAGACTCAGAGCTGGAGGAGCCACGCAGAGACCTGTGCCAGGGCTGAGTTGCTTCCACCACCATTGGATCCACAAGATACTGCACCCACTGGCCTGTATCTTCCTGCATTTTGAATCATCGCATGTGACTATGTGAGTCTGAGGAGGGATTTGTGGACTTGTATCAGATTTAGGCGCTAATATCAGACTGTAGGCTTGATCTGGACTGGGTTGGGATGTTCTCTCAATATATAATTGCTCTTTGATGTAAAGCTCTCCTTACACCTTTGTGAGTTTCCCTGGATTTGTTTGTCTAGTTAACCTGGACTAACACACAGTGCTTTCAATAAATATGAGTAGCTGACTCTCCCAATAAGAAACTGTCACTTTTTATGTCTGTGGGATGACAGTAGAACTTGGGCTGACAATACATCAATGCATATGTTTTATTTTATTTTTTTTTAATTCCCAACACCATAGCTATGACAGCAGCCAGGAACACTTGAGTAGCTCATATTTTATAGGAAGACTCTGGCACAGACTTTGAGACCCCCTGAAAGAGACAAGGACAGAAAAGGAGGTGTTTCAGCAGCCTCTCGGATAACTGTAGCTCTCTCCCTTACCCTTGGCCCCAAGTGTCCTCCACCCACATTCTGTTTCCTTTGTAAGAGGTTTGGGGATTAGAGTTTAGTCATTCCACCCCTCTTTTGCACATCCAGTGGAGGGCTATGCAACATTCTTGTAAGTCCCATATTCCCAGGAGCTTTACAAAGATTTTCCTAGTTCTTGAGCAAAGGGGTATTAAAGAATAACTTCCTTAAGAATCAGTACAAGGCTGTTCCTGTGAGGCAGAGATGAAAATGTCCTAAATAGTCAATTCTGCAAGCTGCTGTACTATTACATCTCCTCTAACATCAATTATTCTCCTTCCTGTGACTACTCTTCCCCCCTCTCTATGGATTTTGTAATTCACTGCACATCTCCTACAAGTCAGGAACTATATTACAGATAAGTATTTATTGGGGAAAGTAACAGGCTACAAAATCGGCATCAAAATCAACTGGGGAGTAATTGGATATAACTTGGAAGACAGCTTCTAAGCAAGGCAGCACTCAGCTTTTTCTCACCATGCCAGTCGGTAGGCCCATCACTCAGGCACACTGCCTCTGGGCTCAGTGTTACAGCTCCTCTTACTCTCCCAACCGCTGTCAGCTTGACTGCTTATATACCCAAGTTCCTCAATTCCAGGGGGTTTTACACACTCAATTTGTATAGCAGAGTGACCAGGCCCTACAGTTTCATGTACCTTATTTGCATAGCAAACTATCCAATGCCTTTGTTAGACTGTGGCCCGAGCAAGTCATCTTGTCAGTCCAACAAACCCACAGCCGCAAAGACTAGGTAAAAGCTGTCTATGAAGGGCCCCCATGGCGCTGGCTGATGCTGCAGTGAAGAGCTGCTCTTTGGAGCACTTGTATTGCAGGTGAAGTTTTCATCGGGTTTCAATAATTTTGCCCCGAGCTTTTCTCAGCCCTTCTACTCTGGATGCTCACTAGGACTAAGATGTGGAACAAGAAATTCTAAAACTGGATGAAATATTAGAAGGTTTTAGTACAAAAATGGATGTTCAGAAGAGTAGACTAACATAGCTTCATATCAAATATCACCACCCTTAGTGGCAACACCAGGGTCAAAATCATCTTAGTCTTTCATTCATGTATCCAACTGGCCATCCATCCATGAATTCACATATTCAACAAATATTACTGAGTTATTTTTATATCAGTAACTCTCAGATTTACTTGTGCATTGGAATAACCTGAGGTATGAATAAAAGCTATTAATGCCTGGGATTTTTATTTAATTGGGTTAGAGGGAGGCATAAACATTGAAGTTTTTCTCCGTTAAGTAACAGTTTATTTTATAGAAAACTCAGTGATGAGCATTATGATTATGTGTGGATCAAAGTAGCCCCCCAAATGAAAACTCCATAAACAAAGAGTTCTTACCTTAAGTGAGTTTCTTCTGGGAATTAATAATGATATGCTTGCCTTTCCTCAAGCAGTGCCATTTAATAATCACCAGCCTGTAGTTGTTGGTAGAGGTTGTAGAGCCACCTCTAACTCATTGTGACCCAATGTACAGGAGAGTGAGATGGTGCCTGGTTGGCACCACCTAGCACTCCATCAAACAATATCCTTTTGCCATCTGTGGGGTTTTCATTGGCTAATTTTCAGAAGGTTTCAGGAGAGTTTGCAGAGGAAAACAGGCAGGCAGAAGAAATAGGTGATCCACCCTTGTGGGATTAGCCACTGAAAACATGACTAGCAAGGGGCACTGTCGGAGGGAATGCCAGCAGTTAAGCACCTCAGGTTGGAAGACACTCAACGTACAACTAGGAAAGAGCTTCCTTTTCAAAGTAGAATCAAATTCAATGACATGCATCAGAACAACTTCCAGGATTTTCATGTGCTAACTGGGCAAGACTCGAAATGAGAAGAGACAGCTGGAAACATCCATTAATCATTGTAACATAGAATGCATAAAGAATCAATCTAAGAAAATGGAAAGATGTCAAAAATGAAATGGAAAGTATGAAGACTGATATTCTAGGCATTCTCATACTGCCGTTGAATTGGTGACCACTCATAGCAACCCTCTAGGACAGGGTAGCACTGCTTCTAGCAGAAATGGGGAGGGATTGGCCAGACAATCATATGGCTTGCTATGCAGGATTGACAAATTCAAGAGAAATGGTGTCAGATTCACCATCAAAAAGAACGTTTCAAGATGTAAAAGTACAATGCTGTTTGTAGTCAGATAATATTCATATGCCTAAAAAGAAGACCAGTAATACAACTATTCAGAATTATGCACCAACACTAAAGCCTAGGTGTTAGGCCGGGTCGGCCAGAGAAATAAATCCAGAGACCTTGATATACAAGGGGGTACAGAACCCTCCCAAACTGGAAAAAGCTCTGCTGGGCGGAGCTCTGTAGTAGGCATTTTTCCTGATAGCTGAGCATCGAGCAACTTGCCCTGAGTTAATGCACCCAGTGATGTTGCCTGGAAGGTTCTCTCTGGACACAGTGAATTTTTTCATAAAAGTAGTTTCTCGACTCACTGTCTCACTCTCTCACTGTCTCACTTTCTCACTCACTGTCTCACTCTCTCACTGTCTCACTTTCTCACTCACT
>NW_022103912.1:4218496-4247984 GCF_000313985.2 Echinops telfairi | reverse complement strand
TCTCACTCTCTCACTGTCTCCCTCACACTGACTCACTCACTGTCTCCCTCACTCACTGACTCGCTCTCTCACTTTCTGACCCACTGTCTTACTCACTCGCTGTCTCACTCACTCACTGTCTCACTGTCTCTCTCATTCACTCACTGTCTCACTCTCTCAATGACTCACTCTCTCACTGTCTCCCTCACTCACTGACTCCCTCACTCACTGTCTCCCTCACTCACTGACTCGCTCTCTCTTTCTGACCCACTGTCTCACTCACTCGCTGTCTCACTCACTCACTGTCTCACTCACTCACTGCCTCACTCACTCACTGCCTCACTCACTCACTGTGTCACTCACTCACTGTGTCACTCACTCACTGTGTCACTCACTCACTGCCTCACTCACTCACTGTCTCACCCACTCACTCACTGCCTCACTCACTCACTGTCTCACTCACTCACTGTCTCACTCTCTCACTCACTCACTCACTCACTCACTGCCTCACTCACTCACTCACTCACTCACTCACTCTCTCACTTTCTGACCCACTGTCTCACTCATTCTCTCACTGTCTCCTTCACACTGACTCACTCTCTCACTGTAAAAAAAATTTTAAAAAAAAGTTTCTCTTGAATCTAGTTGTTTGTGATGGCTGATTTAAGAGAACAGCGTGCGACTGTGAAATATTGTTTCCTACTCAGAAAAAAATGCCGCAGAAACTTGTGATGTTGAGCACAGCTTACCAGGACTGTGCTATGGGAAAAACTCAAGTGTATGAGTGGGTTTCTCCTTTCAAGAAAATTGAAATGTCAATTGATGGCAAACCTCGTTCTAGAAGTCTGTAATTTTCCAAACAGATGAAAATGTGAACTCATAGTGCATTTGGAGTTCATTCCACCAGGTCAGACTGTAAATCAAGCTTTCTATGTAGAGGTTCTGAAAAGATTGCGTAACAGTGTGTGACAAAAGAGGCCTGATTTGTGGCAGATGGGGAGCTGGATTTGCCACCAGGACAATGCACCTGCTCATGCAGCCATCTCAGTGCACTAGTTTTGGGCAAAACCAGCATGCCTGTCTTGCCCCATGCACCTTACCCACCTGACCTTGCTTTGTGTGACTTCTTTTTGTTTCCACAAATGCAGAGGGACATGAAAGGATAGAGATTTGATGCCTTAGAAGAGTAAAGCAAAAAAACGAGGGAGGTGCTGTCAGCCATGCAAACAGATGAGTTTGAAAAATGTTTCCAAGAATGGGATCGCAGATTTGACAAATATAGTGAGTGGCATGAAGAGTACTTTGAAGGTGATAAGGTTGTTTTGTAAAATATTTAAATACATAGCTTTGAAAAAGGTCAATTTTTGGTAGCCCCTCATATGTGTCAAAAAGAGGTTTATATCAAGAAGTAAATATATATCATGCAGACATCCCAGCCCAGTCCGACTCAAGTCCCTAAGGCTGATACTAGTCTATAAGTCCCTCTTCAGACTCATCGGGCAGTGATGCAGAATGCAGGAAGATCACAGGTTGGTGGGTGCAAAGTTGTGCAGATCCAATGGCGGTGGCTGCATCACAGGGCTCTCAGCAACCAGGGTCAGCCAGCAGGAAGGTGAAGGTGGGGTGAGGGGTGGGGTCAAGGGTGCTGGAGTTTTCCAGGACCCTCCTTATGTGAAGGCTACACTCACAAGGAGTCACCAATAGGCTGTGACCTGATTGACAAGCTCAACTCCACCCCTACACACACACACACATTATATATATATATATATATACATATATATGTATTTATATACTCAAGTTGACATACAATTATGTAATTACCACAGCCAGTGATAAAACAACTGAAGAGTCCTATCAACTTCTTCAGTCTGAAATTGATCAAACATGTCAACAAAATGCATTCACATATTCTGGTGATTGGAACGGGAAAGTTGTAAACAAAGAGCTTAGTAGTTGGAAATTATTTGAGCAAATTCTAAAGAAAAATGACCCAACAAAATGCGGAAATTAATGAACAATATCACATGCAAGTAAAATTTTGCTGAAGACAAAAAATGGATGTAGTAGCAGATTGTTGTAGAGCTGCCAGATATCCAAGCCTGATTCAGATGAGAATATGGAATAAGGAATATCTTGCTGACGTCAAATGGATTTGGGCTGAAAGCAGAAAATATCAAAGATATTTTTATTGACTTTGCGAAGACGTTAGGCTGTGTGGATCGTAGCACACTATGGGCAGCATTGAGGGCAATGGACATTCTAGAACACTTACTCGTGCTTATTCAGAACTAGTACACTGCCCAACAAGCCGTTGTTGGAATACTCCAGGTATACAAAGGACGACTGCATGGTTTAACATCAGAAAAGGTATGCACCAGGGTTGTATCTTTTCACCATACTTATTCAACATGTGTGCTGAACAATCAATTTGGGAAATAGATGCTATGCCTAGGAACACAGCATCAGGATTGGGAGAAGGCTTATGAACAGCCTGTGATATGCAGATGATACAACTGCTTGATGAAAGCCAAGAGGACTTGAAGCATTTACTGATGAAGATCAAACACTACAGCCTTCGAGGTGAATTACAACTCAATGTTAGGTAAATGAAAATGCATTTGGCAGCATCATGATAAATGGGAAAAAATTAAAGTGGTGAATAACTTCATTTTACTTGGATCCATAATGAATTCCCATGGAAGGAGGAGCCAAGATATTACATTGGGCAAATCTGTGGTACAAGCTCGGTTTAAAGTGTTTAAAAGCAAATATGTCACTTTGAGGGCTAAGGTCCACCTGACACAGCCATAGTATTTTTAATCCCCTCGTCTGTATGAGAAAGCTGGACAATGAACAAAGAAAACAGGCAGAGAACTGATGCATCGAATTATGGTGTTGACAAAGAATATTCAAAGTAATGCGGATTGCCAGAACAGCAACCAACAAATCTATCTTGAAGAAAACACAACTAGGTTGCTTCTTAGCAGCAAGGATGGCGAAACTTTGCCTCGTGCACCTCGGACATGGTGTTCCGTGAGACCAGTCACTGATATGTACATCATCCTTGGTAGAAGGTCACTGAAAAAGAGCAAGTCCTTCAAGGAGATGCGTTGATATGGTGGCTTAAATAGTGAGCTCAAACGTAACAACAATTGTGAAGATGTTGCAGGACCAGGTAGTGTTTCAATCTGTTATACGCAGGGGTGCTAGAAGGCATCATTTTCAGAAGTAGATCGACAGCCCTTGCTTCCTAATCTGTCTTAGTTTACAGCTCTGCTGAAGCCTGTCTAACATGGGTGATCCTGCTGCCATGTGAAATGCCAATGAGATCGCTGACAGCATCCTAGAACACAAAAGCCATCACAGTATTACACATCATCAGACAGGAGGTGCACCCTATCGCATGTCATGTTTCTACAGTAAAATAACGGAGACTCAGTGCAAGTGGATTTAAAACCTGTCTACTTCTGAAGAGAAAACCAGACCCAACACACACACACACACACACACACACACAATCCAGGTTTGTTCTTCCAGTACATTTTTTTTCCAAACAGATAATAGTTTTATTAAAGAATTCCAATAATTTCATAACCACACTCTATAAAAAAATTTAACAAGATTTAACATAGCAATGGATAAGCATGCTATAAAGATATATTATATTCTGCCTGCAGAACTTTATATAGGGTTGCCAAGTGGCTTAATAAACATTTCTTATTTGGGCATGAGTTTAGATTCTTAACATGTCATAGGTGATACCAATCAGCAACCAGTTTGAGATGATGAGGAACTGGGCCAAATTTCATGTAAAGTCACTGTGAGCCAGAGCTGACTTGATGGCAGTTAATCACCATAACAAAACTTTCTATCCCAGAAACTGATCTTGGTGCTGGAGTGAATAAAGTCAGCAAGCCAGACATAATTATTGACCAAAATCAAGCATATATATATATATAAATAAGAATATCAGATTTACTGAGGTAAACAAGCAAAAACAGTGTAATGGGATAGGCAAAATCAGGGCCCTGTTCTTTTAGCTGAAGATCAGGGTGTGCTCTGAAGTGCCATTTGAGGAGCGAGGTAAAAGACATGAAAGAGCCATGGGAGAATCTCAAGGAAAAGCACTATGGGCAGGAGTAGCTGAGATTTCCCGGACACCTCCTGTTTGCTACCTAAACACTCATTCACTTTCCTTTCTGCATATACAGCTGAGCAGTAAAGGTTTTACCCACTGCCCTGGAGCCAGGGACCCAGGACCTGAGCCCCGGAGCCTGGAGCCTGGAGCAAGGGAATCTGGAATAGAGGCTGGGAATCTGGGGTATAAGGCATGGTGTGTAGTCTTCGTGGAGTAGGACCTGCTGATTAACAAGTCTCTTCTGTAGCTCCAGCAACACTGTACTTTTTGGTGACTTTTCTAAGATAATTTTGAATTTTCTATCATCTAGTTTTACATGGAAGTTCAGTAGAACTTAATCCCTAGGATGTTGTGGTCATTCTTAGGTTCTAACTCAGAGCAACCGTATGTACAATAGACAAAACACTGCCAAGTCTGGGCCGTTCTCAGAAGTGTGATGTTTGAGCCCATTGTTGCAGCCACTGTGTCAATCCATGTCCTTGAAGGACTTTCTTTTTTTCACTTGCCCTCCGCTTTACCAAGCACGATGCCCTTATCCAGGGACTGTTCTCTCGTCAAAATATATCCAAAGTACATGAGACAAAGTCTCATCACCCTTGCTTCTAAGGAATGTTCTGGTTGTACTTCTAACACAGATCTGTTTCTTCTCCTGGAAGTTCACAGTATTTTCAATGTTTGTGGGGGACCAGCCTCCCCACAACTGAATTGGTCCAAGGGGTGGTTGTGTAATTGAGAGGTCAGATTAAAGAGACCTCAGACCAGATAAAGCATGCAAGTGCTCACCTTTGCAGTCATGACTTTATGAGCCAGGTCTGAGCAGAGAGAGGGTGTAATGTAATCTCATGAGTTTATATCATCTCAGCAAGCAAGTCATGATAAGCACGGTAACAGGAAGGGGTTGTGCAGTAAACAGTACATGTAACAGGAGGGGGATGAGCTAAGGGTGTACGAGCAATAGGAAGGGGAGGTACTAGGGGCACACATGTGACAGGGAGGCATACACATAACAAGGTGGGCAGACTCTAGAGCCAAGATGGCAGCCTAACCCTGGTCATCTGAGTTGGCTTGACGTTAGGTGTCCTTGGGCTCTCCTTCCCGTGAACGATCCATTAGCCTTATCAGAAGAGAGTGGATCCCACTTAGGGTGGGACAGACAAGAGGGTTTGATTGCTTTAGATGGCTGACAACCTTCAGGCAGATAACTTACTAGCAGTTGACCTCCAAGTGTATCAGTGACCATGTGTTTGCAAACAGCACCTTAGATTTGGTGTTATTATGGGGGGACATGGCGGGAAATAACTTTTACTTAGGAGACTGTGAGTGGGATGCATTTCCTACCCATGAACGTGAAGGTTTCCTCCAGGGGAGTCTTGGCCTCCCAGACTCCTTAATGTATGACTATTGACAGTTTGTCCACATACACTCTCTTCCATGTTCTGTTTCCCACAAATGTTCTTCCCCAACAGCATAATTCTAATGCATCATATCTTCTGGGGTTTGTCCAATGTACACCGACAGGTGGATGTGGCAGAAACTACCATGGCTTCTGTGAGGCCCCTTTGTTCTTCAACAATTTAAAGAGATCATGTGCTATAGTTTTGCCCCATGCAAAACATCATATGATTTCTTGACTGCTGTTTCCATGAGCACTGATTGCGGATCCAAGCAAAAATTAAATCCTTCTTGTCTCCATTTATCATGATGTTGCGTATTGGTCCAGTTGTCCGGGAACTTGTTTCTTTACATTGAGTTTCAATCCATCTTGAATGTTGTAGTATTTAATTTTCATCAACAAGCCTTTCAGATTAGTACATGCCATATAAATGCAAGGAGTTCATGGAGAAAGTAAATAAATGGTGTTTCTAGGTCCCCTTGCATCGGACAACCGATAAGATAGGGATCTTAACCAAGGTCCATAGACTGCTGATTCCACAGTCTTGGGGTGGCCGTCATTTGTTTCTTCTTTCATTGGGGAGTTTCAATCTTAAGTCCAAGGGCTATAGGTCGTTTTGAGGTAGAGCCCAGTTTATTCAGGGTTTTTTTCATATTGAGTCCCTCTGGTGTGGCCTATGGGGGATTCCATGTTCCCCATAAAGCCTGCATTGGAGGCCATCATAGTGTGGTTCACCGAGAGTTGGGTAGAAATGAATTCACAAGTGCCTACCCAGGAACACAGAACTGGGTTTATTCTCCCCTTGGGCTCTCTGTAATTATTTAGAGCATCCCTTCCCAACGTGGCATTGCTCCTCCCCATTGCTCACCTATAGACATAGAAATGCCTCCTCTGAAATGTAGCTGCTGAATGTTTTCTCTCGTTTCCTTTAGCAACCCCCTCAAGCAGTCTCTATAACCATCTGGCCCAGCAGATCCTCTTGGAAGCCACTATTTTTATTGGACCCTGCTCTCTGGATCATAGTGGTCAATCCAAGACTCTTCCTTGGTTAGGATTCGTTCCATAAAATTGTCTTCCAGAGATCAATATTTTATAGTCTAGTGCTTTTGTCAATTATTGAGCAGAAAGCTTGCTGAAACATAGCTGTTTGCTTTGAGTTAAAAATGCAGGACCCCATGAGTTCCCAACTTGAGAAGCTTTAGCATCATCAGTAATTCTAGTCTTTTATCACCAGTTTCAGGGCTTCAACCACCAATTCTGTTTGCTGAGATTGCCAGTTCTCCTCTCAGTTTAGCCTTGAATTCTTAGCAACCTTCCTGAGGATGCTTGATCCATCTCAAGCTGGGGTTTTATGGGTGGCTGTATTTCTGTGAACTTGTTCTTTTAAAAGCTTCAATGTTCAATGGTTAGGGAAGATGTCTACATGAATTTTGTTAAAAAATTTATTTTAGTCCTGACTTAAAAATGATTTTTTACCCCCTTGGCACAAAAAGTATCCTTTTTTTTTCTTTTTAAACTAAGACAAGTGTATTACTGAGAAACTAGACCAATGAGAATGAGATGACAGTATTACTGAGAAAACTTAACTGCAGCCATTCATTGATGACAGGGACACGTTTAAAGACGTTCTGTTCAAAATAAATTCATCCACATATAGACTAGAATTCTTGAAACAGTACTTCTTGACATCACTTAAAAATTTTGGTATAATAAATGGCATGTATTTTATAGCATTTATTAGTACAGGAGTACTTTACATCCCTACCTGCCATTGTTTACTCCATTTCTGAACCATTGTTTACTCCATTTCTGAACCTTTCATCGACCTACCTACTGCATAGTTCCTGGCATGTAGTCTACATGTGGGGATTGTTAGAGGAACTAAATTGAGATTCAAAGAGCTAATCCTGATTGTGATTTAGATGTAGCATCTTGTGGAAAGAGGCAAAGGCAATGCATATCTACTCCCTTAGGGATGCTGCCTCATAATTATTTAAACATTTTTTTCAATTTTATCAAGGAGCCTTAGAAACTGCTTCTTTTCAAAGCTCTACCAAAGCATTATTTTTCCAATTAATTGTTGTAGAGGGATAACTATGGCATAAATCAATTCCCAACTCAGTTTGATCAGGATCGCTAATGAAATAGATAGGAGATCTGGAGATCCAAAGAGAATGTTTTAGATGAATAATATATTTTATTTGTCAGCACTCCTCAGGCTCAATTAATGTTGAAATTAACTGAAAATGGATTGCTAATAATTGTCAGCTCATTGTCAGTCTGCATTTCCAAGGCCTTGAATAGATACACTGACGAAAGGTAATTTCGTTTTTCTTTGTAATTGCTTCTGGATGATACCAGAGCCTTTGAAATAGAGCAAGAAGCTGTGCATTTTGAAAACTGCAAAGAAAATGCAATGCTTGTGTTGAATACAAACATTCTCAGTGTGTTGGAGGGGGGAGAAGGAACATTTTTAGAGCACTTGCAGTCTCTTCCAATGAAACGGTCTACGACAGGCAACAGAATTTTGGATTGGAGGTATAAAAAGTTTTACTCCACAGTGATAATAAGGGTGGGGATGTGAGTCAAATAAGCTTTCCAGTCGGAAAGGGATTTTAAAAACAATAAAGTATTTTTCACATTATATTAGGAGTCGATAGAGATTTGCTGTAATCTTTTGGAAGTAGATCGCCAGGCCTTTATTCCAAGACCCCTCTAGGTAGATTAAAATTGCCAACCTTTTGGTTAGCAGCGTAGTGTTTAAGCCACGGAGCCATACTGAAGGTTAACATAACATAACCGTGGTAGGCTTAATCTTAAGGAATTTTTATACACTTATAAATCTGAGGGGCCACCAGGAACAAACTATGGAATATAGCTAACATTCCATCAAGCTGCCAGTTTCCTGCTCCACACCAAAATACTCTCTCTTTTAACACTTATTGTCAGAGATTAGCTTTTCTGTTCTTGAACATCTTAGACACTTGGTACGTCTTCTCAGGTGCATTAACTTCCTTTGGAAAGATATTTCATTGTGCTATGTGAAACTTTACACGGCAAATCGAGTTCCCATACAACAATGTCCACACAAATTATTCAATGACGTTGATTCCGTTTTTCTTGACGTCACCTCCTCATCCAGTCTGTTCTGGTGGTGCTTCTCCTGTACTCGAGTTTCCTTGCCGCCGTACCTTCTCACCTGTACTTTAAATTAATTTTTCACAATCTGGGTTTATAGACAGAGTTCTAACTCAAGCCCATGGATCCGATGCCAGCTGCAGCCTTCTTCAGACTCACCCAATTGCCAGCGAATCAAGCACGAGATCAAAGACCAGGGGGTGCAGGAAATGGCAGGGCACAGCAGCTTCCAGCATCAGCAGGTTGCTGCTCACCCAGAACTTGACATACAATTCAGGTAGGCAGGAAAGTGAAGAGGGTCAAATCAGTGTCCTTCTCATAAAAAGCCCATCCACTCAGGAAGACATCACGAGGCTGTGGCCTGAGTGATAGGTTGGACTCTACCTCTAACCTCCACACAGCCACCAGCAAGTTGACATACACATCTAACCATGTAGATGTTTTCCTTTAAATGAACACATTATCTAAGAGTGATTTTCTTTTGTCTATGAGCCCATCTGTTTTTTAGTTAAAAAAATTCCCTCAAGGGATAATTTTGGTTTCAGAGCAGTAGTCTTCGGAAATCCTCTAGTTTCAAGCAGTCCACTAGTTGGGACTTTTAAAGGCTTTGAGTTCCGCTCCACGTTTTTCTCCTGTTCCAATGTGATTTTTCTCTTCTGATGTTGCTCAGAATGGTTGGTAATCAGAACCCGAGACCATGTAGTTCTAATGGTGGGCGTGGCTGTGGTCTACGTAAACCATGAGTCCAGTAGACTGCTTTCTTCTCCCAGCTATTGGTTTCCTTGTTAATTTCTTGCTCAGGCTGGGTAGAAGCCAAAGTTTCTTCTTAGATAGCGATTTACAAACTTTAAATACGACTCACCATATTGAGATGTGGACTATATACTTCACAGACTAGGTCTTCTGTTCCCATAAAGATTTACAGCCTGGAAAATCCATAGGGGGCAGTTCTGCTTGGCCCTAGATAAATGCTATGAGTCGGAATGGATTTGTTGGCATGAGTTGATTGCTTTCATGGCTGTGGGGTCTATTGGCACTGTGTGTATATAATTATGGAGAAAATTGCTGGTGTCTTTCATTGGATGAGTCTGATGCTATTTGTTCTAAATACTCAGCCTTGTAGGCTGTACACTCTATAAAGCTGCATCGATGTTGACTGTTTGGTTGACATTCATGGACCTAGCATGATTCCAACATAGAATAAAAGATGGCACTGATGAACCACATAATGATCCTCTAGTTCTTTGAGATTTCCTCCCCTTATCATTAAGGGCTTTATGTGTTTTACCTCATTAATCATGTTAGATTTGTGTATGTTCATTTGTATATTTAAGATTGCTCAGTACACGGAAGTCAAGATAGATGACCCCTCAGAGACAGTGACAGGAGTCATAGTTCCCTGAGGATAAAGGCAGAGGGGTTAGGGGAGGAGAGCTGATAGGATTGAAGATTGTATAAGCCCATCCAATGGTATTAAACAACAGAATTGTACGTGAATGGGTATATTGGGATGTGTAAGATATATCAATAAAAATAGTGTGTATATATATATATATGTAGGATGAACAAACGCTGTCAAGATGTTGGTCCACCTCCAAGTCTTCTCTCGTACCCCCTGTCCAGTACAAAATTTTAAGTAGTGAAAATGATTCCTATGGAGAACATAGGGAAGTGGCACTTCTGTACTGAGAGTCGGTTCATCTTTCCCAGCCAAGACTATCTCCATGGATAAACACCAATGAACCGATTCAAAAAAAGGTGAAAACAGAGAATTCAAATTTGGGGGCCAACATTCAGATGTTTACTGGGGAAAGGTTTCAAAAATTAGGGGTAGGCAAGTGCCTGAATTGTTATTTTGAGAAGTAATATCTTAATCTATTTGTTTCAAGTAGTTCAAACCTGGGATTTTCATATGTAGTGAATTGTGCACAGTCTCCCAGGGCTGAGAGGTTGATGGCTTCGAATGGTTGATTGATGAGGTCAGTGCTGTGCTTTGGTGAGAACAGAACATAGGTAGACCAGACACAGCTGGACTTTTGTTCTAAGGTTGTCATCCACCGGCACTAGGCCTCCAGCCCCCTGGGCTGCCCTGCAAATGTGAGAACTTGGGTGGTTGAAATGGCAAATGCTTTGTTACCTCGGGCGGTGGGGGGGTGAGGGGGTGAGGGTGGGGTTCAAGAAGTTGGTGGAAAAATGGAATAAAAAGACAATGGAGATTTTAAAAATGATCTCCCATATATGAAATTCAGGATAGCTAAATCTATAGAGGCAGTAACTGGATTAATAATTGCCAAGGGGCCTAGCAGGGAAAGTTGGGGAGAAATGAGGAGCTAACAACATTGAGTACAAGAAAGAAGAAAATGTTCTGAAGTTGATTTTGTTGAAGATTGTACAACTCTTCCTAATATGATTAAAGGATTATATTGTATGATATATGAAGTATATGCTAATAAAACTATTTTTTAAAATACTTTTATTGGGGGCTTCTACATCTCTTATCACAATCCATACATTCATCCAGTGTGTCAAGCACATTTGCACATATGCTGCCATCATCATTTTCAAAGCACTTTCTTCCCACTTGAGCCCCTGATATCAGCTACCCATTTCTTCTCCTGCCCTCCCTCCCTCATGAACCCTTGATAAATTATAGATTATTATTTTGATATCTTATATTGTCCTCCATCACCCCCTCACCCACGTTTTCATTATTTGTCCCCCTAGGAGAGGGTTATAGGTCAATCCTTGTGATCAATTCCCCCTTTCTTCCCCCAACCTCCCGTAATCCTCCTGGTATCTCAACTCTCATTGTTGGCCCCGAGGGGTTTATCTATCTCATTGTTGGCCCCGAGGGGTTTATCTGTCCTGGATTCCCTGTGTTGCAGGCTCTTATCTGTGGCAGTGTACATGTTCATGTCTAATCCTATTTGTAAAGTCATGAGAGTGGGAGGGAAGGAAGCACCAAAGAACTAGAAGAAAGTTGTATGTTTCACCGATGCTATATTGCACCCTAACTGGCTCATCTCTTCCCTGTGACCCCTCTATGAAGATATGTTAAATTGCCTACAGAAGGGCATTGGGTCTCCACTCCATGTCCCCCTGACCTCCCACATTCACATGGGGCATGATTTTGTTCTGGGTCTTAGATGCCTGATACCTGAGCCCATCAATACCACATGATCACACAGGCTGGTGTGCTTCTTCCATGTCAGCTTTGTTGCTTCTCAGCTAGAAGGCCACTTGTTTATCTTTAAGCCTTTAAGACCCCAGATGCTATATCTTTGGATAGCCGGGCACCATCAGCTTTCTTCACCACATTTACTTATGCACCCATTTGGTCTTCAGCGATCGTGTCATGAAGTGAGCATCACAGAATGTCGTATTTTTAGAACAAAGTGTTCTTGTGTTGAAGGAGTACTTGAGTCAAGGCCCCATGTCCATCTGCAACCTTAATTCTTAATGTATAGATATGAGTACATAGTTCTATTCCCCTCTTATATATATTTATATATGTACATGGCTGTATTTAGACCTCTATAAATGTCCTTTGTCTCCTGGTTCTTTCCTCTATTTCCTTTTACTTTCCTCTTGTCCCACCATCATGTTTGGCCTTCATTCGGGTTGCTAATAAAACTATTTTAAAAAGATAAAAAAAGAGACCAAAACTTGAGTTGAAAATGGATTTTTTAAAAATGTAATTGAGGTTGGTGTTAGTTTGTTTTATAAACTAATAGCATCTTCTAATTTTATGAATGATGATTCAGGACTTGAAGTGTTAAAGTGAATCTTAGAGTATAAATGTATGTATGTATTTATATATATAGTTATATATATATAATGTTATGGTGGTGCTGTGGGCTAGGCATTGGCCTACCAACCACAAAGTATATGGTTCAAACCCACCAGTCACTCCACGAGAGAGATGAGACGATCCGTTCCCTTAAAGATTCACAGTCTCAAAAACCCTACATAGGGTCTCACTGAGTTGGAATTAGAATTCCTAAACACTTTGTTGTGCTCCCGTGGAGCTTGTTGCTGTTGTTTGCTAGGTGCCATCGTGTGGATTCTGACGCATAGTGACGCTATGAAGGGAAGACGTCTGGGTTCTGGGCCTTCCTCACAGTTGTTTGAGCCAGTGGTGGAATTCAGTCCACACTCATGGGTCAACAGAATCAATTCCTAATTCTTTTATTTAGTTCAGCGAACCAGTTGTTAAAATGGCGCTTGTAATCAGGGTTCTCTCTGAGATGTATGGCCGGGCAGACACCCAATGTGGAAATCACAAATTCCCATTCCTTACTCTTCTTTAGCATTCCTATGCGTAACAGTGTATTCTAAGCGCTTATAGTAAGGTTCATTCTGTCCATAGGTATGACACATTAGATGAAACGATTCTTGTAATATTTATTTATTCATTTAATAAAACTCGTTATACTTTTGATGAAATTCTATGTTTTTATTTCCTTGCATTTGTTACTTCAGTATAATGTAAAGAGAAGTGGCAAAAGTCCGGAGGCTGACCTGTTCTCATTTGTTTCAGCTTTATGCTACAGCCCAAATTCCCGCGAGATACTGTGAGTGAATGATGCAATTCCTGAAAGTGTGCAAAGAGCTAAAAATATTGTCAGAACAATCGATGTAAGTTCAGCAGAATGGAAAAGGGTTTTCGAAGATGAACATAATATGTTCAGAGAAGAGAAGTCACCTGTTTCGAATACATCAAGCACAAGGACTATTGTCTTATAAGCTTACCTAACGGAATGGGCTCCTACTCCGACAGTGCAGAGATGGTGAAGGAGAAATCATACAGCTGATGATGCTCAGAGAAAAGTGAAGACTATTGCAGGTGAGGATGCCAATCAGGAAGCAATATGGAAATATCTCAATAACAGTTTTATTATTTTTTGGTCATGTATTATTTAATATAATACTTTTTCATAAAAATGTAAAACTCTTGCTTATAACAATCTAATTTTGTATACCTCTTTATTGTTCTTAGTTCACTATTAACTGTATGAAATAATGAACTGCCTTTTAGTATATCTTTTTTTAATACTTAAAATGGTTATTAGGGCAGTGAACCGGCTGTTAAGTTATTTAAATCTCACCACTGGCTTGAGCCTATTGTTGGATGTTTTCTTGAGGGTTCTCCTTTATTTTTTTTGATGCCCCTCTACTTTAACAAGTGTGATGTCCTTTGTCAGGGACTGTTTCTCCTGGTGACATATCCAAAGTATGTTGAGATGAAGTCTCACCATTCTTGCCTCTAAAGATCATTCTGGCTGCATTCTTCCAAGACAGATTTATTTGTTCTTTTGGCAGTCAATGGTACTTTCAATATTTCCTCCAGCATCATAGTTCACCATAATGTGGAACTTGAACATGGACCAAAAAAGTAGTTGTATGAACAAGACATGGAATATTATATGCTGTAAAATCAAGAAAGGTGTGTGTTGGGATTGTGTCCTCTCACCATACTTCTTCAATCTAAATGCTGAGAAAATAATCTGAGAAGCTGGGTTTTATGGAGAAAAACTCAGTATCAGGGTTGGAAAAAGGCTTATCAACAACCTATGATTTGCAAATGACACAATCTTGCTTGCTGAAAATGATGAGGACTTAGAGAAATTGCTGATAAAGATCAAGGACTGGAGCCTTCAGCATGGATTACAACTCAGTGTAAAGCAATCCCAAACCCTCACATCTAAGCCAACAGTAAACATAATGATAAACAAAGTAAAGATTGGAGTTGGCGAGGATTTGGTCTTGCTTGGATCCACACTCAGGTGACACATATTGCATTGGGAAATCTGTTACACAAAACCTTTTTAAAGTCTTGCAGACCAAGGACATCGCTCTGATGAATGGGGTTTGCCTGACTCAAGCCATGGAATTTTTTTTCCTTTTTATAATTCAATGGTTTAATTACATTAAAAAGAGTTGTGCAATCATCACCACAATCTAATCCTTTATCCCCACCCCCCATTTTTGATCAATCTTAGCAGGGTTAAACCTACTTCTTAATGAATCTTTTTTTAAAGTTTTATTAACACTTATTTACATATCATACAATTCAACCATTCAATCATATCAAGGAGAATTGTGCAATCATTACCATATCAATTTTAGACACCCCCCATGGTTAAATCACCCTTAAAATGAGTTGAGCAATCAGAGTCAGTTCTAGTGCTCCCTCCCCCCTCCTGCTTTCATTTTTATAATTTCTGAAATCCCCTTTCCCTGCCTGTCACCCACCCCCACCCCTGCAGCTCCACCAACCCTTTCATACGTTCTTATCACTCTGCATCCACTCCTCCTGTGCATCGCAAACTGAGAAGCCCAACAGAAGCAATAAAAAACCAAATCGAAATCAGGTGGTAAGGGTAAAATAATATAAAAACCAAAATACAAATAATGAGGAAGAAAGAAAAGACCCACATCAACATTCAAAAAGCCGGGGAAGAAATTTCTGTCATGGGACAAGTAAGAGATACTTGCACCCAGAACCAATTCAGAGCCTGTCGGTAGGGAGGTCAACTGGCCAAGTATCAATTCAATCCAGAATAATCAAGATCACAAAGGTCTCAGCCGGTGGTAAGGCTGCCTGAGACTCTTACCTGTGGCTAGAATGCATCTGCTAGTGGCTCAGTCTGACTGGATACTCTGCAGATGGGGTTTTTTGGCTCCTACTGTCCTCCATAGCCTTCCACAAACTGGGCATTCATAATTTTAGATCTGAAACGTTTCCTTTCGCCATATTTGAATTTTGTCATTGTCATCTTTGGATCACACAAGCTGGAGTGCTTACTCCGTGGTGTGGACTTCGTTGACTCCTCGTTTAGATGGCTGCTTGTTTGAATGCAAGCCTTGAAGACACCAGACACGATTCCAATTGATATCCAGGCACCATCTACTTTCTTCACTGTGCTTTGCTGTAACACCCTTATCTTCATTGACCCTTCATGAAGGTGAATGTTGAGCAGGGTCATGTTATCAGAACTAACTTGTTTTATTGGGGTTAGCGGTAAGTAACAGCCCAGACTACATCTGCTTGTTCATGGGGTTTGCACATCTCAGGTTTACTTCGGTGGTTGTAATATGACAAAGTCACAACCCTATAAGACAAACTCCTCAATAGCAGCCATATGCCAACCAGCAACCAAACAAGTAGAACACACGCACCCAAAAAGAAAAAACAAAACCAAAGAAAGCTACCAGCAGGAAAGCAAAAATCCATATACATAAAGAAGTACAGCATTGTCATTCTTCTCTCTGGAGTATCAGTCCATTGCACTCTAGGATAGTTAAGGTTTATTGTGCCAACCTGGCCGATAAAACATGTGGGATTAATTGAAGGTCGGAGAGATAAATGGCTCCATAAGGCTCACCTTTCTAGTTCTGTTGTCTCTTGCTTTGTGATGGTCCAATGTGCAGCTGCCTTAACTAGTTCTCTGCCTCAGCTGGCAAGACTCACTTCCTCCGAGACATCGGCCCTAGGTGTTGGAGAAGCCGCGTGGAGACCCCTGCCAGCGCTGAGATGCTTACACTGCCACTGGATTCAAACGCTTTCTACCCACTGGTCTGTGATCCTCCTGCATTCGGCATCATTGTGTGTTTTGTGAGTTTGAGGAAGACTTTGTAGATCGGTGTCAGACATATGGCCTAAGTTGGACTTTTGGGCTTGGACTGGATGGGGTTGGGATGCTTTCTGAATGAACACTTACCCTTTATATAAATCTCTCTCTTATACATATGTAAGTTTCTGTGGATTTGTTTCCCTAGTTTACCCAGACTAGCACACACTCTTATCATCAATGAACTTCCCCAATGATCCAGCACTCCAGACATTGTCTGTATGAGGAGTGCAAGTGCAAGTACAAGTACTTGAGCAAATACAGTTCCACCTTGAGATGCAACCCACGACTTTTTGTCCTACACAGTTCGACCTCTCATTCAATTGAGCACTGTTGACTCTAAGTATGGGGGTCGACGGGGGTGGGGAGGATGTGGCTTCCTGGTCAATTCTTCCAAGTGCAGAGCCCTGCTCAACAGAACACAACCTGTCATGTCACTGCAGGGTGGGCCCTGAGGGACTACACGTATGGTGATCCTGGACCCCTTTCCATCGGACACCCACCAAGCTGGGGTTCTCCCCCAAGGCTCATTGACCGCCATTTCCACAATCCTGGGATGGCCACTCTGCTTGGATACTTGCATACTTCTTCTATCCAAGTACCCCAACCCTTAGTCCAAGGGTGCAGGCAGCTTTGAGGTAGGGTTCAGTTCATCCAGTGGGGGTCTCTATTTTAAGCCCTTTTGGTGTAGCGCCTGTGTTATGCCCTGCTGCCTGACAGGGCTATGGAATTTTCCATGATCTCATTTTCATGTGAAAGTTGGACAATAAATATGGAAGACCAAAAAAGGAATCGATACATTTAGATTATGGTGTTGGCAAAGAGTCCTGAAAGTTCCATGGTTTCTCAGAAGAATAAACAAATCTTCCCTGGAAGAAATACAGCCAGAATGCTCACGAGAGTGGGGCAGGATAAGACTCTGCACTCATGTACTTGGACACACATGAGGAGGGACCAGTCTCTGAAAAAGGCTATCATGATTGGTGAAGTAGAAGGCCAACGAAGAGGAAGACTGCTTAAGAGCTGGGTTGACACAATGTCTGCAAAATGGGCTCAAATATAATGATTTTGCGGATGGCACAGGGCTAGGATGCTTCATCCTATTGATCACAGTTCCACTGAGTCAGAACCGCTCATCGGCACTTCACCAACACACAAGCTCCATGGCAGTAAGAGATATGTATATATCTATATATGGGTGTGAGTCATACAAAACGATATAAATACTTTGTTGAACAAAATATTAAATGTGAAGTTATTGTTTCTCAACATATACTCATCTAGATTTATACATTGAGAGTGATATTGAGATCTCTTTAACCCCTATTTATGGGGCCACTGTGAGCTGGAATCAAGTCAATGACAGCGAGTTTGTGGAGCCGCTCCCCACAGAAGTCTACCCTCCATGATTTCTGCCAAGGCAAAATGACAGCCTCAATTTGTGTTCCCTTTCAGTTCTCTGAGTTTTGGGAGCAAATCGGGGTGGACAAACTCAGGGTTTCCAGTGAAATTCCCATAGGACATCACTTGCCTCCCTTGAAGACTGAGCAGGTGCATTGTTGGGATTCAAAACCAGGCCCCAGTATACTTTTCTTGAACCTTTTTGCAGCAATGTAATTTTCAATTTTTCTGGTATCTTCTTTCTAATAGGCCCCCATGATTATACTTTACCATTTGAGAAAATCTATCAGGATGTTTGCAATCCCTCCAAACAGTCCTATAAAGTTTTGAGTTGGGCCCTCTGCCTTGAATTTAACTGATTCCTTAAGACATCAGTGCTTTGATTCACCTTTTCTTAAAGACACCCAACAGAGACTAAGACAAAGGTATTACTAAAAACCTGCCATGCACTGTTTATAGAGACATGCTTTTTATTAGGAACAAAATAATGCATATATAAACTATATTAGCAATATTTTTTGACTTGCCCACGTATATATTGTTTTCTGTTAGGGGCTCCAACTCACAGCGACCCTATGTATAAGTCAGGTCCAACTCATGGGACCCTATGTGTGCAATAGGATGAAACCCTATCTGGTCCTGTGTCACCCGCACAATCATGATGCTTGAGCCATTGTTGAAGCCCCCTTATCTACAAATATTGATATATGTTGGACCTGTGGTTGAATTCTTGCTGTTCCTGAGGAGATGTGAGTTCGATTCCAGGCCAATGCACTGCATGTGTTGCCACCACTTCACTTAGGGGGGGGTGTCTGCCTATTGCTGTAATCCTGGACAGACTGAGATGGAGCAGGAAGCCAAGGCCTGGCGTCTACATTTGCAAATAAGCCAAGGAAAGCTCTGAATCATAAGGATCCAACCCACACTGATAATGAAGATGACGTACAAGTGGGCAATATTTGGTTCTCATGCGTGGGCTGCCAGGAGCTAGGGACTGACTTGCTGACACCTAACACCACACTTACAAACACTAGTTGGCCAGACTGAGTGGTCAAGTGTCCCAAAGGCAAAGAGTGTGTTGAGTGGGACATGGGTTGGGGTGTCATGGGAAGGGTTGGTGTTGATTCCTCCAGGGTCTCCCCAGGAACAGCTCTGGACCCGGGGAATCTGACTGCAGCTCCCTTCCTCTACACCCATCAATCTCCAGTCCCCAGCAGTCTCTTGCTGCCTAGATCTCCTCGTTCTGTGATCTCACTCCTTGGATAAGACCCTGCACCCTTCCAAGGTGCCCTTTGATCATGAGACACTCACACCAGGCCAGGGTACCTGGTTTCTTTTCCAACCACTACATCCCTGTAAAGCTTGCCAAGTAGACACCGAGCAAATCATAACTGCTGCCTCAAGAGAAGTCCACTGGGCAGTGACGTTCTGGTCACCTTGTCTTGAAAGGACCTCTGATATTTTTGCGTGTGTCCTAGGGCGCCCTCCTTCTTGGGCAGGGTATCATGGTTCAGGGTTAGCAGCTGAGCAGGAAGTCCTCAGTGAGGTGGGTTGGTAAAATAGGGCCCCACCTGGGGCTTAAATACACAGCAAAGATGAAAATGGCACCTGACAGGACAACATTTCATTCTTTTATGTGTAAGTCACCATGGATAAGAGCCAATAAATAACAACTAACAGAAGCAACAACTAAAGCAACCATAACGAACAACAAATACATGCATTTCAAACTTGCCTTATGCCATACAAAGGCAAGCGGTAAAACTCATGCTACAAATTCGAATTTTTCCTTGGCTTCCAAAAACTTGTTGCTACTGCGATGATTTTTGACTTTTGACAGGGACGCGATAGAGAAACAGCAAATAGTAAATAAGAAACACCACAATAAGTTGACAGACTGCAGAAGAAGACTTTATGTTTTAAGATACATTCAGTATACTTTTTCCTGCTCTTTGAACAAGGAATCCTATGTTTTCATTTGTTACATCAGATCTTACAAATACGTAGCTCGCACCGCTTCAGCAAATCATGCTAACCGTGTGTCTCTGATTGCTCCGTTGGAGGGTGAGTTTCTTTTCTTTTTAAATTAATTTATTTTAATCATTTTATTAGGGGCTCATACAACTCATCACAATCCATACATTCATCAACTGTGTAAAGCACATTTGTACATTCATTGCCCTCATTCTCAAAACATTTCCTCTCCACTTAAGTCCCCGGCATCAGGTCCTCATTTTTCCCCTCCCTCCCCGCTCTCCCTCCTTCATGATCCCGTGGAGGGTGAGTTTCT
Source organism: Echinops telfairi (assembly GCF_000313985.2). NCBI lineage: Eukaryota > Metazoa > Chordata > Mammalia > Afrosoricida > Tenrecidae > Echinops > Echinops telfairi. Next base: position 4,228,008 of record NW_022103912.1, on the reverse strand, counting down.
TAACAGTGTCTCCATCACCTGGTGGTTGGGAGAATGAACAGTGTGGTTGGGACTCTGTCATCACTCCACAAGTGTGAACTTTTGTCATAATCATGATTCACGAATGAGAAAATCTCTAGGACATTTGCTCTTCAACTCCTCTTAATTCTGGCTTCATGTAAATCCAGTTAGCAGGTAATTCCACTCGCAGGTAATTCTTTTCCTACATTGAGGTAGTTTCATTAATTTGCCCCTTAGATAATGTCTTAAAATTAGCCAATAGACTGCTTTATATAGACAGTTTCAGGGCAAATCGATTTAAGAAAAAAATGAGATCAGTTAAGGGTCAAATTTTTAAACTGCAAAGTAAAAGGGGTGAGGTAAACACGAAGCTATTGTTAGGAGCCCTCGTGGCACAGTGATGATGTGCTGGGCTGCTAATCACCAAGTCAGTTCAAAACCACCAGCCGCCCCACAGGAGTAAAAGGAGGCTCTGTAGGGTGGCCCTGAGTCCGAATGGCAGTGGGTTTGGGTTTTGGTTTTAGGTGGAAGGAGACACTTTCCATTTTCTAACAACAGATGGCGCTGTAGCAAAGCAAATGGAGGGCAATGCTGATTAAAGGAAGTCTGTCGCAGCGTGTGAGGTGTGAGGGAGCAAGGCTATAAACAACATACGGAAAACAATGACTATTTGAATTAGGTGTGAATAACCAGATATTGAATCCATGTTTTCCACCTAGCTCGCAAAAGTGTTATGACAGCTAATTAATAAGTAATTGTAAAGGAAATGATTATTTATAGTAATAATTACAATAGCTTACATGCTTGTAATCATAAAATGGTTTCAAAAGTAGATGGAGGCAAAGTAAGTGATTATCCTGTTGTTAGGGAAATACCATCGTGCCTCCTTGGCAGTGATTTTTATTATCATTCCACATTTGTCTGGATTTCGTAGGCAGGCACCATTGTGCATTCGTTCCATCCAAGTTCCATCCCAGCCGCGGAATATAAAACAATGAATGTATATTTTTCTACAGGATCCCTTGTCACACTGATTTGAAATTATGTACATGAGAGTATTCACGGATACCTCCTCGTGTGGGGGAACTTTCTGGAAAAATGTCAACTGCAGACAAATCAAACCAAAATCCTGTACCAGAAGAATAAAGTCTCCCACTTAAATCTGTCTCTAGTCTCTACGCTTGAATCTCTGTCTCTAGTCTCTGGCTCTCAGATATAAAGCTAAAAAGCCAGTGGATAGTCCCCAACTCCTCCTCTCCTCCTTCTCATTCCATATCTCAAATCCCCTTGAACAGTCTCATGCCGTCAGGGTCTAATGAAATCCCTTGCTCTGGAAGGAAGCCATGAAAGATATTTCAAGACCTTTACCTTGCCTTTCTGTTAGTAGCAGAGCTAATGCAGTTTACTTATTAGATGAGTCACCATGGATACTGGTACGTTCCAGCCAAGTCTGCCCGAGTGAGGGGAATCGGAGAATTGAGGCAATTATCTTCATAATTTAAGTAAACAAAGTTCCCCTCATTTTTGTTTTAGTAACCTGAATTTTGCAGGGGAATGTCTAATTTTAGTTTTAAATTATTAGAGATGGTTCTTGTTCCTTTTTGCTCTCTCATTCACGTGACTAGCTGAGCTCTGGGAAGTAATTGAAGAACCTGTGGACTCAGAGCACATGCATTTCTGGGCTCTGGGACTTGGGTTGTCATTCTTGTTCGCTGCCATCAGGTTGGTCCCCGCTCATCACGACCCCGGGCACAAAGGTCTGAAACACTGCTCAGTCCTTCGCCATCCTCAGGACTGAGGGGGACAGGATGGTTGGGAACCGCAGGGCCTTTCTGTACTTGTTGATTTTTGGAAGTAGATCACCATCTTAGCCTGGAAGGGTCAATGAAACCTGCCCAGCATGGTAGCAACAGCAACCTCGCGGACTGATGGCTAACGGCTGTGTTTCAAGTACACTGGCTAGAAAGAAAAGCCCTGTCTTTGGCACTGAAGATGAGCGTTCTACCCGCGAACCACCAGTGTCTCAAGCCTCGGTGTTGCAGGGTCAAGCGCTTCTACCTGGCATTTGGGAAAACAATGGGAATGACCCTCATCTGTGCTTGAACCAAGAGAACAAGCCGAAACGTTGTTGGGTGCTAGACAGCATTCAGATGGAAAATGGAAGGGGCAGACGTTCTGAACCAGACCAGTCTAAGCCACAACGGGTGCTGGTTCTTCCAGGCGACTCTCTGGCTGGTCCCGGCTGCCTCTCCTCACTCCTCTCAGGCCATGTCCTAAACTTCACAAGGTGACTATCCCTTCTAGTGCCCCTAACTCAATGCCAAGAAAGAGCTTTGGCAGTGGAAGGCACCGCAGCAATTTCTAAGGAACCAGGTATCATGCGATTGGTACTTCATGCTCATAATCAATGCATCGGTTGACTATGGCCTGTTATCTTTAGGCCACCGTCATTTGGGTTGAAAGAAAACCCTGGTTTGGATGACGTCTGTGGGGTGAGACGGACATTAGTATGCTCTCCACTTCTTTTCGTGCTGTGCATTTTTGAAGACGGCCTCAAATGGCAGTGTTGGCCATTGGCTGAGGTAAGCGCTGCTCTGTGTGGCTCTTGTAAGCGATCTCGTCTCTAACTTCTACCCACTCTTCACTGCCTGGAGATGGCAATGCTCAGAGCTGAGCATCTGTCTGATTTTACAGCATTTGGGCAGGGAATGTGGATGGGCTATCTGACTGAGTTGGATGCTTCTGACTGATGGATGTGAGTTGGAATCCCAATTCGTTCACCTCCGTGATGTACGAGCTTGTGCCTGTCTCTTGAACCTCAAGTTGTTGCTTCAGGGAAGCAAACCCCCAAGTTTTCCTCAGCAGGGTGAATAATGGTGTGTAGATTGCAGGCTGTTGGTTCGAAATAACTTCATAAAAATGTCTGACGTGATGTACCACGGGGAGTCATTATTAGAACTGCGCTGTATGCAACGGAAACATAGATACAGCTTATTTTATTATGTCATCTTTCTTTGTCCATCTCAAACGGCCTTTATCCATCAGAACTTATTTCCCGAAAACATAGGGCAAACACAGCACTGTAGGGAACATGGATCATGTGTGCTATGGCACCACCTTCAATGAGCTGGCACCTTTTTTAAGCCAAGACAAAACCGATATACACGAAATCATGTTAAAATGTCAATAGGTATAGCAATAAGAGATACCGAGAAGTCTACTTTGTGTTGGGCTTTGGGCTAACTGCTTTATGAATTTTATCTAATTTAATCACCAATGAGGCTTGAAGTGAATACTGTGATTATCAACCCTCTTTTATAAGAGAGGAAATTGAGGCTCAGAGAGGTCCCCAAATCCCATAGCTAGTTATGGCACCACCAGGACTTAACCTCAAGCCTACTGACGCTGCTGAATCACTTTGCTTATTTATTTATCTGGGCAGTATTGAGCGAGGGAGACCAATTTTCAGAGGATAGAGAAGCCTTTGCAGGGTGGAGTTCACCCAGAAGGTCCGTTAGAGGGGTGGTGCCTTTTTCTGAGCCTCACCATGCAAACCTTACAAAGGGAATTGCTAAGAGGCACAAGAAGTTACACTTAGAAGTTCTCCATGAAACCAGATGTCTATCATTTTTCTGCTTGGAATTGTGCCAGGGCCTGACTCTTCCCCAAGTAATTCAGTGCTGGTCAAGGTGTCCCCTGCATTCTTTGATCTCATTTCTCTTCCATCAATCATTGTTTAAAGAACCACGGCATTTCTGAGCTGAGAGAGACCCCAGGAGTCCCACCACGTGCTCTGGAAAGAGGGTGTGAGTTGTCCAAGGTCACACAGCTGCTCTTCCAACTGCTCCACTGGTCGACCCTCTTTCCGCACTGTGTCCTGACTTGTATGGGACCAGGAATGGGGGCACGAGCTTTGGACAGATTCTCCAAGCTCTGTTTCACGTGCTTGGTGTCTGGTACGATTCAACATATACTTCCCCCACTCTTCTTCTCTTTCCCAGAGCAATGCTGGCATTACTGCTCCATCTCTATCTCCCTCATCCAAGTGCTACTCCATTGTCTTGCTTAGAATCACAGTGTATTTGGGCCCCCGTGCACCTCTTGCAACGTCATGCCTCTCCCCCACTCCCTCCCACCCCTGCTCCCAAGGGGAGGGTTTTCACACGACATCCTGAAGGTTTGGTTAGATTTTAAAGTTGGCCGTACATGCTCTTCCTGGCATCCAATATATTGCTCGTTCAGCAGGAGACTCCTTTGTTTTGAAATAATGTCTTTATTTAAAACAACATTTCTGAGCCTGGTTAGACAAATGTATAAACAGGTATCGGGTTCAGAGTGGCTTCTCCGAAGAGGCGGCCTCTCGCCTGCTGTCAGTAAGTCCCTGCTGAGTTGTTTGATGCATTTGCTGCATTTTATATTGCTTAATGTGGCTTATGTATCTGCCAATAAATCTGAAATACAGGTCACAGAATATGTAGCCCAAGGAAATCCATAAAAGTAGTAGAGAGAGGCTTCACTAACTGCATCCAACTGCCAAAAGCTGAGGTCATTTCCTCTTGCTAAAAACGTAGAGCTTCATAAATTATTTTTATCACCTCCGGAGCCAAGCAAACAGTTTTGCACAGATGCCAAAGGGGTTTCATTGCTCCCCCCACCCCTCTTTAAGCCGAACGCATTCTTCCCCAGCCTCCTGCAAATGATTGTGCTTACTCTAAGCCACCACTCCCACATTTGCCCCCCCCCCCCCCCCCCCAGCATTATTAACATCCTTACATGCTGCGTGGTAAGGCTAGGGACGCAAGCAATTGTACTGGGTCCTCGGGGCATGTGACAGAAAGACCGGAGCTCAGGAACTAGTCCTGACCTTGGGTTCATTACTCCCCGTGATGAGGAGTTACGGTCTCTTCCTTTAAGACGTTTTTCAGGAGATGTTAGGTAAGCCGAGGCAGTCAAAATGAGCAGCGAACATTCAGTGGAGAACTTTATAGAAAACACTACTGAATTAACTTACAGTACATTTGTTAAACATGAGCACCTCTAATAATGACATTTCATTTAACAATGCCCTTTGTCTTTTCAGTTCATCAGTTACCTATTTCAGTAATGAACTGCAGTCATACCATTCTGATTTTCTCCTAATGTAAAGGCCCAGTTCACTTCACTGCCAGTGAAGCATGATGCTATTATTCAGTTCCTGGCTTAGCAAAAAAGCTATAGAATAGATCACAGTTCTAATTGGCTAACAAATATTAAACCCTATGATGGTTAAGGGCAACCCGTGATTCTGTTTAGCTTTCAATGGCAATAGGTAAAATAAAGAAAGGGAAATGATTTGAAGTCAAAGAGGAAGAAGAAAGGTTAGCATGTATACTTTATGAGCAGTCACCTAAGTAACCATTGAAAAATATGAGCACACATTATATTTAATAGCTCAAATGTTATCTTAATTCTCGATCAACAATTCATGCAGATAGCTTAATACCAAATATTTTAGTTAGGATTAACAAGCTGTGAAACAGAAGGGTTAGCAGATGAGAGATGGAATTTGTTCTACCTGAAGCTGCAGGGGGAGACAAATGGGAGCTTCAGGAAGCCGGGAGAAGGCAGCCGACATTCTTTTTCTGCCAAGTAAATGCAGGCAGATTTGGAAAATATTATGTCTATCGGAGCCCTGATTTATATTTCCCCGGGAAGGTAATGAAGCCTGTGTCCAAACTTATTTCTGTCCCTCTTGCAAAGCTTTCCTCAGCATGAAAGATCGGCCCCTTCCTTGTTTTCCTTTTCCCACGTGTGACAGAATCCACTAACATGCCCCCTCCCCCACCGCTTTTGAACTCACCAAAACATCTCGTTAGCAAAAGCAAGATGCAGTTCACCACAATCTTTTCCCCCGCTGAAGCAAAGGCGCACGATTTACAATAGATCTTTGGGAAACTGCTTTTTACCAGGTGCTGCTGCATCTATAGATCTCTCTCAATTACCCACAGTAAATTTAGGCATTGTACAAGAGCAAATTTTACAGTCCATGAAGAGATGAAGTGAAATCTAGATGAAATTCATTGTGACAGATTCCCAGTTAGTGCTCTGATGTGTCTGTATTATAGAAGATAGACATTCTATTAGCATGGAAGCTCCCATAATGGACTGTGAATCATCTCAGGTAATAGAGATGCCAAGTCGAATGACTGAAAAGCACTATTGAATTCCATTAGAGCTCTTTGTTTTTAAATCAGTCATTTCTTGTGAATCGCCAACTATACACTTCTTGACCCAATCTCCGAGTGATAATTGTGGACTAATACTACAGCGCATACATTAATCTGCGTTACCGTGCAATTATCGTCTCAGTTGCAGGCATATTTCCTAAATGCAAAGACCCATTCCTTTGAGATCTGGAGCCTGTATTACACATTTGTTGTTTCAGAAGTGGGCTTTTTCATTGTGCCAGTTCTAGTTTTGCTGGAGCATTACCATAATCACTCCTTGGTCATTCTGGACACAGGGATTTTGTGTTGTGACTTCCTACCTTAAAAGATTCCACCCTCTGCCAGGGCAAAAGAATGCTCACAATAGCAAGTCTATCAAGAAACTGCTTAAAAATGAGCCAGGCCTTCGTTAAACTTTTTCATTTTAAACCTTAGACGTGCGGCTAATCATTTGAAAAATACAGAAACAACATCATGTTTGGCTGCGTACACAGCCCCACCTGGTCTATCAATCAAATATGTATGATTGATTAGACTTAGTAATTACTTGGATAATTAGTACAGAGCTTAGGTGTAAGCCTTCAGGTTGTGTACATAATTACCATTTGTACAGTAGATCGACTTATATGAATTATTCCATTTAATTAGAATATCAAGGCAAAGTACTTAGAAGAGGCAAACGGAACAGCAGACATTTCTTTTTTCTTTTTTTAAACATTTTATTAGGGGCTCATACAACGCTTATCACAATCCATACACACATCAATTGTGTAAAGCGCATGTGTACTTCATTCTCAAAACATTTTCCCTCCACTGAAACCCCCGACATGAGGTCCTCATTTTTCCCCTCCCTCCCCACTCCCCGCTCCCTCATGAGCCCTTGATAGTTTATAAATGGGTATTTTGTCATAGCTTGCCCTGTCCGACGTCTCCCCTCACCCACTTTTCGGTTGCAGCAGACATTTCTTATTCCACTGCATTAGACACAAAGAAGACCTTTGCCAGGCAATGGCTGATGACAAGGAGGTAAACCTTTATTTGGGCCCCAACTTTGACGTTGACAGGTATACACTAACAAGAGGAGAAATCTTTTTTGTGTGCCTAGTGTCTTCTGCCTGACTTGCAAGGCAACAGAGAGGCGATTTTGAAAGGGACGTTGGCATCCAGAGCGGTGAAACTCGAGTTGAATCGGTTCAGTGTTCTTCCATAAATCCCCTGGGACAACTTTAAAAAGAGCTGGCCTTATATCGTCCGTCTACGATCACCTATTTTCACATCAGGATGAACAACATTCTCCTCACTCGTGGTAGGATCCGAGACTTGCGTCTCAACACCAGGCTCTCTCCTTGATGCTGTAGTGACAGGTGTAAGATTAACTTTGTTAGGTGTCTAGCCACTCATGCAAACTAAATTAAATTAATGGAACAAATTTCTCTCATAATTAAGATAAAAATTCATGTCAGCTGTAACCTTGCTGTACACTAATTATATACAAATGATTTATCATCTGCTTCGCCCAGAATATTAATCCTTACCTCATTGATAACTGCAGCCAGTGTTAAGAGATGAGGGTTGATTAACTATGACAGATTGGGCAACCGCAGCCGGCAGTGCCGCCTGCACTACCAGTGAAGCCCATAACACGTGAGCAGCTCTCTGGGTTTCAGATGCATTCCCATGGAAACAGATGCATGCTTAATGAAGGATCCTGAGATTATTTTCAATAATGACTGATATTGGAACCGTGGGCAGAGCTGATCAATAACAATTAACCACTGCTAAAGAAATGGTTAGCGAAAGCAGGTTACATACACATTAGGAGAACCTTATTCAGAGCCGAGTACGCCAGAATGTCTCTATGCTGAGCCATTTCTCTTGTTTCCCGCCTGGGAGGGGCTCTGCGGTGGAGGGATGGGAATGTGCCAAGCGCCCTCCTGTCGGCTTTGACCGCCTGCTTATGAAATGAGTGAGTGATGCTGCCAGCGGTTCTTTGGATGCTCTCAAGATAGCTGCCAAATGTATCAAGCCAAGTCCAAAAGCAACTGTGACCATGAAACTAATATTGCTTTGTAGGGATTTGGTCTGGTGGAAAACTTTACTGCCAAGGCGTAACTCAATTGTACAGAAAAATCTTTTGATCTTTCGTTGTATGCTCTTTTATTTAATTTTAAAGGGTCTGAGGCGCGTTGTACAGATATTTAAGAAAGCCCTCTGCTTCAGGCTCCTGTCATACTGGCTGGGAAGGGCTTTAATAATACAAATTTAATAATAGATATGGCTTTCAAAGCTATTTGGAAATTTGCACTCTTATTTTGTATTAATTTAAATCACCCCAGGAGTCAAGATCTTGTAATGCTAATTACTAATATAGACTCCCAGAATCCCTGCCCTGACAGTCAGCTTGAAACAGCCCAAGTCCCTGGGCCAAAAAGTGTTAATAAAAAGTGATTAGCGACTTAGGTCAACTCATATTGTACTAACGCATTAGAGTTCCCTCGAATGGCTTGTGTGCATTCTCATTTCTCTGACTGAAGAAAATGGCTAAGGGAGATGAAATTCAGGCCTTTCAACCGACATTGTTACTAAAAGAACCAAGCTTGGGGAAAAAAAAGAAAGAAAGAAAAGGAGAATGCTTCCCCTTTTACCCTTCTTAGACTTCCAGACTCTAGATCTGAAAGAAGCAAATAAACAGAAATACACTGTGCATACTGAGAAGTCAAACTTTACGCAAACCTATGTGTGAACCAGCACAGGCAGTGGGTGCCCGCTTGAACTTGAACATGTTCCAAGTATGTAGCAGTTTCAAGCATTGGGAAAGCACAGGTCATAGCATTGTTCACCTGTTAGCCCTGAGACACTCTTCCACCTAATGTTTTCCACCTAATGCCTAGCTCACACAGGATATCAGTGGTTGGGGCTCCACACCGATGCTTATGAATCTGGAACAGTATTCATATGGCTGAACAGAAATGGATCCTAAACACCCCAAGTCAAGGGCAGCAGGCAAGAAATAGGCTGACACATTTCTATCATGAAGGCAACCAGAATGTCAAACTCTTGAAAGATATTGTGTGAGCCTAGTGCTGTTTTATTCTCTCAGTAAATAAATCTAGGGATGAGCGGCAACTTGAAATACCTGTAAAACATGCTCCTTAAAAATAGTCTTAATCTTACCATAGTGAATGATGGGGGGAGTGTGGAGTGGAGATCCAAAGCCCATGAGTAGGCCACTGGAGATCCCCTTGCAGAGGGGTCTTGGGGAGGAGACGAGCCAGTCAGGGTGCGATGTAACAATGATGAGAAATA
>NW_022103912.1:4173413-4218098 GCF_000313985.2 Echinops telfairi | reverse complement strand
TGAGAAACGATGTACAAATGCGCTTTACACAATTGATGTGTGTATGGATTGGGATAACAGTTGTATGAGCCCCTAATAAAATGTTAAAAAAGAGAAGAAAAAAAAAGTTTAGAAAGATTAAGAAAGAAAGGAACGGAAACAAATAACGGAGAGGAAATGGGATAAGCGATGTTACATTGTGGGGATTGCCATTGATGACATGAACAAAATGTGAATGGATTGTTGAATGGAAAACTGATCCGCTCTGTAAACTGTCACCCAATTCACAATAAAAGGAGAAAACACCTAAAAAAAAAAAAAAAGTCTTACATGTATCCCTGTGAAGCCTTTCCATACCCCTCCAATCTCGCCTTCTGATCAATCTTTTTTTTAAATTACGTACTTTTATTGGGGGCTCTTACAGCTCTTATCACAATCCATACATTCATCCATTGTGTCAAGCACATTGCCTTCTGATCAATCTTGAGCTGAAAACCACGTTCTGCTTAACACAAAGTTAAAGACAATAACATTATCCTCATATTTTCTATCTTAAAGAAGTAGAATGTGGAAAGGAAATAAAAGACCATGCCCAGGGCTTAGGCGCATCAGTTGATGTAGCTGACCTTAGCGAGGTATCTATGTACTCCCTTTCTGAAGACATCGTAATCTTGCTTCAACACCGAGGACTTCAGATCCTTACAACTAAAACAGTTGCACCCCTGGACCCGGGCTGGAAAGCAGTAGAGGCATTTACCTTTTCCGTATCGTCTGAGCAGCGCGATTATTGGGAAGATAACGAGATCCTTCAGGCTTCTGCTTTTTAAAATTATACCAAGAATGCTAACTGAATACTGTTTCTTACTCGTTCATCTTGAAAACAAATAAAGGAAGTAAAATGTGCCACTAAGCTAATGAGGACCGTGAGACAGAGCTATAGATACATTTTCTCACTTGCCTAATGAGCAAAGTGACAGACAGTGAAACAGGTCACACTTGAGTAATTCTCTAGTCACCAGCAACGGCAGCGGGGCCCCTGCTAGGGATGGTAGAGGGGTCAGAAGATGTAATAAATAGGCCCTGGCTCTGCTGGCCAGAATAAGTTATCACAAAGGGAGAGGTCTTGGGGTATACTCCCCTAGGAAATGTAAACACATAAAGCATCCACTCCATTAGAAGCAAATTAAAAACAATGGGGGAGGGGATCCCTCTCTTTTCTTTGGTCAGCTGCTCAATGGTGGTGGGGCAGCTGTGAATCACTAAGACGGCGGTCCCTCCCTGCAGAGTCTGCACCCTCCCCACCGCCCCACTGGCGCCAATTCCACCTCATATGGCACCAGGGGACAGGGTATGATGGGTTATCTCCCGCTGTCATCCTTCCAGAAGCAGTGCCTTTGGAGCAACTGCGTGGGTTCAAACAGCTACCTTTTGTTGAGCGGTGGCACGCTTAACCATGATACCACCAAGTCTCCCCCTGGGTCAGCACGCTGTTTTAGAAACTTCCCCTTTTCTGAGCTTTGCTATCATGCAGGCTGTTTCCATTTCCCCTGGAAATACCGCAGGTGGATGTAACAGAAATACCACAAGTGGATGGCATTATCACACATCTACCTATCTATCTATCATCTATATATCATCTATCTATCTATTTATCTATCTGTCTATCTATCATCTATCTATATCTATATCTATCTATCTATCTATCTATCTATCTATCTATCTATCTATCTATCTATCTACCTATCATCTATCTACCTAAACAGTTTAAGAGGATAGAAGTCTAAATTCAGTGCCAGCTCTAGGAAAAGGCTTTCTCTCTGTATTATTTTGACCTAGAGATTTTTGGTGTAGGGACCCAGGTCCAAAGGATGAGTTCAGCTCCTGACTCTTCTCTCTTTGGATAAAAGTCTATCTTATCTCTGCTCACTTGATCAATCGCTTTATCTCAAAATAGACTGGTTTAAAACACAATCTAATTGTGTACCTATATCCAGTCTCATTAACATAACTGCCACCAATTTGGCCTCATTAACATCCTGTTGTTGTTGTTGTTGTTGTTGTGAGGTGCCTTCCAGCTGGTTCTGATGCTTAGCTACCCTTTGGACAATAGAAAGCAACACTGGCTGCTCTGCACTATCTTCACAGTCTTTCTTATGTTTGTGTGCATTGTTGCATCCACCTGTCAACCATTGTGTCAACCCATCTCATTGAGGCCCTTCCTCTCTTTCTCACCGACACTTTATTTCACCAAGCATAATGTCTTTCTCTGGGGACCAGTCCCTCCTGATAATACCAGCACCATAGAAGTTAGGATTTACAACATGTAAAATGATTACATCAGATCACAAAATCACAGGCTGAGAATCATGGTCAAGCTAAGTTGACAGCTGTTTTTTTAGGAACACAACTCAATCTACAACAGTGGGAAAAGTGGAGGAGACAGATAATTGGCGCCCAGGCAGTGACAGGAGTCTCTGTGGGAGAATCTACCACGGAACTTCTCATGCCTCAATTGAATTTCTAGCAGTGCTTCAAGCTGATAAGGTGTGATAAAAATGTTATCTCCTGTACACTCTGGTAAAGACTTTCTTTTTTCTTTTTAAATCATTTTATTAGGGGCTCATACAACTCTTATCATAATCCATACATACATCAAATATGTAAAGCACATTTGTACATTCATTGGCTTCATCATTCTCAAAACATTTGCTCTCCACTTAAGCCCTTGTGAGTTAGTTAATTGTGCCAACCTGGCCCATAAACACATGTGGGGCTAATTGAAAGGTGGAGGGATAAATGGGTGGTGAGCCTTGCCTTTTTAGTTCTCGGGTCTCTTGCTTTGTGATGGTCACACCAGGGTGCAGCTGCCTTAGCAGTTCCCTGCTTCAGCTTGCAAGATTGACTTCATACAAGACATCCCCAAGGAGAAGCCACATGGACCTATCCCGATGCAGCCCTGGGTGCTGGAGCAGCCGTGTGGCGATCCCTGCTAGTGCTGAGATGCTTATTCGTTCACTGACTCAGCTTTCCTCCTGCAGTCGGCATCATTGCCTCTATTTTGTGAGGTGGAGGACTTTGTGGACTGGTGTTGGGTAAACGGGTTAATGTTGGACTTGTGGGCTTGGGCAGCATTGGGTTGGGATGTTTTCGTGATGCACATTTTCTTTACATAAAACTCTCTTATACATGAGTTGCTGTGTATTTGTTTCTCCAAAGTACCCAGACTAATACACCCTGACATCAGCTCCTCATTTCCCCACTCTCTCCCTGCTCTCCCCTCCCTCATGAGCCCTTGATAATTTATAAATTATTATTGTGTCATATCTTGCACTGTCCGATGTTTCCCTTCACCCACTTTTCTGTTGTCCATCCCCCAGGGAGGAGATTATATGTAGATCCTTGTAATCAGTTCTCCCTTTCCAACCCACCCTCCCTCCACCCTCCCGGAATCGCCACTCTCACCACTTGTCCTTAAGGGATCATTGGCCCTGGATTCCCTGCGTTTCTAGTTCCTATCTGTACCAGTGTACATCCTCTGATCTAGCCAGATTTGTAAGGTAGAATTGGGATCATGATAGTGGGTGGGGAGGAAGCATTTAGGAACTAGAGGAAAGTTGTATGTTTCATCATTGCTACATCACACCCTGACTGGCTCGTTTCCTCTCCAAGACCCTTCTGTAAGGGGCTGTCCAGTGGCCTACAAATGGGCTCTGGGTCTCCACTCCACACTTCCCCCCTCATTCACAATGATATGATTTTTTGTTCTGATGATGCTTGATACCTGATCTCGTCGACACCTTGTGATCGCACAGGCTTCTTTCTTGTGGGCTTTGTTGCTTCTGAACTAGATGGCTGCTTGTCTACCTTCAAGCTTTTAAGATCCCAGACACTATATTTTTTGATAGCCGGGCGCCATCAGCTTTCTTCACCACATTTGCTTATACACTTTCTTTTACTTAGGTTTTGGTTTGTTGAACTTTATTAGTATGAAAGAAGTTACTTGAAACTCTTTCATTTGGATGAGTGAGAGATTTGTTGGAGGAGTGAGAAAACACTTTGAGAGCAAGTGTGCATGCCTCTCTCCTACTGTCTAGTGGCTGCTGGTTATCCATGGTGTTTCTTTCCTTATAGACAGATCCTCGCATGCTGTCTTTTTCCTGTGCCCTATTCTGCTTCCATGTTTGTTGTCTCCTTTTATAAAACAATATTCTGATGGGATTAGGGTTAGACCCCCATCCTGTTCTCATATTATTTAACTGACAAGATCAACAAAGGAAAATTCTATTTCTCCACCCAAAGCTACAATGATAAGACTTCATAGTATCTTTTGGGAGGACACATATCAGGGCCCACTGTTTGCTAAGTGTAACATCAAGGACACTCTGTGGGGTCAGGATGCATTACTATTGTTCCTCTTTTATGCACAAGGACGAGGCTCAAAAGGAGATACTTCTTGCCCATCCTCACCACTTTATCCGTGGACCACTGTTAAATCTGTATGACTTAAGGGCTCAACAGGTACTTTTCAGGAAACCAAAAATCCAGTGTGCTCAGTCTTTAGACACTTATTTGATGACACACCAAAGGTAAGCCCTATTGTATCTGAGTTGACACTGGCTCATGTGACCTCAGGTGGTACAGGTGACAACTCTGGTACATTGGATTTTCTTAGCTCTCATCACTGTGGAAGAAAATCACAAGGGCTTTTTTCTGAGGCAACCCTGGGTGAGTTGAAACTACAAACCTTTAGGCTAGCCACAGAATACAAACTGTAAGTAGCAAACCCACCCAGGGTCCTGTATTACATGTTATATGGTTTTAAACAGGTTTAAGATAATTATCACATTCCATATCTTTTCATTATAGTGCTTTCACTATAACAGTATCTTTGAAACCGGAGGGGGCTGATTCTAGCTCTTAGAATAGGAGGGTGTTTAACAGGAGCCGGCATTCCATCTTTTAGAGGTTCTTTACTTCATTCAAATTACTAATCATTTAGAACATCACTAAAAGCCTTTCTCCCTAGCTCCCCATGCATGCTTAACCTAATTAACTATAAATGAGGAAAATGCTATCCACATTAAAAGAAAATGTTAACCTATAAATTATCCCACTCTTTCTGGTGAAGCGTAGAATCCTTCAGAAAGCCTAACTGAGGGCTGCAATCTTGGTTTGCATGTACACTGTGCCCCTTCCCCACTGGTTTGGGCCAGAGAAGCTTCAGTTCCTGGTGGATTCCTTTCTCCTTTGTCGTCATTGGATTATTATCATGATCCGTATGATTTCAAAACTGCCCCCCTATGTGTTTGCTTATAGGAAGCTAGAATAAAAAGGCAGGAAGGCTGCAAAATGCCCTCACAAGCCCACTGGGGTAGAAAATGCCAACTAACACCTTCGATTTCTCCCTCCGTTCAGGGACTCCCGGTCCTCACCTGCTTCTCGTGGATGGATCCATGAGTATCTTCAGAGCCTCAAGCCACAGACCCCCAAGTAGACTGTCTCTGAATTTCTCCATTAAGTCAGCCAGCACAAATGTGGCAAGGGCTCCCCCAAACTCTTTGTGTTAGCTACATCTGTGTCAACTAGACACTCCTGGCGAGGGGTGGAGTCAGACCTGTCAATCAGGTCGCACAGCCTGTTGTTGTCCCCTTGGGGTCATGGCCTTTTCATATTTAAGGGCCTTCTCTCTCCCTCTTCACTTTCCTGCTTGCTGGTCACCCCCAGATGCCAGAACCCTGCTGTATTTGCATCTACCTTGGCTCCACACATGTCTGCATGCACTGGCCTAAGAGTCTCCTGCTTTCTGCCTCATTGCCCGTGGCTGTGTGAGTCTGAAGAGGGACTTATGGACTAGCATCGACCTTATGGATTTGATTTGAACAGGGCCAGGATGCCTTCCTGTTCTATAATTACTTCTTGATATAAAGCTCTTTCTTATACTGTATGAGTGTTACTGTTGTTCTGTTTCATTTTTCCCCTCTAGTCAATTTGGCCTAACGAAATCATGTTACAAAGAGCACCCACAAACACATTCATCTGATGGCCCAGATTAATTTGTCAAATCTGACCTTGGAGATCTGACCTTTGAGAACGGAGGGCAGATCTCTGGCCAAACATCACAGGGAACAGGGGATTTGCTGGGGGTCAGGAGTCAAGGCTGAGAATATAGAGGGTCCCTATGGGAAGCTGTCCGGAGGAGACCTTGAGCTGTTGTGTAGAAGTATGGAAGCCAAAAGCCAGGAATTAAGTAGTGACAACAAAGGCTGCAAGATCAAAAGAATCTCCTGGCCCTTCAAATTTACTTGTGGTTGTCCTGTGCTTCATTCATGTGACGCGTTAAGGTAGATACTTGTGAAATGGTAGCTTGTGAATTCCTGTCTAGCAGAATGTTGTCACAATTACAACGCAACAAAGTTGTATCATCCTCACAATCGCTGGCATGTTGGAGGCAATGTTGCTGCTCTCGTGTTAAATTGTCTCACCAAGGGTGTCCTTTTCTATTGCTGGCCTTTTCCTTTACCAAGTATGTTGCTCTCCTCCACCACTGCTCGTTTCTGATGATATGTCTGAAGCAGGTGCGTCAGACAATGTGCTGATCCCTAAGGTTTTAATTGGGCTACATTTTTAAATTTGAGCACCAGACCTTTCTTTATAGTCCTTCTTAGTGTGGAAGCTCTGATGAAACCCGTCCCTTGTGACCCTGTTGGTATTTAAAATGCTGGTGGCACAGCTTCCAGCATCAAATCAATACAAAAGCCACCACCATATGACAAACTGACAGACAGCTGGTGGCCGGAAGTTGTCATAACCTTGCAAATGCAGCTGGTATGTATATATATATTGTATCCATCCATCCATCCATCCATACATCCATTCATCCATACATCCATACATACATATATATATTCCTTGATTATATTCTTTTTTTATCAGCCCCTCAATTGTGCTAACCATTGATCTGATGGCAGAATTCATAAGAAACCGCAGTCTCCTTCCAACCCAAGAGGAACCTCCAATCGTTGGTGCATTGGTAGATGGTTTTTGTCCCAGCGTTGCGTTCGTTCCTACCCTGACTTGGTAGAGTGGGGGATAAAAGAGGCTATGATCAAGACACTGGGGCATGTCTGAGCCCACGCAGGCTTAATGTCCATGTGTGCAGTCAAGTTTTGATTATCCACACCACCGGGCCCAAGTAATCCCAAGTAAGTGAAAATCCAAAAGGAATTTCTCTTTGGCTTTGGGATATGCTCTGATTTTTCCAACTATAAATTTCCTTCTCCCATTTACGCTTTCCTTGGTAGGATATTAACAATCATTTATGTTCCTTTAGCTGGGTACTTGATTTGAGCAATGACTTGAAGTCAGCTTCAGATGGAAATTTGCCTAAACCATAGACAAATAATTCCCTTACAGGCAGTTGAATTTGACAGCACCATATATTGCATAAAGAATCATCTCTCTGGGTTAGTGTTGCTAATTTATTCATCCATTCACACATTGGACACACTTTTATTGCGCTCCTACTGTGTTCCAAGTGTGCATTAGAGCTATAGAGATGGAAGATGGAGGCTGAGGTCTTGAGGGATTGACTTTCTATTGGGACTGAATGCAATCATTTTTAGTCTATTTCTCTTAGGTTGTATATGCCAACTGCATAATAGTTCATCACTCCCATTTTCAGCTCAACATGTATCTGGCTCCTTCGTTTGAGAAGTTTCAATATTTGTGGGGGAGGTACTATAGATGATTTCCATGTCAGACAGGGCCTCCCCAAAATAGAGAGAACACAGGCCACTTCCATTTTTGAGGGTGCAGGTATACTAAGAATGAAGGTACTGTGACACAGGAAACAGATATGTGGTCGATTTTAAATGCTTACAACTAATAAGCAACAATTCAACACTCTCAAATTATATAATGATTATATGACTTTATGTAGAGAAAATGTCAAAAGTTTAAATTCAGACCCTTTTGGGAATGTGTAATCAGGTGGATCTCACTCCCATTCTTAGCCCCTGTCTTTAGTTAGGCACTGACAGGGGAGAGAAGATGAAAGGAGGCTGCATGACTCATTCTAATACTCAGAGGAGCCTATACAAATATTTAGCACAACTGCCTCATAGTTCTGTGCACCATAATCACAAGGAATAGTCCTCAGCAAAACAGACACATTTTAGGTTTGTTGACTTCAAAAGCATTAAATAAAATGTTCCCCAAATCCATCCATTGTCATGGCCTAAGGAGGATTCGGAGGGCGCACCTGGCCATGGACTACTTCTCTGTCAAGTGATCCTTTCCTCTAATGATGATCCTCACTCCCAGCAGTTATCTTAACCCTCGGTTCTCTTTTTGAAAAGCTCATGAAAAATAAAGAACGTCTCCCATTCTGCAGGTCTGTGTGTTCTCACACCCAGGAGATGGCTCAAGAGGAGCTCAAGATGGGTGGGCTGCGGGCCCCATACCACTCTGCCCCCATGCAGTCCACCGTGATCAACATCCAGAGTGAACCTCAGGTGCCCGACCACGTCGTCTGGTCCCTCTTCAACGTGCTCTTCCTCAACTGCTGCTGCCTGGGCTTCGTGGCCTACGCCTACTCCGTGAAGTCTAGGGACTGGAAGATGGTGGGTGACATGATTGGGGCCCAGAGCCACGCATCCACTGCCAAGTACCTGAACATCTTCTCTACCGTCCTCGGCCTCCTGGGAATCGTCATCTTCGTCATTCTTGTCGCCACAGGCACAGGGATGAGCTTCCAAGCCCTGTCACAGATGATGGGCCAGCAAGGCCACTAGTCACTGCACCACACTGTATCCTGGACCCTCCGGCCCTGCCCTGCTGGACGACCTGACCTCTGGCCTGTCTGCTGCTGCTCTTGTCCACAGCCATTTGCGCATGTATCTCCATCTCTCAGCAAGCTCAATAAAGCGCCCTGGTGTGTAAAAAAAAAAAGAAAAGATAAATAAAGAACTTCAGAGAGTATGAAAATTGGGGTCCTTATAGGAGGGTCATGGGGAGAAGATGAGCCAGCCAGGGTGCAGTATAGCACCGATGTAACATAGACGTTCCTCTAGTTCTTTAATGCTTCCTTCTACCGACTAGCACGGTCCCAATTGTACCTTACAAATCCGGCTAGGCCAGAGCATGTACACTGGTACAGACCAGATCTGGAAACACGGAATCCAGGACAGATAAACCCCTCAGGTCCACCAATGGGAACAGCGATACCAGGAGGGTAAGTGGAAGGTGGGGGAGAAAGGGGCAACCGATCACAATGATCTACATATAACCCCTTCCCTGGGGGATGGACAACAGAAAAGTAGGTGAAGGGAGACATCAGACAGGTAAGACATGACAAAAGAATAATAATTTATAAATTATCAAAGGTTCATGAGGGAAGGAGGGGAAGGGAGGGAGGGGGAAATGAGGAGCTGATACCAAGGGCTCAAGTAGAAAGAAAATGTTTTGAGAATGATGATGGCAACAAATATACAAATGTGCTCGACACAATGGATGGATGGGTGGATTGTGATAAGAGTTGTATGAGCCCCCAATAGAAAGATTTAAAAAATAATAATAATTAAAAAAAAGAAAGTTGGGGTAAGGTCCAGAAGTTGACATTCATCTTGCATTTTAAGGGTTGTGAAGGCAAAGTGATTGAAAAAGCTCACGAAATAGCTTTTTGGTGACATACACCTATTGATGTTTGCTATGGTTAAGTGTTATGCAATTAATTTGATTTCAACATTCATTGCTCATTAGGAACTTTTCAGGGATTCCCTCCTGGAAAATGGATATAGTATGTTTGTAAAGTGACTTTTTCACATAATATGTATTAATTAGCACACCTATTGCCATTTTGTCGATTCTGACTCATGTCACCCCAATGTATGTCAGAACAGAGCAGCGCTCCCTAGCATTTTCAATGGTTGGTTTGGGAAGCATATCACCAGAATTTCCTTCTGTGGATCTAGATAGAATTGAATCGCCAGCCATTTGGTTAGTAGTTGAATATGTTAACCAATTGCACCACTCAGAAATGACCCCCAAAGGCATTTTTCCTTGTGTCTTGTCCTTTATTCCAATATTCAATGTTTAGTAAATAATTCTTGTCTCAGCATTATTAACTACCAGACTGCTAAGACTCAGGGTCCTTTGTGGGTCCAGAAATGCTGGAGATGGAAAATTTTTGGGCTACCTTTATGACCAATGAGATATGCTTAATATATTTGCTCAGTAGCCAAGATTATAGCCTCAGCTCTGTGACCATGAAAATGTGGAAGCTTCTTGGCAGGCTCCTATGGAAGCTTCTTGGTAGGCTCCTGTCTGTTCACCCCATTCATACACAACTTAGCTTTCTGATGCTGGTGGACACGTGCCCCCTTCTTTTCCATTTCATTCAGTGCTTCCTTGCAAAACATATTCCCAAGAGCTAAAGAAAACACTCCCTACCATCCAGTCAATTCGGATTCACAGTTACCCGATTGGACAAAGGAGAGAACTATGCTGTAGGGTTTCTGAGGCTGTACATCTGTACAGAGCAGACAGCCTCCACCTGGTGGGTTTGAATCACTGATCTTTCTGTCAACAGCTCAATATTTCACCCTCTGAGCCAACACCTGGTTTTCTCTGTTTTTCTAGTTATATCCTACAAGAGTGATTCATAAGTAACATACACTGACACTGACATTTTTGTGGTTGCTGAAAACACATTCAAATGCCCTTTAATGCATTTCCCACAGAATAACGTGTGTCCAGAGTACTTTCTTATTCAGTGTGTGTTCAAAGGTTCATAGGTCAAGTTGTTGGAATGGAAGGTTGGAAACCACAAGAAGACTATGAGAAACTGAGGAAGCTCAAAGTGAGGAGAGAAGGTCCCATTAGTCTAGCTAGTGGGGAGGGATGAAGATTCATGCTTGTAAAAAGCTCAACGTCAGCGTCATTTTATAAAGAATGTGAGGATTTTCTTAGTTTTCTTGAGCTATAATTAATAGACCATGCAGTTCACTAGGTTCATCCTAGGAAGAAGGGTTGTGTATTCATCACAATAATCAACTTTAGAACATTTTCTTCCTTCTTGTGCCCACTGGTGCAGACTTCCCATCCCCGCCCCTCCTCTCGTGTCCCTAGGTCATTATTAGTCAGTTACCGTCGTCATGAATCCTAGCTTCCCTGTACAGAAAAACCCAAGACACAAGAACAAAGAACCGGGGGAAAAGACCCAGCAACAATGATCATAGGAAACAGTGAACGAGTTCTATCAAAGAAAAAGCATATGATATTAAAATTTTAAGATAAATTGAAAGTGGGTGCAAAGGAAGAGTTATCTCTTGTTGGCAAAAGTCATAGTTTTTGTAAGAGCTAAGAGTTAGTCCCAATGGCACAGTTAGCTTGGCTGCTAACTGGAATATTGGTTGTTCAAACCCACTCGGTTACTCCTCTGGAGACAGTCCTGGAGATCTGACTCCATAAAAATTACAACTTGAGGGGCAATTCTCCTCTACCACATGGAATCAGTATAAGTTGAACATTTCCCGACATGTTCTTTGTGCCAGGCATTATAAGAGTGCTTTCCATAAATGAATCTCATTTAAACTTGGCACTTCTATGAAGAGGTCCTTCAAGAACCCTATTTTGACAAGGGAACAATAAGAGGTCTAAAATGATGGTGAGGAGGGTATAGGATCCCGGACAGGGTTTGATCAAATGCAGTGTAGCCAAGAGAAAGTACTGAGAATCATATGAAGGTCGAACATGATAGTGGGACAGGAGGAAAGTAAAAAGAAATAGAGGAGAGAACTAGGAGGCAAAAGACATTCATAGAGGCATACATTTAGGCATGCACATATGTAAATACATTAATATATAATGATAGGGCTATAGGTCTTTGTACATATATTTAAATGTTCAGCTTTAAGGTAGCAGATGGGCATTGGTTTTCTACTCAAGTACTCCATCAGTGGAAGAACACTTTGTTCTAGTAACCAGACATTCTGTGATGCGCACCTTCCCAACACGATCGCTGAAGTCAAAATGGGTGCATAAGCAAATGTGGTACAGTAAGCTGATGGTGCCCTGCTATTAAAAGATATAGCATATGGGCTCTTAAAGGCTTGAAGCTAACGAGTTGGCCATCTAGCAGGGAAGCAACAAAGCCCACATGGAAGAAGCACACCAGCCTGTGTGACCATGAGGTGTCAAAAGGACATCAGAAGACCCAAACAAACAAATACATCGATGCAAATGATGGGAGTCAGAGTGGCGACCCAAAGCCCATCTGTAGATAATTGGATATTCCTTCACAGAAGGGTCACAAGGAAGGAATGAGACAGACAGGTTGCATAACAGCACTGACAGAACACACAACATTCCTCTAGTTATTTAATGCTTCCTCCCCCCACCCCCACTATCACGACCCCAGTGCTACCTTACAAACCCAGCTAGACCAGATCATGCACACTGGTACAGATACGAGCTCTTGACACATGGAATGCAGAACAGATAAACCCTTCAGGAATAGCAATGGGAGTAGTGATACCATGAGAGTAGGGGGAAGGTTGGGGGGGAGGGGGAGAGACAGGGAACTAACTACAATGAAGTATAATCCCCGCTCCCTCCCCAGGGGGATGAACAACAATAACGTACACAAAGGGAGACAGCAGGCGGTGTAAGATATGAAAATAATAACAATTTATAATTTATCAGGGGTCCATGAGGGTGGAAGGATGGGGAGGGAGTGAATGGAGGGGGAAATGAGGAGCTGATGCCAAGGGCTCAAACAGAAAGAAAATATTTTGAAAATGATGACGGCAACATATGTACAAATGTGCTTGATAAAATTGATGTATGGATTGTTATAAGAGTTGCAAGAGCCCCCAATAAAATGATTTAAAAAAACAAAACCCCTATTTCACTCACTTAGGACGTGAAATTGGGTCTGCCAGTGTCTACAATCTGAGTGCTGAACTGTTACACTCTAGTGGCACAGAATGTATGCTTGATGGTGGTTCTCAGAGTCGGGACTAGATAGTTTTTAGTCTATCGCCTTTGCTCCTTAAGTCTCAGACTTGGTAGAACAGAGGTTAGCACTGGAGTCTACTCCAGGTGTGTAATGCTAGGTAAGAAACCATCGCAAAATTTACTGTTTTATTGTATCTCGTATTTTGTGACTCCTGCATTTAGCCAGGGCTCAGCTGGGCAATTCTCCTCTAGTAGCTGTGACTTAGTTGCCTAAATGGTATTCAGTTAGTTGATGAGCGTCTTCCAGGTGGCCTCAATCACATGGTGGGCTCTTGAGAAAGAAGGCTTCAGGAGAGACTATTGTCACTGCATAGGAATTAGACTTCTTCTTTGGCTCCTCGTGGCGACCAGGGAGAATGATCTATGATCCGGGAAGTAGAAGCTTCTGGAGCATTGGGTCCAGCATGGGCACACTATCACGTCTACAGTATTTTCAAGCTTTGTTAAAATGAGAGTATTTCCAGTGACCTGCCCCCATATATTCCTGACTCCAGCAGTCTTCTGAAACGTCCTTGATGTAGTCACCAACATTCTCCTCATACCAAGCTCGGAGGTCATTTTGAAATACAATCTCTCAGGAACAGCTGGCTTTGCCAGGCCTCGGTTGCTCTTGTCCTCTGTCCTCCTTTTAAGTGTTCAACCTCTCAACAAAGAAACTGGTCCATTAGTCCATGTTGGTGGCACTCCAGGGGGCATTTGGCCATGTCATTTTGGTAGTCATCACCTGAAGGTGGTAGTGGTTCATGAGGTGGTACTGGCATCTAGTAGGTAGAGGCTAGGGATGCTATGAACCATCCTACAGCCCACAGGACAGGTCACAACGAAGAATTACTTGGTTTGAAATGCCAATAGTGTTGATGTTAAGAAACCTCGCTGGTTTTAAGAATACGGTGGAAACACAAAAACCTTGGCACAAACGAATGAATCGCTAAAGTTATACTTTCAAGCTTCCCTTGGGGAGTTAGCTCTGAAAACGATCAGTTTCTTGGGAAATAATGTAAGGGGAGGGCAAGGTCCAGATTCAATATAATGATGAATTATCTAGATTCAAATCCTGAATCTTGAAAGGTGGAGATTATAATTTCGATTTCACAGAGTTGTCTTTAACACATTAGATGATCTATATAAAGAACCAAGTATAATTATAGAACAAAACTGTGGCAGTTACACAAGCTGGGGTCAATTTGAGGATTAGGAGTAGAGGGGTGGAGTCTAGGCTGCCAATCAGGATATTGCCAAGAAGGCCTCTGTGTGGGCATGGCCTTCCCCTAAGGATTCTGGGAATTCCTGGTATTTTCCTCCTTGGGGGCAGGATATACTTTTCTCTCTGCTCACTCCCTGCAAGACATCCCTGAGGAGAAGCCACATGGACCTACTCTGATGCAACCAGAACCCTGAACCTGGAGAAGCCACGTGAAGAACCCTGCCAGTGCTGAGGTGCTTACAATGCCTCTGGATCTACTAGACTTCCCACCCACTGGCCTGTGATCTTCCTGCATTTGGCATCACTGCATGTGCTTCGTGAGTCCGAAGAGGACTTTATAGATTAGTATCAGACATATAGGCTAACATCAGACTTACGGACTTGATCTGGACTGGGCTTGAATGTTTTCTCAATATCCAACTGTTCTTGTATTTAAACCTCTTTCTTATAAACGTAGGAGTCTCTATGGATTTGTTTCTCTAGTCTACCTGGATTAACACAAATATCACTGATATCATATGTAAGTTAAAGATCATTCAACAACAGTTACAGCATTACTTTGACAGGGAGCTGCCAGAAGTTCAGGACGGTTCAGAAAAAGGACTTTCATGGGAACAAGGACTATCATTGCTGATGTCAGATGGATCTTGGTTGAAAGCAAAGAATACGAGAAAAATATTTACTTGTGTTTTATTGACTATTACATGACACTTGACCGTGTGGACCATAACAAACTTTGGGTAGCCTTCAGGAGAATGGGGACTCCAGAACACTTCATTGTGTTCGTGCAGAATCTGTTCATGGATCAAGAGGCAGTTACATGGGCAGAACAAGGAAATATTACATGGTTTAAAATCAGGAATAGTTTGTGTCCTGGTTCTGCATCTTACTCACTAGACTTACTCAATCTGTATCTTGAGCAAATAATCAGAGAAGTGGGACTCTAGGAAGAACAACGTGGCATCAGGATTGGAGGAAAGCTTATTAACAACCTGGGATGCACACATGACACAACCTTGCTTGCTGAAAGTGAGGAGGACTTGAAGCACTTGCCGATGAAGATCAAAGATGGAAGCCTTCAGTGGGGATTATAACTCAAGGTAAAGAAAACCAAAATCCTCATAACTGTAGCAATAGATAATAGCATATATGGAGAAAGATTGAAGGTGTAGAGGCTTTCATCTTATTTATCCACAATCAATACTCATGAAAGTAGCAGTCATGACATCAAATGGCACATTGAAATGAGTAAATCAGTGGAACAAGATCTCTTTATAAAGTGTTGAATTAGCCAAGAGGTTGCTTTGAGGACTCAGGTGGGCCTGACCCAAGCCATGGTATTTTCGATCACTTCATCTGCATATGAAAGTTAGACATTGAATAAGGAAGACTGAAGAAGGATGAATGAATTTGAATCATGGATGGTCAAAAGAACAACAACAACAAAATCTGTCTTGGAAGAAGTATAACAAGGATGTTCCTTAGAAGCCAGGATGGAGAGACTTTGTCCCTTGTACTTTGCAAATGTTATCAGGAGAGTCAAGTCCCTGGAAAAGGACATCATGGTAGAGGGTGTGTTGGACAGAATGCTAATAATTTTATATATATAACATAAGAAATCAACAGTTAATTAAATTATAAAGCAGTACAAATGGCTCAGTGCAACTCACTCCCGTGAGACAGTTGTGAGACACTGGCAATCTTTCAAGTCTTGAGGGCCACCGGGTAGTCCTCTGTAGAGCAATTCAGGCTATCCGGGCACAGGCAGCAAACAGCAAGGCAGATCACCAACAGTCAGCCAGATGACAGAGTCCCACAGTCCCCAGCTCAAGAGATGTAAATTCCAATGGTGTGGCGAAGCAGGTCTTGAAGGAACCTCAAATTACAGCGACACAGTCCACGGGTTAGGTGTTCCACAGGTAGTGTGGCTTGCAAATTGAGGCACAGAACAAGCAAAGCAGCCGCACACTGGTCCAATGATCAAAGAGCAAGAGACAAAAAAGGCGAGGCTCACAGAGCCATTTATCTCTCTGCCCTTCAATGAATCCCACATGTGTTTATCGGCCAGGTTGACACAATAAACTAAGTACCTCAGAAGGGTAATAAAAAAGAGGAAGCCCCTCAACAAGACCCTTGACACCATGCCTGCAACAATAGGCTTGAATCCAACGATTGTCATGATGGCCAGGAATGGGCAGTGTTTCGTTCAGTTGTACATGGGCTTGCAATGAGGAACTAACTCAAAGGAATCAACAACATCTAATAGGTTCCGAATGTTAGCCTTTCCCTTTAAATCATATGGCCTGGTAGAGCCCTCAAGGAGAGTTCCTGGAACATAAGAAGTTAGAGAGAATAAACCTTTGCAGGATAAAGTATCAATAAACTAGCCATCTAACCTCTTGAAGAGGTTGGTTAGTACGAGAGATTTCTAGTTAGAGGTGATTTTCTTCTGTCCTTGTTGACTTAAAGTTTAGAGGTGAGTTTAACAACTTGATTGCTTTGTAGCCCAGCCCCATCAACCTAATAACCAGTGTGTTTTTATAAGTTGAGATCACTGGAATGTGACTCCCCATTTCGAGGACACGTGACTGCCCGTAATGTAAGACAGTAAATAAGGACTAGCTTGTTCTCTTGTGATCACAACATAAAATAGTGAATGAGAAAGGTAAATAGAGAGGCCCTTGTGGTTTATCAATCATCAGTATTGATGCTAACTATAAAAGGAAAGGCCTGCATACATATTGTGGGGGTCCATCCTTTTTAACTTTTTAGTGCCTTTGAAGAGGGCATCAATATAAATCTTTTCTGACATTTAAAGAATTACCACGGAAGCTACCCTGTTGGGCTTTTAGACAGTATAAATCAGTGGCATTTAGCATCTTCCTTTATTCCCCTGTTAAAAATGATGGTGGTGGTTATCTGACCTCCTTTGACTTTACAAGGAAGAAGGAGAATCAAACTCCACATCAGCCCAAGGCCAATTCCTGTAAGGCAGAGTTCAGACGTACTTCCACTCTCCAACCTTCTTCCCAATTCTGACACCAGTTGTCCCCCCCACCCCCCAGCACTCTCTGCATCTCTGCTGCTTTAGATAATTCATTACAATATACCATGGAGCACTCACAGACAATACGCAAGACTGTGGGTTTTTTTTAGGGAAGTTAACGTGTTATAACTCAGGACCAGAAAAGCTCAAGGCATAGTTATTTGGTCTGGCAATCTTTTCTTAGCCCTGCCCCCATGGCATGCTTTTCTCTGGTCTCACAACTGGGTAACTTGCCCTCTGCTCTGCTGTTTGGGCAATGTTGGTACAAAGCTCATTTTCAGCACTGTGCATAAATGCTCAAAGTACACTCTGCTCCACCCTAAGTAAGCCTCATCCTGAAGGCACGAGCTCTAGCTCCTTGTGTCAGCAGCCTAGCTTCCCTGATTACATTCTTAGAGGCCTCCCCACTCTCCAAGTACCCAGAGGCACTCAGCTTCCTGCTCTTAGTGCTGTTGTCTCCACTGCCATTATTTTCCCACCATGCCACTGGTTTACAGCCCTTTGTCTCCTGTGTCAAGGAGATTCAACATGTAGACATCCTGGGGTCCAAAGATGTGTTCCACTTTTGGCTCTTCTTTTATGATGGGAGTGAGCTTCTTGTGTATGAGATGGCTCTTTTACAGCCAGCTGGATGGTTATAAAATTAGTACGATCCCCTTGATAGATGTCCAAGTTTTTATACTAACAAATAATTCTGATGACAATCATTCATAACGGAGTCATATAATCCCATTAGTATCTTCTCCACTCTCCATCTCTTACACAGATCTATCAAGACAAGAGGAAATATAGCCTGTCTTCATGGTCCCACCCAGTTGTTTGGTGGAAATTGTAGACAGTGGTTAGAAGAGGCACTTCAAGTAAATCATAGCACCAACCTTGTCTTTGTTGGCCAAGTTATTGGTCATACTTAATCAGAGATCTGGGGACACAACTCTGATCAAGCCACCACTTCCTACTGCCCATGAAATTTACTATACAAAAACAAAGTTTAATAACATGGCGCATTGTCCCCCATGTGGTCAGTCTCTCTTCCCCGCTAGGCCCCTTTCAGACTTGAGCGTGCCTCTTTGAAGACTCTAAAGCCACCACACAGAGCTGTGTACCTCTAGTTTGTTGTCCTTAGTATCGTTATGCAAGTGTTCATTTGTTTGTATCATTATTTAATTAACATTGTTTTATCATAAATTATTTATTTCTTGAGAGCAGAGATTGTGTGTCTTCTAGGCTGCCACCATATACCCAGAGTGCGGCACATAGCAGCTGCTCAATAAATACTTCTTTTAATAAATGAATACTAAGTAGAATTGATGCTGTCAGTAGCCATCATTTATTTTAACTACCTCCCTTCAGCGCGGGATCTAACTCAAACCTACTTTGTCTGAATAAAAAATCACTACTTTTAAGTCAGGGAAGATATGATAAAGAAATAAAACAAGTTTGTACGATGGGTATAATATCAATATGTAATTTAAAATAGAATAATTATATAGAACAGTTAAATCTTAGTTAATATTCATTGAGTTCCAGGCACTCTACTAAGTGCTATGTATAAACTATTGAGTGAAATCAGAGAGTGTCTTATATGCATTATCTCATTTTTATTTACCCATCCCACTAATCAGATACAATAATTTCACAAACTTTTTATGGATGAGATAAAACATTATTGTAACATTAGAAGCTTAGGTAAATTGCTTATGGTTATATAACCAGTAATTTGGTGATAAAGAAGGTATTTGAACTAGGAGACCGCACAAGTTAACTATTACATTGGATGGTTTGAGCATATTCAGTGTATTGACTCTAAATATCCTGTGTTGACAAACGCTGCAGATACTAACAAAACCGTGAAGACCACTGAGCACCAGGCACTGTTCTAGGTGCTATGTGTGCATCAACAGTAATCTTCAAAGCAATCTCACTGTACAAATGAGGCAATGCAGTATGTAGGAAAAGGCAGAGAGGAAGGCAGGGGCAGATGGAATATTTACCACCACCACCCCAGAGTCTCTCAAGTCTTTACACTATAACTTATACATTCTACTTCAGATTTAGCAAAATCTTCTCAATTCAGGCACAATAAATCCAGATTTTGCAACATGGAGACACTGAATCGGAGACTTTTACAACTGAAAAAGAGCTGAGAGATCATCTAGTATAAGCCCTTCATAGAGCTTCTGATTGAGCATAAAATAGGATGGATCTTAAGTAGCTCAAGATGTATGTTTTATTCATACAGTTATGATTTATAGACCAACCACAACGTTCCATTTTAAAAACCCACGCAATTTAAATGAATTAGTGACTACTTCAATTTAAAATACATTTAATATAAGAAAACTGCATACAAAACAAATATATTTGTAATACTAATTTAGGTAGGACTATACCATCAGAGCTCTCTTTAATCATATACATGAGATTTATTTTTCAAGGGAGTCTCAGGTGTGGAGGCCCGCACATCTTCCAGAGTAGGAAAGCAGAGCCCCAAAGTCAGACAGCATCTCTGCGCTCTCACACTCTTGTTTGTCTTTGCCACTGCTGCATCCTATTGTCCTGAAGAAGCGAAGATTGATGAAGCGTTTTAAAGCCTTTATCCTCTGCTCATCCCTAGAACTTAGAACACGTCTGAATTCCCAGGGGATCGGAAAGGAACACCTTTGGGTAAAAAGATGGCCTGATTGTTGAAACGAAGGGTTTGCCTGAATTTTCTTTAATGAAGGACCTCAATTCCCCAGGAGGACTTGCTTTCAAAGATAGCCCTGGGAGCTCAGAGGAAAATATTATGTTCTACCCTTTTAAAAATTAATCCAACTATTAGCAGGGATCCCAACTGGATTTCATTCATGCCACAATCTGAAAGGCCCCATGATTAAACCAAGACAAATGTAGTGTCCTCAGCAAATGCCATGCCGTAGATTTACCTACCAACAAGACACTGGCATGGTTCAGGTCAGAGGTTAATTAAAGACATTGAAAGGTCATGCTGTGATTAGGTGCAAGCAGAGTTTTAATAGGGCGTCAGTCCGACCCGCACTGACAGAAGATTTATGCCACTGGTGATAACACTGCCACGAATCCTGCTGATAACAGCTTCAATATCCGACTGAGCAGAATGATAAATGGAACACATATCTCCTCACACTTCTCATTACCCGCTCGTTCACTCCTGGTGGCACTTAGCAGCATTTATTTACTAGGGTTTGAAGGTGGGGGACAACAGAACAGTATATCTAATACGTTTAAATGTAGACTTGTGATATAAAAATGAAACAGATAAGATTAGGTCTTTGAATAGTTGCAGGCTTTTCTCCCAATATTATATTCCTAGCACTAACATTATTTTCACCAACAAGTGTTGTTCTCGGATGTGAGTAGTTCAGGAAAATTAATTGTCTGAAGGAGAAGGTCACTGAGGAAAAGCACTGATAAGCATTAAACATGCTGTAAAGCAGCACTCACTACACGTTGCCTTCAGAGCCCTCAGACCACAAACAAGAGATAATAGAAAGAAGAGGATACATGCATTTCCCGTGATGCCATATTTATGTTTGCTTTGATGCTGTTCTTATTTGGATTCAATTAGGGAAGAGATCTACATAGGAAATAAGGTCCGTTCAAAAAAAAGTAAAATAAAAATTGAACAAAAACTTGCAAAACTGCTCAACTGAAAGCTAATGTAAGAGAAACTAAAGCCCTGATGAATAACGTTTACTTTTCCAAGAAACTCCTTTTCAACATGTTATATATTTATCAAACCACTAGAGTGTAAATTCTATGAATAAGTCCTCTCATCCCTCAGCCAGGAGATGCCATAAAAATTATAACTACAGAACACTGTTAGTTCTAAAAAAAGAGGCTACTGTCTATAGATTCAAATATATCTGCTGCTGTAATTTCACAGTAAAACAAATCATAATCTTTTTCTTGGGCCACCAGCCAGGGCCAGTCCAGCAGGGATCACGTCTAACCCCAGTCGACACTCACCTTTATCCAGAAACAGAATGAGTCAGCTGGACTGAACATGATGAAGCTGACAGCCTGCTATAGAAGAACTCGGAGAATGTTTTTCCAGATGATTTTATTTGTCAGTAGAATAACTTGTAGTTTTTAGGAGGATTTATGTAAAATCATAGTTAATAGTTCAGTCCAGCACATATGTACATGATGCTAGGGGTCCTTTCCTGACACTAAGAGATACCTGTTTGGCTATTAACCAAAATGTTGGACATTTGAGCCCATTCAAAGGAAGCTTCAGAGAAAGACCTGGTGATTTACTTTCCTAGAATCAGCTTCTGAGAGCCCTATGAAGCACTGTGAGACCCTGACACACCGAGCATCTCCAGGCATTGCAATCGACCAATGGCAGTGGGTTCAGAGTGGTGACCCGGAACGAACTGAAGAAGCCGTTGCAGTAGTTGATTTAACTCTACCTCGCTGTACAAAAACTGGTGATAATAGGAGAATATTCTGGTTGGCTTTTGAAAAGAGCCTTCTTTTATTACTTTCAATTTAGGATTTCAATATGCCATAGCTCGTGTTACCTGGTGAGGCCTTCAGGATAGAAAATGTGGACTGGCAAAGAGATCCCTGTCTTCTTTAGTCAGACCAACTGGAGGCTTATGCATAGAGGCAATCTCAACTAATACAGTAAAAGGCCATAGCAGAGTACTCCCTCCTGAACAGTGGGTCTCAGCCAAGTCACTCTTTCCATGCAGATGCACCTAGGCAGATGGTGATTCTGAGTGAACCGTAGAAGGATGGGCATGATGTCAATCACAGAACTATATTGATCAACAATATAGTTTTCCTTCCCTGCACAGAATTTTTTGTGTGGTTTATTTTAGTATTGCTGTTGGTCATTTCTTTCTTTTTAAATATATTTGCTGTTTTTGTTTGGGGTATATGTTTTCTAGTATGTGGAGCACAGGATGGGTGCACAAAGACAATAACTTGTGTAATTGCTTATTGGGGTATGGAGTTGGGGAGAGGAGGCTGGGGGGAAATGGCAAGCAAATACTGAATACAGGAAGGGGGGGCGTGTTGTGGAGCTTATTGTGGGGATGTATATGCAACTCTTTTTAAATACAACTGAACTCTAGAAACGTACGCTTGGTGAATTATATCTCAATAAAACTATTGGAGGGGAGAAGAGCTGAACAGAAGATTTCAAAGCGTTTTCAGGAGAGCAAAGTATTTTAAAGACCTGGAGGTGGAAAGTCAAAAGGAAAGAGCACACGACATTTCTCAAGCTGGAAAAATGGAAGACAATTAGAAAGCTTTGAATTGAAATATTGAAGGATTCTATGGACAAAATATTGAAGGATGAAGCATCAAAAGGAGATGAAAGGAATATACATAGTTACTGTATCAGAGAGAATTGATCTTTATTCAACCATTTCAAGATGTAGCTGGCAAACCATTAAGAACCAATGGTACTGGAAGAAGTCCAAGCGGCAGGCAGGGAAGGCATTGGCTCCAGGAACTGAAAGAATTCCAACAAAATGTTTCAACAAATGGATGCAGCACGGAAGGTGCTTACTCATCTATACCAAGAAATTAGAAGGATAGTTATCTGAAAAACCAACCGGCGGAGATAAATAATCGTGCCCATTTCAAAAACAGTCAATTCCAAAGAATGTATGAAATATAGGACAATAGCATTAATACCACAGGCAACTAAAATTTCTTTGAAGATAGCTTAAAAATGTTCATAACAGTATCTTGACAGAGAACTGCCAGAAATGCATGCCAGATTCAGAAGAAGACATGGAATGATGGTCATCACTGGTGATGTCAAATGGGTCTTGGCTGAAAGCAATGACAGTGCACAGATGTTTGATTGTGTGGATCATAACAGATTTTGGATAGCTTTGCAAACTGTGGATTCAAGAACAATTGCTTGTGCCTTTACCTAGACCAGGAAGCAGTCGTTCTAATGGAACAGGGGAAAACTGTGTGGTTTCAAATCAGGAAAGAGGTGTGTCAGGCTTCTGTGCTTGCATTCACTTGTCTGCTGAACAACTAATTTAATAAATTATATGAAGAAGAAGGTGGCATCAGAGTTGGAGGAAGAATTATTGATAACCTGTGATATGCAGATGATGAAACCTTACTTGATGACAATAAAGAGAACTTTAAGCCTCTGGTGATAAAGATCAAAGACTATACCCTTCATTATGGATTGTAACTCAAAATAAAGAAAAAATATATTCAAAACCAGACCCATAAGCACCATCAGGATAAAGGGAGAAGAGGTTGAAGATGTCTAGGATTTCATTTTCCTTGGATTCACAACCAATATCCATGGAATCACATGTAAGTAAATCCAATGATGTGTTGCATTGGGCAAATGGGCTGTAAAGCATTGCTTTCGAGGGTTACAAAGCAGACTAAGGTGGGTGACCTAAACCATTGTATTTTCAATTATCTCATATATCCATGAAAGCTGGGCAATGAATAAAGGAGGCTGAAAAATGTGCTGCCTTTAAATTATGAGTTGGTGAATAATATTAAACGCACTACAGATGTGGCAGTTACATAATCTCCTGCCAACTTGCAAAGGGGTGGGGTCTAGCCTGTCAATCAGGTAATAGCCAATGAGGCCTCGGTGTGGGCATGGCTTTCTCCTGAGGATTCTGGGAACTCCTGTCTTCCTCCCCGGAGGTGGGACACACACACTCTCTGCTTTGTCTCCCCGAGAGACATTCTTGTTGACAAGCCACGTGGAACTATGGCGATGGAGCCAGAGCCCTGGAGCTGGAGGAGACAAGTACAGACTTACACTAGCGCTGAGATGCTTCCACTGCCACTGGTTCCATAAGACTTTCCACCCACTGGTCAGTGATCTTTCTGCATTCAGCATCATTTCATGGCTGTGTGAGTCTAAAGAGGAAATTACAGACTGGTATCAGACTTATGAACTTGATCTGGACTGGGCTGGGATGTTGCCTCAAACTAAAATTGCTCTTTTATATAAAGTTCTTTCTTATACACATACGAATTTGTTTCTCTAATCCACCTGGACTAACACAACAGACTTCCAGAAGAACAAACAAGTCTGTGTTCTAAGAAGTAGAGTCCGAATGTGCCTTAGAACCAAGGATGTTGAGACTTTATCTCAAGTACTTTGGGTATGTTATCAGGAAGGACTAATCCGTGAAGAAGCGCATCGTGCTTAGAGTGCCAGTGGGAAGGAGAAAGACCCACAGTGAAATGGACTGACATAGTGGTTGCAACAATGGACAGACATAGCAAAGATGGCGAGGATGACGCAGGACTGGGCAGTGTTGTTATACTGTACATAGGGTCACATCAACTAGACAACACCAACAACTTCTTTTTCTGTTGTATTGCCATTTCAAACTCCAGGATACCGAGACAAAAGCCCACATGAAGAATGAAATTGGAATCGGATGAGTATTTGGGAGAGTTCCTGTGAAATTTTTCCTTCATATTGTCAAGAGGAGCACTTCAATCCTAGTGACTAAGTAGTTTTGAAAGTCTATGTCTCTGATAACAAGAGAACCCAGCTGAAGTCAAACCCTTAAGCCCAAAGGGTGCTATTTCCTATAGAGTGCCTGCCAGTGGACTGCTTGTCTTGCTAGATGCCTCCTGAGAAAGAGTGTTCCGTGGTGCAAGCCGTGTATTCTCTTGAAGATTGACAAACTATACATGGCAAAATAAAGGGCAGGAGAAAGAAATCTGTTTCACTTGATTAACTGGTCCATTCTGAGTTTCCCAAACCTTTGGTCACAGAACTCTCTACCATGTAACACCTATTAACACTTCATGGAATTCACAAAACATCTATATTGGTAATAAAAGTTTTAGGGAAACAAATGTGCAAATAATATTGCTGGGTTGTGGTTTCAAGTTAACAGAAAGTAAAGAGGGATTATTTCAATAAAGTCTCAAATAGCTCTTGAGAGAGTTAAGCTCACATGGCACCATTAAGTGCTCATCTACTTGCTGAAAGGTCCGACCGCCTATTTCCACAAGCAGAAAGTCACTGAAGGTGATTTGCAATGCAGGTCTACTCTGATACCCACGGGTCCACACGAATCAGAACCATCTCAGCAGACACTGGGAGTGGTATTTAAAATCTATAAGCGCCACACCCCTCCAAGGTGTCAAACACTTGATGGTGAATGGCATGAATGAAATGTTCAGAGAAGACAGCAAAAAAGTAGGGAGTAGAGTGCTTACCTGATTTTCTGCGTTTTCTTTGTTTTTGTGCATGTTTAGACTTCGGGCTGTGTTCCCTTTCTTCCTGTCGTTCTGGAGCCTTTCTTTGACTGAAAGCATGAACATGTTTGCCCTTGAGCTATTCTTGGCTGGCAGAAATGACTTTAGAGGGAAAACAAACGTATGGTTAGCAAGCACGTGAACATCCCATTCCAGACATAAGTGCCCCCTCTGTAGAGCAAAGGAATTGCTGTGCAGAGGAGTGAAGCAATCACAAGGACAGCTGAACTATCTGGAGAAATCATTGGGAAAGTCTACGAGATTTGTTGCAAAGAAGTCAGATATTATATCCCAATTAAACATGCTTTTATTGAAGAGGGACTAGTTAGCATGTTAGAGCATTTTCTTTGAAAGTTTTCATATGCTCCAGAAGGAGCTCTGGTGTTACAGTGGGTTGTGCACTGAACTGCTAACCACAAGGTCAGTGGTTCAAACTCTCCTCCCTTCTCCAGCCACTCTGAGGGGAAAAGACGAGGCTATCTGCTCCTGTAAAGATGTAAAATTTTAGAACCCCAACGGGTAATTACACTCTATAGCATTGCTGTGAGTAGGAATTACTTTATGACAGTGAGTTTGCTTGTTATTTATGTGTTTCAGGGATATTCTACTTCTTAAGCATTGTATTACTATTGCTATCTAATTCTGTCAACTCATTGGTATGTATTAAAGTATGTAGTCTATAACAGGCACTAGTAAATAAATGAAGAAAACAGCATACTCCCTGAGGTAGTTAGTTTATGGTGCCAACCTGGCCGATAAACACATGTGGGGTTAATTGAAGGGCAGAGGGATAGGTGGTTCGGTGAGCCTCACCTTTCTAGTTCTCAGGTCTCTTGTTTTGTGATGGTCAGATCAGGGTGAAGCTGCCTTAGCCAGTTCCCTGCTTTAGCTGGCAAGGCCCACTTCCTGTGAGACATCCCTGAGGAGAAGCCAGATGGATCTACCCTGATGCAGCCCTGGGTGCTGGAGCAGCCGTGTGGAGACCCCTGCCAGTGCTGAGATGTTTACACATTCACTGACTCAGCTTTCCTCCTGCAGTCAGCGTCATTGCGTCTGTTTTGTGAGATGGAGGAGGACTTTGTGGATTGGTGTTGGACCTATGGGTTAATGAGTGAATGTTGGACTTGTGGGCTTGGGCAGCACTGGGTTGGGATGTTTTCTTGATGCACAGTTAACCTTTACATAAAATTCTCTCTTATACATGAGTTTCTGTGGATTTATTTCTCTAAAGTACCCAGACTAACACAATCCCTGATGTTGAAAGATTGAAAGATAGCTTTGTAGGGATAGAGGGGTTCCAAAGCAGTTGTCAAATCTACCTGAAAATGCCAACATAAGCTTCATGCACAGGAGGGCCTTAGAACCAAGTCTTGAAAAATGAACGGGTGAATGGGCATCAGACAAATGGGTTTTCACATCCTCCAGAAGTGTGCTCCTGTTTTGTTCAATGCACATTTGAACGATCCAAAGTTCTTGAGCCCATCTTATGCCCATGTCATCTTGTAGATAAACAGAGGTATCCACAGTAGGACATTTGAACCCTTGGGTTTAAAAAGTTCAAGGTGATCAAGAGTGTAGGATGAAAATACAAGAACTTAAAAAATTAACTTCTTCAAATTTCTATATTAAGCTTGCTTTGAAATGTACATAGGATGACCACAAGACATGTTTAAAATTTATAAATAAATATACATATATTGCCACTTCTTGTCTGTTGGTCATACTGTGGTGGCTTGTGTGTTGCCGCGATACTGGAAGCTAGGTCCCTGGTATTTCAAATGCCAGCAGAGTCACCCAAAGTGAACAGGTTTCAGCAGAGCTTCCAGACCAAGAACAGACAATGAAGAAGGATTCAACTGTCTACTTCGGAGAAATTGGCTACTAAAAACCTTGTGCATAGTATAGAAATACACAGTATTGTCAGACATTTAAGGTCTAATTAATAGAAGCCGAACATTTTCAGAGATAGTGGCAGAAGAGGAACCCCTCAGGCGGCAGGCACTCAAAATAGAACCGATGAAGAGTTACCTTATCAGTGAAGTATAATGCCAGGAACGGAGTAGAGACTGTGAGAATAAAGCCTGAGGGACCTTCATTTGCTGATGGGGCATGATGCAAAATAAGAAGTCACAGTTGCCAAAATCTACATACAATCAGAACTTGGTTGTACAAAGTATGAACCTAGGAAAATTGTAAGTCGTCAAAAGTGGAATGGGACCCATAGAGATCCATGTCCTAGGTGTTAGTGACCCCAAATGGACTGGTATTGGTCATTCTGAATCAGAAAATCATATGGTTAATTATGCTGATACAATCATGGAATTGTATTCTTTTTCAAAAAGGACATTTCAAGCGCTATCTTGGATGTATAATACTGTCTGTGATAGGATTATATCTACTACATTCAAGGAAATACAATCAATGCAACTGTGGTAGTTACATAATCTGGTGTCAATTTGGGACTTGAAAGGATTGAGAGTGAAGGGGTGGAGTCTAGTCTGTCAATCGGATCATAGCCAATGAGGCCTCTGTGTGGGCATGGTCTTCTCCAGAGAATTCTGGGAAATCTGGTTTTTCCTTCTTGGAGGTGGGAGAGACTCTCTGTTCACTCCCTTTGAGACAGACATCCATGAGGAGAAGCCACCTGGACCTACACTGATGCAGCCAGAACCTGGAGAAGTCTGGAGAAGCCACATGGAGACCCCTGCCAGAGCTGAGATGCTTGCAGTGCCACTGGATCCAAAGACGTTCTGCCCACTGGCCTGTGATCGTCCTGCATTCGGCATCATTGCATGTATTTCACGAGTATGAAGAGAACTTTATAGATTGGTAGTATTGGACATATGGGCTAATATCGGACTTATAGACTTGATCTGGATTGGGCTGGGATGTTTTCTCAATATTCAACTGCTCTTGTATATAAACCTCTTTCTTATTCACATGACTCTATGGATTTGTTTCTCTAGTCTACCCAGACTAACACAGCAACTATTACTAAAATCTATCCACCAACTACCAAAACTAGTGATGCAGAATTTGAAGAATTCTACCAACTTCCTCACCTGAAATTGATCAAACATGCAATCAGGATGCATAAATAATTATTGGTGATTGGAATGCAAAAGTTGGGAACAAAGAGGAAGCAACAAGATTGGGAAAATATGGTCTTGGTGATAGAAATGAAACTCGAAGTCATCTGATATAATGTTACAAGATAAATGATTTATTTATAGCAAATACCATTTTTCAAAAACACAAACCAACTGTACACATGGACTTCTGCGGATGGAAGACATGGAAATCAAATCAGCTACATCTGTGGGAAGAGATGATGGGGAAGCTTAGAATCAGCATCTAAAACCAGGCCAAGGACTGACTGTGCAACAGACCAGTTGCTCATATTTAAGTTCAGGTTGTAGGTCAAGAAAATAATAAGTCCAAAATATAACCTAGAATCTATCTGATCTGGATTTTGATAACATCTCAAGAACAGATTTGATGTATTGAACACTAATGATAGAATTAATGAGCTGTAGGAAGACATTAGGAAAAAGACAGGAAGAAAAGAAAAGATCAGGAGACTCTGAACCTTGCTCCTAATTGTAGGATAGATGAGGTGCAGGGAAATAATGATGAAGTCAAAGATCTGAACAGAGAATTTCAAAGGGCAGATTGAGAAGACAAAGTAAAATATTATAATGATGTATGCATAGACCTAGCTTTAGAAACCCCAAAACAAAACAAAACAAAAAAATAGAAACCCCAAAACAGAACAGACTTAGCATATCTTAAACTGAGAGGACTAAAGGAACAATTCAAGCTTTAAGTTGCAATATTGAGAGATTTTATGGACAAAATATTGAATGCTGCAGGAAACATCAAGGGAATATGGAAAGACTATACAGAGTCACTGTACCAAGAAGAACTAGTCAGTAGCACACGATTTCAGAAGACAGCATATGAGCAAGAACAAATGGTACTGAAGGAAGAAGTTCAAGTTGCACTGAAAACATTAGCCAAAACCAAGGGTCCAGGAATTGATGGAATACCAATGGAAATGTTCCAACAAGCTGATGAAGCACTGGAAGCACTGATTCGTCTATGCCAGGAAATTTGGAAGACAGTCACTTGGCCAATGGACTGGACTCACTCACTGCCGTCGAGTCAATGCTAATTCATAAAGACCCCCTTGTGGGTTTCTGAGACTGTAACTATGTACTGGAGTAGAATGCCTAGACTTTCTCCCACAGAGCAACTAGTGGTTTTGAATTGCCAACCATGCAGATTGCAGTCCAATCACTATGCTACCAGGGCTCCCAATGGATTGGAAGAGATCCCTATTTGTACCCATTCCAAAGAAAGGTGACCCATCACAATGCTCAAATTATATAACAATATCATTAATATCACATGCAAGTAATATTTTGCTGAAGAACATTCAACAATGGTTGCAGTATTACGTTGATAGTGAGCTGCCAGGGGTTCATGTGGGTTTCAGAAGTGGACATGGAACAAAGGCTGTCATTATTGGTGTCAGATGGATCTTGAAAGCAGAGAATACCAGAAAGATGTTAATGTGCTTCATTGATTATTCCAAGGCATTTAACGGGTGAATCATAACAAAATATTGATAGCCTTAAGAAGAATAGGAATTCCAGAATACTACATTGTGCTCATGCTTAATTTGTACATGGATCAAGAAGCAATTGTACAAACAGAATAAGAGAATACTGCATAGATGTGTATCAGGATTTTGTCCTCTCACCATAGTTGGGCAATCTGTATGCATAGCAAATAATCAAAGAAGCTGAATTATATAAAGAATGTGGTATCAGGATTGGAGGGAGGCTTATTAACAACCCACAAAATGCAGATGACACAACCTTGCTTGCTGAAAGTGAGGAGGACTTGAAACACCTGTTGCTGAAGATCAAGCATTGAAGCCTGCAGTGTGGATCACAACTCAATGTAAAGAAGACCAAACTCTTCACAACTGGGCCAACCGGTAACGCAGGAGGACTGGAGCAAAATGTAAAGTTGTTACTATTTTATTTTTTGCTGAGATCCACAATTGAAGTTTATGGAAGCAGCAGTCAAGAGCTCAAAGGACACTGCATTAGATGAATCTGCTTCCCAAGAGCTCTTCAGAGTGCTGAAAAGCAAGGGTTTTAGTTTGAAGACTAAGATAAGCCCGATTCGTGCTGTGGTATTTTCAATGGCCTCTTATGTATGTGAAGGTTGGACATTGAATAAGACCGAAGAAGAATCTATGTGTTTGAATTAGGGTGCTCGTGAAGAATATTGCAAATAACACTAACAGCCCAAAGAACCAACATCGGCCTTGGAAGATGTAATGCCAGAATGCTCTCCAGTAGCAAGGATGAAGAAACGGCACTCATGTACTTTGAACGTGTTGTCAAGAGAGATGAGTCCCCGGACAAGGATGTCCTGCTTGGCAAAGTGCCAGGGCTGGGAGAAGAAGGAGGCCATTGACGAAAGACGTCTCCAACATAAGAACTATTGTGAGGGTGGCGCTGGATCTGGCAGCGTTTCTCTCTGTGTACACACAGTCACTGTGTGTTGGAACTGACTAGTAGGCACTCAATGATAACAACTACTGTTGTAGTATTGTCTACTGCTCTTTTCACAGAGTTTGATGAATATGTCTTGAAGGTATGTCATTGGGTGCATATAGGTTCATTATGGTTATGTCTTCTTGTTCAGTTATAGCTTGAATTATTAAGTAATGACCTTTCTGTATCTCATAGAGGATTTTGCCTCGAAGTATATTTTATTAGAGATTAATATTGCCACGCCTGTTTTTTCCTTTCCTTTGATTTTGCCAATTTTTGTCTTTGTGTGTTTCTTGTGAACTCCTTAATTTTCTTTCCATTAAAATATTTTGTATCTACATTTTCCCTCTATTTTATTTGTATTTGTCTTCATTATCCCTGGATCCCTATTTCCAGTCTTGTAAATTTCTTTTTTTAATTAATCATATTCTTGGGGAATTCTTACAAATCTTATGGCAATCCATCATTCAATTATATTAAGCACACTAGCACATATGTTGCCATCAACATTTCCAAAGCATTTTCTTTCTACTTAAGCCCTTGGTATCAATTCCTGTTTTTTTCCCTCCTTTCCTCACCCTCCCACCCTCATGAATCCTCGATCAATTATATATTATTGCTATTTCTTGTCTTACACTGTCCATTGCCTCCTTTCACCCAAATTTCTGTTATTTTGCCCCCCTGGAGAGTGGTCTATATATCTAAACTTGTGATGGGTTCCCCTTTATCCCCCTTCCCCCTTTCTCACAACCCACAACATCCCCCTACCCTCACAATGTCACTACTCCCACTAATGTTCCTGAAGGTTTATCTGTCCTGAATTCCATGTGTAGAGAACTCTTATCTGTACCAATGTGTGTACTCTGGCCTAGCTAGATTTGTAAGGTGGAACTGGGTCATAATAGTGGGGTGGGAAGGAAGCATTCAAGTTCTAGAGGAATGATGTGTGTTTTGTTCGTGCTATACTGCACCCTGGTTGAATTTCCCCTCCCTTGTCCCCCTTCTGTGGGGGAATATCCAATTGTCCACAGATGGGCTTTGGGTCTCCACTCCAACCCTCCTCATTCACATCAATATAATTGTTTGTTTTGGATCTTTTGATACCTGATACCTGATCCCATTGACACCTTACGATTACGCAGGCTGGTGTGCTTCTTCAATGTGGGCTGCATGTTTAACTTAAAGCCTTTAAGACCCCAGATATTATATCTTTTGATAGCTAGGCACCACCCACTTTCTTAACCAGATTTGCTTATGCACCTATTTTGTCTGCAGTGACTGTGCTGGGAAGGTGAGTATCAAAGAGTGCCAGGTTACTGAAACAAAGTGTTCTTGTGTTTAGGGAGGCCTTGAGTAGAGTCCCAAAGTCCATCTGCTATCTTAATACTTAATACATAAATATATATATATATATATATATACATTGACTTATATTCCTTGCATTATAAATTAATATATTTACATATATACATGGCTATAGTTATACCTCTATAAATAGCTTTGCTTCCTAGTTCTTTTCACCTTCCGTCTGTCCCACTAACATGCTCACCCTCCACTCAGCTCTAAGTAATTCCTCTCAGACACATTGCACTTGATCAAACCCCACCAGGCCTCCTCACCATCATTTTTAGATCTCTTGTTGTTCCTTCATCTCTGAGTTTGTTGGCTCCCCGCTCCCCCTCCCTGCCCAGTCCTCTCCCATGTCCTGTAGTTGTTTTCTCCTCAGGACTGTTTGTCCTGCCTACCTTATATAGATAGACATATGGAGGGGGAAAAAAAAGAATGAAAGATAGTTCCAGGTCTGTCTGCTGACCCTTATGAGTGTTTTCCATTCGGGTCTGATGAGGCGCCAAGCCCTGTCCCCTGAGTCAGAGGTCTATTTTCAGGATTCCTTGGAGATTTGGTTACTTTGTGCCCCTCGCTGCCCTGTTGCACTCCCTTTGCATTTCATCTGCTGTGGGTAGGGCAGACCAGGCACACTTTCCTCACAGTGTCTCCAGTGCTGTCCCCAATAACACTATGGGCCAGTGAGGGAACATCATGTCTCCTGGTGTGGCCAACCCTATGCACTTCTCTGTGCATTGGCTGCTCCAAGCAAGGATGCCATCCCTGGGGCTTGGTGGGCCATGATGAGGTCCAATATTGTTTGTTTTAAGTTAGTTGATTTTTCTATGGTGATTTCAAGGTTATGTTTGCTGTTGTTATTTTTTTGTGCAAATAATTCTCTTTAGTGTTTTTTGTAAATTTGGTCTTGTTTTCACAAATATCTTTACTTTCTTCTTGTAAGAAAATACTTTACTTTCTCCCTCATACTTGAGGGGTAACTTGGTCATGATGACATTACATCGGATCACAAAATGTGGGGTGAGTACATTATTACACAAATGCCAAAGTACATCTGCCAACAACATCAGAACGACCAAACCACCGATAATCAGGGTTCACACATATTTTGGGGGCATAATTCAATTCATGACATCATGCAAGAATTTTGGCCATAAATTGTGGGGCATTTTATGCAACAACAACAAAAAAGGATGAGCAATGGGAGATGAACCTTTTCCAGTGAAAAGGAAATGATGAAAGACCAAGGATATGTAATCACCTTAAATACCCACCTTCTCCAGGTGTCAGCCTATCAAAACATTTGGGAAAAGCTCTCTCCCTCTGTGCTCCCATTCTGTGCTGTGTGACTTTTCAAGATGAACCCTTTGTGTGGTCCCTGGGACCGGGAAACCACCCCCCAACTCAGATTGAGTCCTACAAATTTCTAGGAGGAGGACCATAATGGACTATACTTGTATATTACTTGGTGTGTTTTGTGATGAAAGGAGATCCATAAGTGGCAGGAATGCTTTGTATTAACCTACTCTATGAAGAACTTGGCATCAGGAGCCAAGTACATGCCTTTATTTAAACATCTATAAATGCCCTGTGCCTCCTAGCTTTTCCCTCCATTTCCTTTTACTTTCCTCTTGTCCCACTATCATGCTCAGCCTTCATTTGGGTTTCAGTAATTCCTCTTGGTTACATTACCCTCGATCAAGCCCTACCAGGCCTCCTACACCCTCCTCACCACCGATTTGGATCACTTGTTGTTCCCTTGTTCCTGGGTTTGTTAACACCACTTCCTTTCCTCCACCTCTCCCTCTCCCATGGCCCCCTGGAACTGTTGGTCTCTTTGTTTTCTCCTCCAGATTGTTCATCCAGCTTATTTTATTTAGATAGACCTGCAGAGATAACAACATGCACAAAAACAAGACAGAGCAAAACCAAGCAACAAAAGAAAAGAAAAAGCAACAAAAATCCAATGACAAAAAAACAAAACAACAATAATAAAAACATATCACAACAACAAAAAACAAAAGCTTGTAGTTAGTTCAAGGACTGTTTGTTGGTATTTAGGAGTGTATTCTGGTCGAGTGTGATGGGGTGCCAAGCCCTGGCCCCAAAGTCTATTTTTAGTATTTCCTGAGGATTTCTTTGCTCTGTTCCCCTTGTTTTTCTGTTGCATGCCCTTAGTGTTTTGCCTTGGTGTGGTGGGATCAGATTGGGTGGAATTCCCACACTGTGTCTCCAGTGTTGTCCCTAGGGTCTATGGGTCAGTGAGACATGTTGTGTCTCATAGTGGGCTATATGTTCTTCTCTGTGGATTGGCTGCTCTGAGTGGGAGTATCATCCTCAAGGCTTGGTGGGCCAGAATGTGCTTCTCTCTTCTTCCTCCCACTTCATTTGCTCCCGTGTGCTCTGATCAGACATGTCCCT
This sequence comes from Echinops telfairi, assembly GCF_000313985.2. Taxonomy (NCBI): domain Eukaryota; kingdom Metazoa; phylum Chordata; class Mammalia; order Afrosoricida; family Tenrecidae; genus Echinops; species Echinops telfairi. The sequence goes on along the minus strand of NW_022103912.1, from coordinate 4,183,264 downwards.
CTCCCTGAGCTGCAGCCTCAGTGCTGTCCTCTGAAATAAATTCTTCTGGGGGGAGGAGCAGGTGTCCATGTAGTTGGGATTGGGGCTGGCCCCGCAGACCTCTCCACTGGTTCCCTACTCCATGCCAGCATGTTGCATTCACATCTTGGAGCACTGGCTTGAAGTCTGGTCCCTCTTTCCCCTTGGAGATATAAACAATACCCTCCCCTTGGGTGGGTTAGTGCCCTGTGCCCCCGCTATCCATTTCTTTTCTTTTTTTTCCCCTTTCCATCGCTCCTTTTTAGTTGGCTACCATATGTATCCCTAGATTTGGTCTGGCCCCTGCCATACTACCTGGTCCTCGCCCCAGGAGTGTTTGTATACAGTAGCTTTTTCCCTATGTCTCTTTTGCATTTTTTTAAAGCTCACCTCCGCAGACTCATGTTGTACTTGTCCTTTTGTGTTTGACTTGCTTCTATTAGCATGATTTCCTCCAGTTCTTCCCATCCAGCGATGTGCTTCACACGCTCATCACTGCTTTTTAGCAATGTGTAATGCTCCATTGTATGTATGTACCACAGTTTTTAATCCACTCGTGAGTTGATGGAAATTTGGGTTGTTTCCAAGTCTTTGCAATTGTGAACTGTGCCGCAATGAACATTGGAGCACAGATGTCTGGTTGTGGTTGGTTTTTTGCCTCTTCTGGGTATATATAGGGGGATTGTTGGGTCGTATGGTAACGTGATTTCCATCTGTTTTAGATATTGCCAGATCGATTTCCATAGTGGCTGTACATACTTATAGGTCCACCAGCAGTGGATGAGAGTTTCTGTCTCCCCACAGCCCCTCCAACACTTGTTTCTTTCTGATTTTTTTGAATTGAACTGTCTTTGAGGGTGTTAGGTGGTACCTCATTGTTGTTTTAATTTGCATTTCTATTATGGCTAAAGATCGGGAAAATTTCCTCATATGTTTATTAGCCATTCGGATTTCTGCCCCTGTGAAACTTCTGTTCAGGTCCTTTGCCCACCTCTTCATTGGGCAATTAGTTTTTTTCTTTTTGGAAGCTAGCTGAATATTGTAGCTTTTAGTAATAAGGCCTTTGTCTGATGTGTCATTGCTAAAGATGTTTTCCCAGTCTGTGGACTCTCATTACTTTCTTGGTGAATTCTTCCGATGTACACACGTGTTTTATCTTCAGTATATCCCATTTGTCAATTTGTGCCTCCTCTGTGTTTGTGTCCTTCCCTATTTTTGATAGTCTATGAATTCCCTGTGCGAAAGTTCTCAAGTTGGTCACAATTCCCTCATTGATGGCTCTAATCGTTTGGGGTTTGACTTCAAGGTCTGTGATCCACCTTGAGTTTATTCTTGTGCATGGAGTGAGATAAGGATCTTGCTTCATTTTTCCGTAGGTAGATATCCATTTTTTCCAGCGCCACTTGTTAAAGAGGGCATCTGCTTCCCATTGGATATTTTTGTGCCCTTATCAAAGATCAGTTGTCTGTATGCTGATTTTATTTATGGGTTTTCAGGTTTTTTCCCCATCGTTTTATTAGGGGCTCATACAACTCTTCTCACAATCCACACATACATCAAATGTGTAAAGCACATTTGTACATTCTTTGCCCATTTCTTTTACATTGGTCTGAGTATCTGTCATTGTACCAATACCAGGCGGTTTTGACAACTGTGCCTTTATAGTATGTGCTAAAATCAGGTAGAGCAAGCCTTTCCACTGTGTCCTTCTTGAGGAGTTCTCTGCTAATTCTGGGCTTCTTCCCTCTCCGTATGAAGTTGGTAATCAGTTTTTCCATTTCTTTGAAGAAAGATGAGGGTAATTGTATCGGGATTGCATTAAACTTATATAGTGCCTTTGGCAGAACTGACATCTTTACTATATTGAGTCTTCCAATCCACGAGCATAGGATATTTTTCCATTTGTTGAGGCCACTCTTGGTTTCTTGTAATAGTGTTCTGTAGTTTTACTCATATAGGTCTTTGTCAGGCATATTCCTAGATATTTCAATTTGTGCTTGGCTATTGTGAAGGGTACCACCTCTTTGATCTCCTCTTCTGTGGTCTTATCTGATCTGCATAGCAGTCCAGTGGACTTCAGTTTGTTGATCTTATATCCTGCCACTCTGCCAAACTCCTCTACTGCTTCCAGTACTCCCCTTGTAGAGCTTTTGGGATTTTCCATACATAAAATTATAGCGTCTACAAATAATGATAGTTTCACCTCTTTCTTCCCCAGACAAATATCTTTGATATCTTTTACTAGCCTTATGATGTTAGCTAAAACCTCCAGTGCGATATTAATTAAGAGTGGGGACAAGGGACATCCTTGTCTGGTCCCTCTTTTCAGTGGGATTGTGTTAGTCTTTTCTCCATTGACTACCACGTTGGCTGTTGGTTTTTCATATATAGCTTGTGTTATTGTGAGGAATTTTCCTTCCATTCCTATCTTCTCAAGTGTCTTAAAAAGTAATTGGTGTTGGATGTTGTCGAATGCTTTTTCTGAATCTATAAATATTATCATGTGGTTCTTACCATTTTTCGTGTTGATGTGGCGAATGATACTAATGGTCTTTCCTAGGTTGAACCATCCCTGCACCCCTAGTATGAATCCCACTTGGTCATGGTGAATTATTTGTCTTGTATACTTTTATATTCCATTGGCCAGTATTTTGTTAAGGATTTTTGCATCGATGTTCATTAGGGATATTGGTCTGTAGTTCTTGATTCTTCTGGGATCCTTACATGATTTTGGTATCAGAGTTATACCAGCTTCATGGAAGGAGTTCGGGAGTTTGCCGTCTTTTTCTATGTTCTGGAAGGGTTTGTGTAGGATTGGTGTTAGTTTTTCCCTGAATGCTTGTTAGAATTCTCCTGTGAAGCCATCTGGTCCAGGGGATTTTTTGTTTGGTAATCCCTTGATAACCTTGTCATTTCTTCTGTTGCTATGTGTCTCTTGAGATTCTTGACATCCTTTGGGTATAGTCTAGGGAGGGATTGTTTTTCCAAGAATTTGTCCGTGTCTTCCAAGTTGTTGAATTCATTGAAGTACAATCCTTTGTAGTACTGTGTAATTATCTTTTTTATTTCATTAGGGTCTGTTTCAATGTCCCCCTTTTCAACCCTTATTTTTGTTACTGAAATTTGTTCCCTCCTTTCTTTGGTTAGGTTTGCCAGTGGTCTGTTGATTCTGTTTATCCTTTCAAAGAACCAACTTTTAGCAGCATTAATTTGTCCCTAGTTTTCTTATTTTCCCTCTCCTGAATCTCAGCCCTGATTTTCCTTATTTCTTTTCTTTTGCTATTAGTGGAATTGTCCTGCTGACTCAGCTCTAGTTGTTGTAAATTTTGTGCCAGTATACCAATAGTGAGTCTCTCTTCCTTTTTCACGTGTGCATATATTGCTATGAAACTTCCTCTGATAACTGCCTTTGCTGTGTCTCGTAAGTTTTGGTATGTCATGTTCTCATTCTCACTGGTTTCTAGACATTTCCTAATTTCATCTCTGATCTGTGCTAGTATGCACCCCTTTTGCAATAAAGACTTATTTATTCTCCAATTGTTTGCTCTTGTTTTCTTCATCTTCCTTTTGTTGATTTCCAGCCTTATGGCACAGTGGTCAGAGAGAGAGGTCTGTATGATATCAATGCTTAAATTTATGTAGATTCGCCTTATGCCCCAGCATTTGGTCTGTCTTTAAATATGTGTCATGCGGGCTTGAAAAGAATGATTTTTTTTGGTATTTGGATGAAAAGCTCTGTAAATATCAGATCAAATTGTGTAATTGTAGTGTTTAGATCTCTAGCCTCCTTGTTGAGTTTCTTTCCCTGTGATCTCTCTTTCTCAGAGAGTGGTGTATTGAAGTAACCACTATAATTGTTGAGGCTGTGATTTCTTTTTCCACCTTTTGGAGTGTTTGGTTGACGTATTCAGTGGGTCTCTCATTCGGAGATTATATGTTTACAATGCTTAGTGGTTCCTTTGAGCATTATATAGTGCCCCTCATCTCTTTTAATGGTTTGAACTTTGAGGTCAATTTTACCTGAGATTAGGATTTTAACCCCTGCTTTTTAAAAAATTACTGTTTGCTTGGTATGCTTTTCTCCAGCCTTTGATTCTCAGCCTATTTTTGTCTGTAGCCTTGAGATGTGTCTCCTGTAGGCAGCAGGTTGATGGGTTTTGTTTTCTAAGCCAGCCTGCTAGTCTCAGTCTTTTAATGCTTGAGTTCAAGCCATTGATTTTCAGGGTTATTATCTCCATCTGCGGACTCTGTGAGGTCATCTTATACCTTTCGTATTAGGTGTTTTCCTACCTTCCTTTCTTATTAGTGTGTTGTGCGTGTGTGTGTGTGTGTGTGTGTGTGTGCGTGTATCTTTCTTGACTTCTGTTTATCCTTAAACTAATGCTATCTTGGGGTCTGTTTTCTCTTTGTTGCCCTCTGGGTGAGGTTGTTCAATGTGGTGGTCTCTTATTTATGTTTGGTGAGTGTTGTTCTTCTGCCCATACTGGGTCGGCAAGGATCTTTTGTAGGGTTGGGTTTCTTCTAACGTATTCTTTCTTTGTCCGAGAAGACTCTTACTTCTCCATCTCTCTTGATCGATAATTTGGCTGGGTAGGGTATTCTTGGGTTTGCATTGTTTTCCTTCAATTTTTGGAATATGCTACTCCACTCTCTCCTCTTCTTCATAGTTTCTGCTGATAGGTCTGAGCATATTCTTATTTGGGGACCTTTGTATGTGATTGTTTGTTTTTTCCTAGCTGCTCTCATGATTTTCTCCTTTCCCTCAAAGTTGGATAGTTTAACTAGTATGTGCTTTGGTGACTTCTCCTTGGGATTCAGTCTAGCTGGTTTTCTTTCAGCCTCCCGAATGGTTGCCTGGTTTTCATTCGTTAAGCTGGGGGAAGTTTTCCTCCAAAAACTCTCTCACTATTGTTGCAGATGACTTCTTTGTTGTGTCTTCCACTGGTAATCCAATTCTGATGTTCCTCTTCATAGCATCAGACAGAGCTCTTAGGTTTTCTCCAGCTTCTCCGATCTTACTGGATTTTTGTTCACGTTTGTTTAAGTCTGCTTGACTGCCTTCCAAGTCACTGGTGTGGTTCTCTGCTTCCTCCAGTCAATTCTCGAGGTCCGTGAGTGAGTCTGCTACTGGTTTTTGTTATATCTTCTCTAAGCTCTTGTGTTTTCCTTTGGTGCATGGACTTTATCTTCTCCACCATTTCGTCCTTTTTCTGTATTGTTTCCCTCATATCCTGTATGACTCCAAGCAGAATTCTGAACATTTCTTTCTGTGGCAGCTCAATGACTGCTTCTTCTATGCATGTCGTTATGCTCAGGATATGTTCTGCCGTTGCCTTTTGTTTCTCCTGTTTTTTCATTGAGGTTGTTGGGGCTGCTGGCTGTTTGCATTGCGTTGTTTTAGAGGAGCCAGGTGCCATTTTCCACGGAGTCGAAGAGCACTGGCTCTCTCACGGGGACTCATAGGAATGCTTCTTCAAACTGCGTACAGCTAATTTCACTATGGACTTAGCCTACCACTTTCTCCTCCTCTGGCTTCACTCTCAAGGGGCATGCCCCAGAAGCCTGGTGGGTTGCCTGCTTTGGTGTAGAACACCGAGAATGGTAGGCAGAATTTCCCTGGCCAGGTAGATCACTGCGGAATTTTGGCGTAGGTTCCTGCAACAACCTGGAATGTTGGTGAGTGTTGGTGGAGCTGCCTTAGGCCGTTTGAGCACTGAGGTAGGTCGGAAGAAGTTTCCTCAGTGATGTGAGCCCACAGAAGAAAAATAGGAGCTCCCCCAGCCACACAGGCAGGAATTCCCAGGTAAGAAGTTGGGCGGAATATCCCCTGGTGGAGGTTGGCAGGGCTTTCCCCAGCCTTGGGCTATACTGCACAGGGTGGAGCTCACCTAACTGGGTGGGCGGCAGGCGTAAATGCACTAGGATAAGGGGAGTGATCTGGAGGTCAGCAGGGGGAAAAAAAGGAAGAGAAAAAGGAACAAAAAAACGAAGCCTGCTGTGACTGTAGGGGGATAAAGAGAAGAGAAACAAAAGTAGCAATATAGCTACCCCTGATCCCTTCCTGTGGGGCTGCAAGGGTTTAATCCCTGCCCCGACGTGGTGACAAGCTGTGATTGTGTTTAGATAAAGCCCTTGTTCTAGCTCCAAATGGTCCCAGCTCCAGATGGGACAGTAGTGGGGCTAAAGTCAAGCCCTAGCTGGCCTCCACTGTGGTAAGCCAAAAGCTCCCAGCCCCTCAAAATCTTGTTGATCTGTGCCTACTTATCTTTATGATTTTCCTCCTGTGGCCCAGCAGTGTTGAATTTCCCTCTTAGTAACTCTCGTGCTGATTTCTGCGGAATTCCTCTGGTATGTGTTACTCAGTCGCCATCTACCCAGAAGTCACCATAGTATTTTCAACCTCTTGATATACATGTGAAAGCTCGACAACCAATAACGAATACTGAAGAAGCATTGATGCTTTTCAATTGTGGCGTGGGCAAAGATTATTAAATATAGCATGGACTTCCAGAAGAAATGAACCAACCTGTCTTGGAGGAAATAACCAGCATGCTTCTTAGAGTAAGGATGTTGAGATTCTCACAAACAGGAGAGACCTATCCCTGGAGAAGTACATAATTCTTAGAAACCAGAGACTCAGCGAAAAAGAAGTTCCTCAAGGAATGGATTGACAGAGATGCTGAAACAATGAAGTCAAACATAGACAAGAATTGCGAGGGCTGCAGAGGTCCAGATTGTGTTATTGCTTTTGTTCTTCTGTTGTATATAGAATAGCTCTGAATTGGAACCAACTCAATGATACTTAACTACAGCAACAACTAATCTAAAGGTCAATGGTTTATATACATCCAGTATGAATACAGAAGAAAGTCTGGTGATATAGTTCTATAAAGACTACAGGCAAGAAAAATCTATTTTACTCCTTAACACATGAGTTACCATGAGCCAGAATTAGCTGAATGACGATAGGTTTGTGCACTGTTCATTTCTGGGTTTTTTTTGTGTTGTTTTTTTTTTGTAGTGAACGTGGGAGTTGGTCAAACAGACTCTGTTTCAGGAAGTTGGGCACAACACTGAATTGGATCCCATTCCTCCTGCAGAGATGGAGAGATGCTCAGAGGGTTCGGGTCTACACAGTTCGGGGAAGTACGACCTAAACATTAGTTGAAAAGTTCTTCAGCAGAAAGCATACAACAGAATCCTAAGTATAGAGGACATGTCTCATCCTTTCCCCTGCCTGCATAAAAGACAGAGTGCCAAAGCTTGCTGGATGTTACCATTTTGTGATTGAACTTCTTTTAGAAATTATGGCTCAGAGATTATGTCTACAAAGCAGCACAGGTGCTGGGTGGTATCATCTAGAGCTATTTCAGGATATACAGGAGTAGATCACTTCTTCCTTCTAGAAAAGTAACTGAGAGAGAGAGAGAGAGAGAATCTGAATCCATTTTGATGCTGAGTGAACATTTTGCTTCATTACTTCAGCAAGAAAAAAATGCTTGTGGAGTTCTAATAATTTATTTCTTCAAAAGAAAAGAACCTAAAAAACAAAAATATAACAGCAATAGATGCAAAATTTCTGTTTCAAGACTCCCAGTGACACTAGAAAAGACTCCTGCTTGAGGTGGGGTGAGGGGAGGATGTTTTCTGAAAAGTAAAATAAAATCTTACTGTAAAATGTAGCAAAATTGCAAGGGAGGGGAGAAAAGGAGCCTTAGATTTGTGAGAATATCAATCTGCAAAGTCCATTATCCAAAGACCTTGTACATCAATACTTGATTTGAATTATGGAGCTGGGTTGCACGTTCATTTACATGGCATTTCCCCAAGTAGCTGGATAATATCAATATCTTGCACTTCCATGATAATCATCTTCCCAGATGGCTTCATTAAATTGTATGTTTTATGAGACCCACTTTCTGAAATGTGGTCATCTCTGCATGAGAACGATGCTCCTGGGTAACCTGGGGCAAGAGGAGAATCGTGTTTTGCATTTATGCTGTCTTTCTGTCAGTGATCATAAAATTTTTCCATTAACAAGCATGTCCTGAGCATCTGCGTGGGCAGAGTCTGAGACGGTAACATACGGAAGATTAAAAGGCGTGGTCCCAACACTCCAATACCTCCGTCTCTATTAAGAGCAGTTTTCCTGTTTCGTAAATGTAAAAACTTGCAGCCAGAGACATGGAAATCCTTATTTTTCAGTTTGGTTATAAGTGGTTTGAGGAATAATGTCTAAAGCTGTTCAAAAATATTTCAAAGAAATATCTGAGTGGAGAAGGTTAAGAATTTGGTTTGGGATAAAAAAGATCAACCACACGCACAAAAAAGTGTCAGTTCATTGTCTATCTAGGGGTAATTCCCAGCTCGAAGGGGTTCTGTTCTGCACTGATGACTCCATCATTTCAGTTCTGATCCAAGTAGATAACCTCATAAAAAATGTGTTTTCATCACTACTGTGTTTCATTATCAGTATCTTTATGAAGCCGGTCTTCATCTTTGGGGGTGAGTATGGGAATGATTACCTTACTAAACTAAATGTTGCAACATTGTACTTAGTACATATTACTATGTTATATATTACCATTAGTATACACACAGATGGTTGTAAATGCAATTCATCATAACCCTAATATATTGGAAGTCATGGATTACCTGTATATTTATAAACTGTGTCTGTTCACTGCCCTTATGGTGACTTTATGTATAACAGAATGGAATGTTACTTGGCTCTAAATCATCTGCATAATCATTTATATGTTTGAGCCCATTATTGGGAGCTATTGTGTCCATCCATCTCATGGATGATTTCCCTCATTTTCATTGATCCTCTTTTTGACAAACCTGATGCCCATTTCTAGGTATTGGTGTTTCCTGATTATGCATAAGTAACAAAAGCATGTCTCGACATGCCCACTTATTTATAAAGAGCATTCAATTTCATTACCCTAGCCATGGTATTTTCAATTGCCTTATATACTTGTGAAAGTTGGACATTGAATAAAGAAGATTGAAGAAGGATCAATGCATTTGAATTGTGGTGCTGAAAAGAATAGTGCAAGTACCACGGACTGCTGACAGGACAAACAAGTCTGTCCTGGAAGAAGTATGGCCAGAGTGCTCCTTAGAGATACAGATGGTGAGACTTCGTCTTACATACCTTTAGAGTACTGTCAGGAAAGAACAGTCCCTGGAGAAGCACATCATGCTTGGTAAAGCGGAAGGGCGGTGAACAATAGGAAGATCTTCAGTGAGGTGGATTGACACTGTGGCTGCATCAATGGGCTCAGGCACAGGAATAATTGTGCCGGCAGCACAGGGCAGGGCAGCGCTTTGTTTTCTTGTGCATGGGGTTGCTATGGGTTGGCACCTAACAACCACCACCACAAGAAGACTTATGTGTTCACTAAAATGGAAGCTCTGGTGGCTCCGTGGTTAAAGTATTCAGCTGCTAAATGAAAGATCAGGTGGTCAACTCTACCAGAAGCTCCATAGGAGAGATATGCGACAGTCTGCTTCCTTAAAGATTATAGCCTATGGGAAACCCTATGGGGCAGTCCTACTCTCTCCTTTGGGGACTTGATGAGTCAGTATCAACTCGAGGGGAGTGGAGAAGAACTGTGATAATTTTGTGTGGGGAAGCAAGAAAGACAGGGATCCAACTCTGAACAGCTTGGCTGGCTTTCAAAGCAAATTACTATCTGTTAAGTGGTCTGTTCAAGTAAACAGAAAGTTTCCCCGATGGGGAAATAGATCTATGAGCCTACATTTATAGGTTTAGTATTAAGGTAGCAGAAGGACATTGGGCCTCCACTCAAGTACTCCCTCAACGC
>NW_022103912.1:4157237-4172382 GCF_000313985.2 Echinops telfairi | reverse complement strand
CAAATGCGCTTTACACAATTGATGTGTGTATGGATTGGGATAACAGTTGTATGAGCCCCTAATAAAATGTTAAAAAGAAAAAGAAAAACAAAAACAACAACAAAACCCCCAACTTGTTATATTCTTACATTTTCTTATTCTGAATTGGATGAAGGTTTACAGAGCAGATACGTTTTCCGTTCAACAATCCATACACTTTTTGATTCATCTCACTGATTACAATCTTCACAATGTATATCTTTTATCCCACCTCCTCCACAGGCCATTGGCTTCTATTCCTCCTCTCCTCACACTTCTGGCCTTTGTCTTTGGGTAAATACTGCCCTTTTTATCTTAAATGATTGATTATTAGGGCATGTGTACCTCACTAGTGGTACTGCTTCTCTATACTTGGCTGTGATTTGGCTGAGAATTGAGCCAGAGTGGTGAGTTCATGCCTAGATCAAAGGGATGACTACAGGTCACAGGCTTGGAATCTCTTTCTGACCAATAAACTCGGTCTTTTGTATGGTTTCGCTTTATCCCATATATTTCTCCCACTCTATCTAGACCTTCTAACGTGATACCTTTCTGAGCACTTGACAACATTAACCAGGTACCATCTAGCTATTGTCTCAGGGTTGTGGAGACTAATGTTCATGTGGTCCAGGAGTCCAATGGACTAGTTGTTTCTAGGGTATGGGAAGAAGAGTGGGAATATATCCATGAATATATTGGTTTGAAAGGTTTTAAAAGGAATATTTGTGTCTGGGTATTTTTATCCATGAATGTAGTGGAGCATATGGGGGAAAGTTATGAAAACTTCTTAGGTATAACCCACACCTGGGGGGAATGAATGGTCAAGACAGTTGTCTTGGGATGCCTGGGTCAACCAAATTTACAAAGAAAGGAGCCCTGGTGCTGTAGTGGGTTATGAGTTGCATTGCTGACTATAACATCAGCAATTAGAAATCACCAGTCTCTCCACAGCAGAAAGTTAAGGTTTTCCACTCCCATAAAGATGTATAGCTATTGTGAATGAGGGGGAGTGCGGAGTGGGGACCCAAAGCCCAACTGTAGACAATTGGACATCCCCTTATTGAAGGGTCGCGGGGAGTAGATGAGCCAGTCAGGGTGCAATATAGCAATGATGAAACATACAACTTTCCTCTACTTCCTAAATGCTTAGTCATCCCCCCCATCATGATCCCAATTCTATCTTACAAATCTGGCTAGACCAGAGGATGTACACTGGTACAGATAGGAACTGGAAAAGCAGGGAATCCAGGACAGATGATCCCTTCAGGACCAGTGGTGAGAGTGGCAATCCTAGGAAGGTGGAGGGAGGGTGGGGTGGAAAGGGGAAACCAGTTACAAGGATCTACATATAACCTCCTCCCTGGGGCATGGACAACAGAAAAGTGGGTGAAGAGAGATGTCAGAAAGTGTAAGATATGAGAAAGTAATAATTTATAAATTATCAAGGGCTAAGGATGAGGGAGGGGGGAGCAGGGAGGGGGGGAATGAGGAGCTGATGTCAGAGGCTTAAGTGGAGAGCAAATGTTTTGAGAATGATGAGGGCAATGAATGTACAAATGTGCTTTACACAATTGATGTATATATGGATTGTGATAAGATTTGTATGAGCCCCTAATAAAATGATTTAAAGAAAAAGAGATGTATTGCTTTGGAAACCCACGGGGGCTGTCTAATCTCAGTTATAGTGTCACTATGTGTTGGAATCCAGCTGATGGCAGTGACTTTATTTTTGAGAATACACAAAGACAACGTTATACATCCTACTTTGGTATGTAGTGACGTTGGTCTTAAAAGCTGTGAACAGCCATCGAAGGTAAACGGTTGGTCTCTTCCTGTCCTAAGGAAAGAAGAGTGATTGCAATAATTGATCTATTTCCATCTTATTACATTTGTAACTACATTTGGGAGGACTAACACGTAAGGTTAGGAGCCCTGGTAATGCCGTGAGTTAAACACTGGACTGTAACCCACCCTGGGAGAAAGATAAAGCTTTTTGCCTCCGGACAGTCTCACAAACCCTAAGAAGCAGATCTGTTCTAGCTTACAGGCTCACTATGCATTGGAATCCACGTGATGGTAGGGGAACGGTTTTGGTTTAGCGCAACTGTGACACACAACAATCACTCCACAAAACACCATGAGACATTTGTATCGCATGGGTGGGTTTATTGTAGCCTTTTCTGAGAACCTAGGTTTTAGTGAGTTTGAGAGAAAGGAGAGAAGAGGATAGGAGCAATGGGCATGTAAGGAGAGAAGAAAGGGCAGAGAAAAACAAAGCATAAAGGCAAGACTCTAGGCTGAGGGGAAAAGGCTATATTTTTACTAATTTCACTAAGAGACTGCTCTTAATTTTACTATGTAGCTGAAAATATATTGGGGATATAAGACTATTATTTTAAAAATATGTATCAGGTCTCAAACTTTATAATCCCTGCTTAGGATTTTGAGCAAGACATTTTACGTATCAAAACCTTAAACACCCTATCTGTCAAAGAAGAGACTTGATGATCTCTAAGACAAATTTCTATTAGACAGCCTTCTGCTATTTTATCTAAATGAGAATATGAAGTGTTGGATTACCCAACAAGTAATAGAAGGTGAACAATTTTATTATTTTATTTTAAGACGTTGAAGACTTTGCTTCTAGGTAGGGCTGGCATCTGTCTTTCCCAACTCTACAGCACTTTCCTCCAGAATCAAAGCCTTGTTTTCAAATCGACAATCCCTGATGGGGCTGGAATACTCAGGAAGCAAAGTAGGCATGGGCAAAGTCAGGATGGGTTTCATGTGAACCTGTCCACTCCAGGTTAGTAAGTAAGTATGCTTATGTTGTTTATTAGGTCATGGACCTTTGGACCAATTTGTAAACAAGAAACAGTGGAGTGGTTTTTCTGTTGCTTACTTATCTGAGTGGAAAGAAGTTACAATAGTAATATTAAAGTGACTCTTTCTAGTGTACTACCTGTACAGCATTTTCAGCACATTTGATCAAGATATATTGAACTTGACAAGGAACACTATAAAATTCAAGGCATTTGATATAACAGACTTCTAACTGAAGTGTAGAACTGATGCATTTTATTAACTTGACTTTCTTAGACATTACTTCTACCGGCAGTCCTTGGATTATGAAGGAGATCTATTTCTTTGTGTTTTAAGAATCTGTTGGAACATAGGTTGGAATAGATGTGCTCAATTCTTATTTAGCCTTATTTTAGTGCAAAAAAAATGCTTGAAGCCTTTTCTATGAATTGAAAACATCAAGTGAAGGTGATTGTAATAAAGAATTTGTTTCCAGTAAGGGATTGGGAGGGGAAATTTACTTAACATTAAGGGATAAATAGGAGTTGTCTTGTGAGTCAGACATTTGTAAACCCGGGTCTTAACTGTACTTTGCAAATACTCTGAAGACGTGCCTGAAGGTTTTGAGATACATTATCAATATATTTTAAAAAGGAAACTTGCAGGCAGCCTAAGTCTATTTTCTACATATTTCCTCAGTATTTTATTTCCAGTTATCAATTAGACATTTTTGTAGACATATTTATGTTAATACCAACAAACCATGATGCCTTTCAATCGGTCCTTCATGTGTGACGTTTGCCTTTATGACGTCCTGGAATTGAAATCCATATAGGGTTGGTATGAACGGGAATTGACTCAGTGGCAATGAGTTTGGTGAGTTTTATGTTTGAAATGCTCAGGAGAGCCCCCAGGGAATCACTGAAGCTTCGTGTTCCTACAGTTCAAACTTGATTCCTCTGATCACAATAAACTTTCCTTCTCCTCGAACGTATCAACCAGGTATTTTTCCTTCAGTGAACAAGCTTTAACAGCCTTCACACGGTCAATCTCAAATGATTTTGGCCAACTTTAAATACATTTTGAAGAATGGATGATTTACTTCTGGTTTAGACTTTCTATGGTTTGTTTTTCTTTCTTTCTTTTTTTTCTTTCCTAAGCCGGTTCTTCTTCAGAAATATCTAAGTGGTGATTCTCTCAGGAAAAAAAGCACTCCTGGGAAGAGGTACAGTCTATCCTATCTCTTAGGGTCCCCAGGACTTGAAACTGACTCTCTGGCAGTGAGGGAGGTGCCGGACACATACTATGGGCTATTGAATAGCCATACACTTACATAATTTAAACAATATCTTAGGGGATGAAATAGAAGCCCAGCGAGATTGAGTAATCTGGTCAAAGTTACAAAGTCAAGAATGAGAGGCTGCCAGGATTTGAACTCTGGACTGTGCTTTCCTTTGCGCTTGAGTTTGTAATAATTGATTCAGACCCTGCTTAGAAATCTCACTTTAGCTTAGGCAGCTTCACTGTATCTAATTATATTACTTAAAATTCCAAAAATGCATAGAGGCTTCAAAAAGTTTGGGGAAAGATGGAATGAAAATATAATGAATTTCTGAATCCATCTTACAGGCTGATAGGCCCTTTCCCACTAGTTTCTGCATTTCTTTTTGCATTTTCATAATTTCTCTTACCAGACCGTACACAAGCAGACTTTGGTGGGTAACCTATGGGGTCCTCTGCCAAAGGCCTCTGTTGAACTTAAAATAGAAATGGGTTTCTTTTGCATTATCTTGTAGTTAGAAGACACCTCAAGGAAATATCTCCCCCCAAAATATTTTATTGGGAGGTAATATACAATTCCATAGTTCAATCACATCAAGCTGTATTGTACAATTACTACCACAATCACTTTCAAACATTCTTTTTCCTATTGAACTCCTTGAGATATCTCCTTTTTATCCCCTGTCTTCTCCCTCAGTAGCCCCTAGGAAGCCTGATCCTCTTTGCCATCTCTATAGGTTTATCAATCCTGGGTTTCATATACCAAACAGACAAACGTAACAAAAAATCAAAAGGGGTATCCCCAGGGACAAATTATATCCGAGCTAAACCCCACTATGAAGAAAAAGGGGAAAAGGGAAAAAAACCCACAGAAAATGTTGAACCCCATATGAGGCCCAACAAGTACAGCAGGGATCAACTGACAAGGTTTTAACTGTTCAAGTCAGGTTTATCATTTTGATCATCTCTCCAATGTACACTCTTATGCAATCTGTTTATTTCCATCCCTCCATTATGGAGAGAGGAAGATCCCCAGAGGTGTATTTCCTGCAAAGATCTCACAAACATGTCTCGGGCCCCCACTATCCTCCATAGCCTTCTGCATACCAGAATCTCACCATTTAGGCTCTTATACTATTTCCTCCTTCTGCCTCAGATTATATGATTTGGAATCCACTGGTCACTGATGTTGGAGTTCTTCTCCCATGTGGACTTAGATGGCTGCTTGTTTGGAAACAAGCCTTTAAAACCCCAGACACTGTTTCATCTGATAGCTGGGCACCATCTAATTTCTTCTCCACACTTTGTCATAGCACCCATAGCTTCTGTGTTTCATTTCTCAGGGCGAGTATTGAGTAGGGTCATGATGTAAGAACTAATTGTTCTTAAATTAGAGCTAGGATTCAGTGCCGGCCCCAAATCCATTCCTGGGTCTATGTCTTTTAAATTTCTTTTTAATCTGTCAAGATAATAACTTATTTTTAAGAAAACTTTTATGTGTCTTCTGATGCCTATTATCCGATCTCAATGACTTCTTGAGATTGAATCAGCAGTGTGCTTCTTCCATGTGGGCTTGTTGTATCTCTGCTGAATGGCCACTTGTTTAACTTCAAGCTTTTAAGACCCCAGATGCCATGTCTTTTAATATACAGGCATCATCTGCATTTTTCACCACATTTGCTTATGCACCTCTTTTGTCTTCAGCAATTGTGTCGGGAGGGTGAGCATCTCAGAATGCCAATTTGTTGGAACAAAGCATTCTTGTATTGAGGGAGGGTATGAGCAGAGGCCTGAAGTCCATCCACTACCATAGTGCATTGCTGAATAAATATATGTACATAGGCCAATACCTCTATTTTTGTGGATTAATGTATTTATATATGTATACAGCTATGCTCATAACTCTATCCATTGCTTTGCTTTCTAGGTCCTTCCTCGGTTTCCTTTTATCTTCCCTCTGGCCCACCATCACTTTCCCCCTATTTCCTCCTCCTAGAAATTCCTCTTAGCTCGTTTGCTATTGCTCTGACATCCTCAGGATCTCTATCTCCTCCTTGTTGTTTACTCTAATTCCCTAGCTATTCCCTGTCTATGGCACTGCCTGCTCTGCACACCCTTCCCCTGCTGCCCTTATCCCCCAGAAGGCACATAAAAAAACAAACAAAAAAACCAAAAACATATTGTGGAAAATGAGTGGGGTGGGGTGGGGCAGGGTGGAGCAGAGATCCAAAGCCCATCTGTAGACAATGGAACAAGTCCCCCACAGAGGGGCCACAGGGAAGGATGAGTCAACCAGGGTGCAGTAAAGCATCGATGAAACATACAATGTGCCTCTGGTTCCTTGAGGCTTCCTCACCCCCCACTATCACGACCCCAGTGCTGCTTCTCAATTCAGACTAGACCGGAACATGTACACAGGCATAGAAAAGAGATGGGGTGCATGACACACGGAATCCAAGAACAGGAGTGGGAATAGCGATACCATAAGAGTAGGGAAAAAGGGGGGCAGAGGAAGGAAGAAAGGGGGGATTGATCACAATGATCCACACAAAACCATACACCCCTCTCCAGGAGGAAAGAACAACAGAAAACATGGAGGAAGGGAGACAGTGATCAATGTAAGATATGAAAATAATAATAATTTATAATCTACCAAGGGGGTATGAGAGGGTGGAGAGGGAAGGGAGAAAAAATGAGGAACTGATACCAAGGGCTCAATAGAAAGCAAATGTCTTTGCTTTAATAATGAATGAGGCCAACATATGTACAAACATGTCTGATACAATCCATGTATGGATTGTAACAAGAGATGCAAGAGTCCCCAATAAAATGATAATAAAAAAGAAAACTTTAAAAATATCTACATAAAATGGAAACCATTATCTCCAAAACATTCTAAATTTCAAAAACATTTTCCACAAAGCAAATGTACTAGGTGCTAAGGGAGCAGGAGAGTGAAACAAGGCCATGTTCATAAATCACCAGGAGAAGTTTCAAGCAGAAATGAGGCTTAAAGTTTGAACTGGAGATAAGTCAAAACCTGACAATTTAGAGAAAGAGGCAGTTCAAAAAGCACCTGCCGGAGAGCTCCTCACATGCAGGTTGAAGGACTGTTTTGACCCAGGATGAGCTTATAACCAATCCATGACTACTAAGAAAAATAATGAGCAATGTGGTTTGTGAAACCTAAAATGTCAACAATTGAAAGAGCTGTCCTTTTTACTGAGTTGTATTGTTTACTTTGTTTGAATGTAAAAATATCCTTCTACAAAATGATGGTGGTAGTGGATAATAAAAGTCTCAATTTTGTAAAATAATGACATCAAATTTGACCAGACTTGATGATTTCTTTCATCATCTCTTTCTCCTATTCTTTCTTTTGTTTTGAAAATTTACTGGAATAAAACCATTTTACTGCATTCCAAATTTTCCCTGAGATCAGAAGAGCTGGGTACCACCAATTAGGTGTGGATTTCTGATATCTGGCCTTAGTTGCAGCCCTCATCCATGTAGACTTTCCAGGAACCAAAAGGGCTACTTCCCTATTTCAGGCCCTTATTTTCTGTTCCAGGAACACAGTCTTGACTAATAAGTTTCAAGCCTTTCAATCACACCACACCCTAGAAACAACATCTGTTGTGTAGATTTTTACTCTGATTTTGAGCTACCTGCCGCATTGGCAGCAGAACTGCCACCAGCCAGTTTGCTAAAGTTCCTGCTGTGTATTGATTAACTAATAGAATGGTTTCACAATCCTGCCTCATTCCGTTGATGGAGGCTAATTAGATGAGTGGATGCTTGCTTTAGAGCAGGTATGTGTTAGAGTTCCTTTCTCCGAAGCCAATCTCAGATTTTTATAGTGCAGCGTGTCTACTGCTACCATCTAAGTCTCCGCGTAAAACACACACTTCCCTTGGGAGAAAACTAGTTTGGGACATTCTGGAAAAAGTGTGGGGATACAAGGTTTTGTCCAAAACTTAATGACTTCCTGTTGGCAACATTGCCATGATCTCTCCTGACCCCTTACTAACGAATACAGGAAAAACGTCAATGGTGGTGCAGGAGCTGTACAACTAGCATGCTGTGAAATGGATAATGAGTAACCCGTGCATTTGACACATCTCTATGAACTCACGATGATAGGGGGCAAAGTCTTTCAGAAATAAATACAGATTTTAGAAGTGAAAATTCTGATTTCATCTATTTCTAAATAGAGAAGAAGGAAACTAAGTTCAAGATTGAATGGTGACTAGCTCAAGGTCACTAAGCTAGTTAGCTCAAGTGCAAGGACTTGAACTTGATCTAGTGTTCATCCTCCTACCTCCCTCCAATACCCCATTGGAATTGAAATCATTGCAATAGCCACTGCCAAGTACTTAACAATGGATATTTGATGGTGGTCCTTTAAAGTCTGTACCAGGGTGCTTTGCCGTTTTTCACTTCATCAGCACAGAAAGGCAAGGACATTGCACTGACGCTAATATTTCATGCTTAACTCTGGATTCCCTTGGTTTTATATTTCTGACTCTTCCCTCAATTTCTTGTAGGGCTTTATGATTTAATTTAATTTCAGCTTACGGCTGGCTTTGGTACCCAGAAGAGTGGTAATTTGTCCTTTAAATTATTCACCCAGGGGAGTTGGTGTTCTTAGAAAATGAGGGGGAGAACCTATAAGCTTGGTCCCAGCAGAGGGATACACGACACACACTGATGCTCCACTCACTTGTTCTTTCCCCGCAATACCTTATCTCCCATGTTCAGCCCTGGCTTCTATAATACCGTGTATTTCTGCAGAGCCTTCCACATTAACAAATAAAGCAATTCACAGAGTATTTGTACACTGACTAGTGACTAATTATATATCCTCAAGCAAGACAATCATTCTGGACAAGCAACATTCCTCTACATTAGGTGTTTCACAGAAGGTGTCTCAGAGTTGTTTGCAGACAGAAATTTGGGGCAACAATCTTGGCTCTGACATTAGATTGTTCATTGAAGGAGCAATTTATAAAATCTAAGGGTGCTACTCTGGAATTTCTAGTTCCTCGCTCTGAGAAAGGTGCTAGAAAGATTACAAAAAATGTGAAAGAAAAGCTGAATACCATCTCAGGGGATCTTACTAAAATTGCTGGTGAAACCAGGCAAATACAAATGCAACAACTCACAAAGGCCTGACGTTATAAAGTCATGTGCTCAGGTGTTTGGTCCAGATGGGTACTTGAGTTTTTTGCACAACTAAAGCCTAGAGAGGAGAGTATTGTTGCAGTGATCCAGCAAAAGGATAAGGGAGAGTGTTCTGTCTTATACTTACTCTCTACTATTTCCCCCTACTGAGTCCAGTAATTCATTACAATGGCCATAAAGGGCTTATAGTCAATGTTCATGACTATGGGGTTTAGTAAAGAAATTAACAGGTTACAATACAGGTGAAAATGCTCTGGATAAAGTTGTTCATCAGACATGTTACAGCGTTCTTTCATGGTTGCTAAGAAATGGCCCTAACAAATGCCCAAAGGGCATGCCACAGTGTTGTATCCCTCCAACTGAAGACATAGCTCTAGATCAGTGGACAGCAAATCTGGCCCCCTGAATTAAGTGCCCCGAAACACCCCACTCCACTTTTGGATCCAGGAAGTTCAAGGATCGCTTGGTCCAGAGGACATGTTCCACTCCTGGCTCATCCTGGTAGTGAACTTCCCCACTTCCTGCCTCTCAGCTCATGTTATAGCCTGCGTGATGGCAACACAGTTACTCACAGTGAATCCTGTAAGTGCCTTCCTTCACCTTCGTGCCCAGACCCACACAGGACCAGGTCATCTGTGCGAGTTAGAAAGTTGGCTCGAAGAGCTACAGTAAATAATCCACTGCCGCTAGGGATAAGCAATATGAAGAGTGACTATTTAATGAGTGTCTGATATGTGTGGAAGGGTCCTTGGCTGTGCAAATGAGAAAACAATCAACTTCTAACTGATAAGTTGGTGGTTCGAATCCTGCCAGAGATTCTGTGGAAGAAAGCTGGCAATCTACTACCAAAAGAACACAGCTATTGAAATGTTATGGAGTACAGGTCTACTCTGTTACCCATATGCTTGCCATGAGTAAGAACTGACATGATGGAAAGTGGTTTGTTTTTTGTTTACTATGTGTTGACTGCTTCGCGTGTACTCTTCCATTTAATCTTATTATTGCCATTTAGTCCCATACTCATTCTTAGTTATCAGATAAAACTTAATGAGGTTCAAACAGGTTGAGTAAGGCAGAGCAGGAATTAAGACCTAGGTGCTTCTGACAGTTTACCTCTGCATACCATTTTCCCATTTTAAGCAAAGCGATGACAAGTATTATTGGTGTTGTTAGTTGCTCCTGGGTCTCTTGGGGCTCAGTGGATATATGTGTGCATATATGTGGACATATGTGGGCTATACAAACACAAGAAAAGGATTGGTAGTGGTCCATTTAGAGACATACTTAAGAAAAGAAATGAAATATTTTTAATTAGTTTTTTGTCAATACAATGGCGTGGAGAAAATGGAAACTGTATTAAGAAACTGGTACAGATTCAGTGGGCATTCTCTGATCAAGTCAATGTGAAATAAACAATTATGTTTGAAGAATAAGAAGCCTAGTATTATAACTACGAGCTGTCGAAGGGATCAGGTGTAAGGCATCATCAGAACAAAAAATCTTACCATAGTGAATGATGGGGGGAGTGCAGAGTGGAGATCCAAAGCCCATTAGTAGGCCACTGGAGATCCCCTTGCAGAGGGGTCTCGGGGAGGAGATGAGCCAGTCAGGGTGCGATGTAACAATGATGAGAAATACAACTTTCCTCTAGTTCCTAAATGTTTCCTCCCCGCTCCCACTACCATGACTCGAATTCTATCTTGCAAGACTGGCTAGACCAGAGGAGGTACACTGGTACAGATAGGAACTGAAAACACAGGGAATCCAGGACGGATGAGCCCTATAGGACCAGTGGTGTGAGTGGCAAAACAGGGAGGTAAAGGGAGAATGGGTAGGAAAGAGGGAATGGATTACATGGAACTGTGTGTGACCTCCTCCCTGGGGGACAGACAACCGAAAAGTGGGTGAAGGGAGACGTCGGACAGGGCAAGATATGACAAAATACCCATTTATAAACTATCAAGGGCTGATAAGGGAGGGGGGAGCGGGGAGGGAGGGGAAAAATGAGGACCTAATGTCGGGGGTTTAAATGGAGAGAAAATGTTTTGAGAAACAATGTACAAATGCGCTTTACACAATTGATGTGTGTATGGATTGGGATAACAGTTGTATGAGCCCCTAATAAAATGTTAAAAAAAAAAGAAGCCTGGTATTAGATGGTAACAGTACAGCATCATGATGGGCGGACTACTCCTCAGTAGCTTGTGATAGGCAGGTGAACAACTTTGCTTCCTGAAGATGAGGAAACGTGAAGCGCTGACCGGGGTAGAGTAAAGACTGCAGCCATCCGCGTGACTTTCACTCCACATGGAGAAAACAAGAATCCTCGCAACACCATCAATGGAAAAAGGTTGACATCGTGAAGGACTTCATTTTACTTGGATCTATAATCAGATTCACGGAAGCAGCGGTCAAGAAATACAATTAAGCAGTGCGTTGGGCAAATCTGCTGCAAAAGACCCCTTCCAAGTGTTAAAAGCAAAGACACCCCTTTGAGGACTAAGGTGTACCTGACCCAACTTAGGCTATTTTCGATGGCCTTATATACATGTAAGCTGTAACATGAATAACAAAAGCGGGAGGAGAAAAAAGGATGCCATTAGCATTGTGGGGTTGGCGAGGAGTACTGAACAGACTGGAGACTCCGAGGAGAATGAAGCTATTTGTCTTGGATGAAGCACAACCAGAATGCTCATTGGAAGTGAGGATGGCGAGACTTTGTCTTATACATTTTGGATGTGATTCGGAGACACTAGTCCCTAGTGAAGGACCTTATTCTAAGTGCAGCAGAGGATCAGCAAAAGGGTGGGAGAACCTCAATAAGAAGAACTGACGTGGTGGTTGCAACCACAGGCTCGAACTTGGCAATGGTGATGAGGATGGGATCGGACTGGGCGGTGGTTTGCTCTGGTATACAGAGGGTTGCTAAGAGTCAGAATCCACTCAGCAGCACCTAACAGCAACCCCCCCCCCCCCCCCAGGCCCAGAATAAGGTGTCTGAAAAATGTAACCTCACGACAAAGAACATTTACACTTACGGGTTACACTGTAGAATGTGGAGACGGAGTACATGGAAAAAACATCTTTATTGTATCGTTCTCTGTTCATTGGGCTTTGCTAATCCTGTTGTGACATTAAAACAAACAAACAAACAAACAAAAAAAACCCCCAAACTAACTATTCCAGCACTTCTCTCATTGACAGGAGTATCTATGTCTCCTCTCTGCATCTAGGTCAGTCTTAGTGATTGTTTGCCAAACAGACTATGGCAGAAGGGTTGTTATATGGTTTTAAAAATGGATACAACGGCTACCTTTGGAGACATTTATCTTTAGGGCTCTGATCCACAATGTAAGAAATATGAAGCTACCATAAGAACACAGGGAGAGACCATAGATAGGTGCTCCGTCTGACAGCCCCCCTTGAGGTTTCAGTCAACAGCCGGCATCAACTTCCAGACCTGTAAGTGAAATGTTTCCAGATGATTGATGTTCTCAGCCATCAACTCAATCACAAACTCTGTGTCCTCCAGCTGAGGGCCCAGAATATGATGGCAAGCACACTGTTCTCTTTTAAAATTATGGAATAAAGGATGCGATTTAAATGGGTGGTTGAAGCAGGTAACATTTGAAGCAATTTGGTACACAGCCATGGATAACTGCAACACCCAAGTGCCCAACAAGAGATACCGGTTACCACTGCCAGGGGAAGACTTCCAGCACACAATTTTGCAGTATCTGAATTTCGAAGAAAGACATACTCATAGGCATTATATGGAACCACACTTTATTCACATAGAGAGGAGATAGAGTCTTAGTCCTCCACAGCTAGCAGTTCTTGGTCCACGAATGAAGCAGGGAAATGATCTGCATGCACTCCTCCGGGGCTGCAGGAGAAGGATTCCATTTTCCCAAGATCAGGATCAGGTAGAGAAGCGGGGTTGGCCGGTTGTCATGTGATGCGCAGAGTTCGAAAGCCAGTTCCTGAAAATGCTGGCATGGTCTCAGTGCAAGAGGGGAGAGCTGGGCTGAGAGGCTGCCATCTGCTATAGGATCCAGGGCCAAGGCATGCCAAGAAAGGAGTGAGTCTACTTGCTCATCCCATTCACAAAGGCAGGTCAATACAGCTGACCTAAGCACATGGTTTATTCATAGATTACAGGGAGATACAACCAGCTGTGTGTTGTCTGCTCCCTTCAACACAAAAGGAGATGTCCCACTAAGTCAGGTGAGCATTTATCTCTGAGACCCCAAAGTTGTACAGTCCCAAAGCAGAGCCAAAAGGAAACTTGAGAGTCAGGGCAAAGAGAAAAGTCGGAGTTTGATAGTATCAGGTGTAAGCAGTGAAGTAAAGGTAAAAAATAAAATCAAGTTATAAAGCGAGATTGAAAATGGGTATGAACAGTCCAAATGCAAGTGGTTTAGGACTTTTGTAGTAAGTCATGCAAAGTACATTTTCATATGTGACACAGAAATGAACCCAAGTGTAAGGAACCTGGTAGATCCAGACATTTACAGTGTTAAAGATAAAAGAAAGAAAATACAAGGGCAAAACTACTTGAATTATTGTGTTTTCCCAAGGTGAAAGATTGTCAGACTGGGAAAGACAGTACTAACATTAGTTTTTAAAAATTGGATCAATGAGAAACATATAAGAAAACACTATTCAAAAATCATTTAAGTCTCAAGACCTAGAGGAAGTATATTTCTTGGACATGGGAAAAAACCTTGGGATAAAATAGAACGTCTGTCTGTAGGTTTAAGAATCTTGAGAATTAGAGGAGACTGAAGATGGGTAAAGTCTTATTTATGAGAGAGCTCTAAGTAAATGAGCTGTGTATCTTTAAAGCCCTCTAGAACAAATCTAGATGATATGCAAGCCCTTCCAAAGAAGCCAGTAGTGGTTAATGTAGATGAGGCAGTTGGCTTGAATTTCTACATGAATTTACCAATATCTGGTGATATTCCTCTATGAACTGTATATACAGTTAGAATAGATATAAGCAAAGTGCTCTTTCTGCTGAATGAACTTATATAAACCAAAGGAAGGTGTGTTAGACAGGGTTCTCTAGAGAGACAAAACCAGATTGCTAGTAATTATATATATGTATATGTATATATATTTATAAAGATCGATAACTATATAACACAAGAAGTGAACTGTTAAATTACATACAGATAGATAGATAATACAAGAAAGGAACAGTTAAATTATAAAGCAATACAAATGGCTCAGTATAATTCAAACATGTTAGAGAGTTGTGAGACACTGGCAGTCCTTTGAGTCCTGAGGGCCAGCAGGTAGTCCTCTGTGGGGAGAGAGCTGGGCTATCTCAGCACACGCAGCAAACAGCAAGACAGGTCACCAACTGTCAGCCAGGTCACCAACCGTCAGTCCCCAGCTCCAGAGATGTACATTCCAATCGTGTGGTCTAAAAGGACCTCAACTTACAGCGACACAGTCCACAGGCTAGGCGTCCCACAGGTAGTGTAGCCTGTAAATTGAGGCACAGAACAAGCAACGCAGCCGCACACTGGTCCAATGATCAAAAAGTGAGAGACAAGAAAAGCGAGGCTCACTGAGCCATTTATCTCTCCGCCTTTCAATCTGTCCCACATGTGTTTATCGGCCAGGCTGGCACAATAAACTATCTCAATCCACCCCTTGCCAACCTGGCACCTGTACACGATTCTGTAGCCATATATACATATATAATTTATGGACATTGATGAAATCACACTTATACTTATCATCAATCATCTATCATACATATAAATGAAAACACAGAGTCCAATTGTATCTGATATACCATACCTGAACAAAGGAAAGATATGCAATAAGCACATAAAAAGAAAATACA
>NW_022103912.1:4151163-4154946 GCF_000313985.2 Echinops telfairi | reverse complement strand
AGCTTGCACGGCAGCCTGAACCTGTTGCAGAGCCTTTTCTTGTTCTGGGCCCCACTCAAAATTGGAGGCTTTTCGTGTCGCTTGATAAATAGGTGGAAGTAGAACACCCAAGTGAGGGATATGTTGCTTCCAAAATCCGAGGCCCACTAGGTGCTGTGCTTCCTTTTTAGTCATTGGGGGTGCCAAATACAATAGATTATCTTTCACTTTAGTAGGAATATCTCAACATGCCCCAAACTACTGGACTCCTATAAATTTTATGGAGGTGGAGGGTGCCTGAATCTTTGTTGGATTAATTTCCCAACCTCTTGTACACAAATATTGTACCAATGAACCTAGAGTATTTGATACATCCTCCTTAGTGGGTCAATCAGCATAATGTCATCAATATAATGGACCAGTGTGACATTTTGTGGAATACACAGGTGATCAAGGTCCCTTCGGACTAAATTATGGCACAGGGCAGAAGAGTTGATGTACCCCTTGGGGAGAGTTGTGAAAGGATATTGTTGCCCCTGCCAGGTGAAGGCAAACTGCATCTGGTGGTCCTTCGAGACTTGTATTGAGAAGAAGGCATTAGCCAGATCAATAACTGTATACCAAGTCCCAGGAGAAGTATTAATTTGCTCAGGCAATGAAATCACATCTGGAACGGCAGCTGCAATTGGAGTCACCACCTGGTTAAGTTTACGATAATCCACTGTCATTCTTCAGGATCCATCTGTCTTCTTTATAGGCCAAATAGGTGAGTTAAATGGGGATGTAGTAGGAATCACCACCCCTGCATCTTTCAAGTCTTTGATGGTGGCACTGATCTCTGAAATCCCTCCAGGAACATGGTATTGCTTTTGGTTTACTATTTTCCTAGGCAATGGCAGTTCTAATGGTGTCCACTTGGCCTTTCCTACCATGATAGCCCTTATTCCACATTTCAGGGATCCAATATGGGGGTTCTGCCAGTTACTAGGTATGTCTATTCCAATGATGCATTCTGGAACTGGAGAAATAACCACAGGATGAGTCTGGGGCCCACTGGACCCACAGTGAGGTGTTCCTGAGCTAAAACTCCATTGATAACTTGACCTCCATTAGCCCCCCACTCTGACTGGTGGGCCTTCAAAACACTTTGGATCTCCTGGAACTAGTTTCAGCTCCGAGCCAGTATCCAGTAATCCCCAAAAAGTTTGATTATTTCCTTTCCCTCAATGAACAGTCACTTGTGTGAAAGGCCGCAGGTCCCTTTGGGGAAGGCTAGAAGACAGACTAACAGTAGAGACCTTCAGTGATGTAGCAGGGTCCTCCTTCAAAGGCACCCGGCCTTCCCCTTATTCAAGCCTCATTCAAGGGGTTGTGGGTCTGTAAACTGGCTCAGGTCTGGGAATTGATTGAGCGATCGTGACTGTCTATTCTGCTGTTTACCTGATCTACCATTCTTCTGCCTATATAGATCACGTAAATATTCAGTAGGTTTCCCATCTATTTCATTCCTAGGGACACCATGGCTAAGTAGACAATGCCATAATTCCACACAAGACAGGTTGCTTTGATTACTACGGAAATCTTGTTGTCTATTATAACCACATCCACCCCCTGTCTCTGTTGATTCAGTGCTGACACCTGCCCTCTACCATCACGGGGACCAATCAGCCCCATTGTGGACAAATTTTGGAGTTCGAATAGGCCAGTGCCCACTGTTAATACTGTTGTACATAAAACAGCAATTACAAGAGTCTTAAGAGATGCTGGGGCCCCCTTCACAAACTTGTTCCTCATGGTTGTGGTAAAGGGTATGTCCTCAGGACATCCCCTTTTGGGTCTATGGGAATATCCTGATAGATCCATTCCAGCATACCAATTTCTCTAAGCTTTTGGATACCTTCCTCTACAGTGTACCTGGGTAGGTCAGGTACTTCAAGTTGGTCTAATCTAGGCCATGTGGCAGTCCAGGCTTCAGCGGACCAAGCAAATAAAGACTTAGATCCTCTCTTAGCCTCTCTCGCAGAGACATTGAAAGAAGAGTCTGTGCTTAGGGGTTCCTTATCCAGAAACTCCGACTGGTCTAATATTACATTTCGTTCACCAGTATCCCACACCCTTCGTAACCACTCCCAGGGATATTCCCCAGGCTTCTGCTTGTACGTATATGAAAACTCAAGCAGATCTTTAAGAGTATAGTACGCTTCTTCTTGGGTAATCAGCTCAACCTCACCTTTAGGAGCTTTCTGAGACTTAATTTTACTGACAGGTCTAGCGGAAATAATGGGTGGTGAGGGTGTTTCCCTGGTGCTCTCAGCAATATCTTGTAAGGCATCTCCCTCAGGTAATGCTACCAATGAAGCCCCACCTGGCATATCAACTTGAATAGTTTGGCTAATCTGCTCAGGTGTGGATTGTGAATTAATACCTTCAGCTGAGAGGGGTGGATCTATTGACTGGGGTGCGTCAATTGTTTCTAGGGGCTCAATAGCCTCCTCTTCTGGATCATCAGCCCATGTTCCCATCCCATGTTTCAGGGTCCCAACTTTTCCCAATCAATGCCCTCACTTTGGTATCAGACACTGCTCTAGATCTGCAATTTAGCTGCCATTGTAATTCAGCCACTCGCGTAATGAGACTCTGGACCTGATTCTCAGCAATGTCAAACACAGTTGATGGATAACACTTGAGCCAATATTATGCTGTTTTTTTGTTTTCCCCTTTCTTTATAGTTAGCCCCCGTGCTTATATTTTGCTTCTTTTTCTCCCCCTCTATCTCCTATCAAGCAGGTGCCCTACTCACCACTGCCTCCACAGTCGGCAGTGCCCACCTCTACCTCTCTGAAAGCAGCACTGGGTATGCTCACAAAGCAAATACTGTACAGACACTGCCGTTGTATTTGGTGACTGTGCCTAATCTAGTAGTGGATTGACTTTTGGTCTCTTTTTATTTTTTCACCTCCTCCTGTTTATTTGTGTCTCTCTCCACCACTTTCTCATTGTCTTCCTTTTTTTCTGTAGAGTGGACACCATGCCCTCACCCAATCTTCACAGTCAGCAGCACCCACACCTGCCCTTCCGTGGTCAGTGGCACATGCTCCCATGGACCATTGCAGCCATGTTTGGTGCTTAGGGCTGACATTACGAATGCAACCATGTTTAGTTGTTACTTTTTGCTCTAATATTGTTCCACTTAAAAAATTTTTTTTATTTCTTACTCCCCCTTTCTTTCTTTTGTTCCTCTTCTTCTTTTACATTTCCTGTCCTTCCCCCCACCCCCCGCCCCATTGGTAAGATGCCAGGACCCAAACCAGTTGTACACACCACACCTGTCACCACACACACTGGACAGGTGCTACAACCTGTTACAGCATGACTAGATCTGTGAAGCATTACTAGATCTGTGACAAACAGTGGTCAACACCCTCTCAGCCTGCTCTGAGATTGTCTAAATGATCAGTGATTAGAGATTTGTGCCCACATTCCCATCTGCTAGCAAATTCATATGGAAATATGTGCTGAGTGCCCCAGGTGCCAAACTAGTGAGCACAGTAGCATACCTGTCCTGTTGCCAATAAATATCAAGAGAGAATAAAACAAAAAGAAAATCCAGATGAAGCAAACAACATACAATCAACAGATTAATACAATAGCACAAGCATGTATTTGGATAACAGACAACTTCAAATCACACACAGAAAAAAAAAAGACATGATGACTGAGTTAGTTAATTGTGCCAGCCTGGCCAATAATCACATGTGGGGCTGGTTGAAAGGCGGAGGGATAAATGGGTGGTGAAGCCTCGCC
>NW_022103912.1:4121067-4150907 GCF_000313985.2 Echinops telfairi | reverse complement strand
TTGGGTATGGGTTAATGTTGGACTTGTGGGCTTGGGCAGCATTGGGTTGGGATGTTTTCGTGATGCACATTTTCTTTGCATAAAACTCTCTCTTATACGTGAGTTGCTGTGGATTTGTTTCTCCAAAGTACCTAGACTAATACAATGACTCAAAAAGTGGCTGAAATATAGAACCAAGAAATCTTCCAGGTGAAGAAACACTCCTGTAACTACTGAAAAGGAATTAAAAAATCATACTTAGGTCATTCATCAGATTAAGGATCAAGAAACAACCACACAAACTCTCTCTTGCTCAGGCAAACCAAACACGAACAAACTGACAAAATAAACTGAGAAACAAATTGTGCAACAACATAAAACAAAAATTCCAAAGATAAATGCTAAAATTTCAGACATAAATAATTCGTTGGATAAAGTGTATGGATATACTTTTGCAGTCCCCCTGGATTGTTCCAGCAACCTCTATGGGAGTGGGGTATCATCCACTTTGGAAAACACTTTGTTAGAGGGACAATCAGAAAAAACAGCAACAACGTCAACAAAAGGAAGCCTGAGATGTATGCGGGACACTGTCAAGAATAACTTAAGTGTGATTCCAGAACAAGAGAGATACTTCCCTGCAAAAGGATTGAGAAAATTGGAAAATATTTGTTGGAAGAAAAGTTTTCCAATAACATGAAAATTGATGAGATAGGCACCGAAGAAGCTAATAAACCCCAAGGAGTATAGACCTCCAAAGAAAGCCACCAAGATCTCATAATTAAACTTTTCAAAAGAAAAGACAAAGATTGAATCCTGAAAACAGTTCAGGGAAAATGAAGGCATCTACAAGAAGAACCCGTCAGGTCAAGCTCTGATTGGTCAGCAGAAACCACCCAGGCAAGATGGCGATGCGATGACACACTACGTCAAACTCTAAAAGGAAAAAACATGCCAACAAAGAATTCTTTATTTAGGAAAATTGTCTCAAATACAATGGTGAAATTAAGATATTCAAATAAACAGAAACGAAGGGTGTTTGTAAAGTCAAGAACAACCTTACAAAAAATGCTAAAAGGAACTCGTCAGACAGCAAACCAATAATGGCAGACATAACATTACCCAGAAATTAAAATATCTGTAAACCCACTGTGATTGATCGATTCAGACTCACAGCGACCCTATCGAGGATTTCTGAGACTGTTAATCTTTGTAGGAAGATAGCCTCATCTTTCTTCTGAGGAGCGGCTGGTGGGTTTGAATGGTTGACCTTGCCGTCTAAGACTCACCCACCAGTACCACCAAGGCCCCGGGAGCCATGCATAGATGTAGCAAAAATAAATTAAGCCTATCCTACTGAAAATAGGGAAGCAGAAACACTGTTTAAAACTTGAGAAGATAATAATAAATTACTGAGCAACCTCACAGAAAATTAATAAACCTCAGCAAAATAATAATGTTAAACAGCAGGAAGATGTACCACTTTGATGCGTAGATTCCATGTCACACTGATGTCATGGGCCAGACTAGAGTGGCTGTGGAGGGTTTCTGAGATTGTCCATGTTTGCATCGTTATCTTTCTCTAGTGCGATGGCTGATGACTTTGAACACCTCTTATTGTGGTTAGTAGCCCAGTGCTTAACACTCTGCACCACCGTTAACAACAGCAAAGAAAATCCATAAAAGAGGCAAACTTATCGTAAAAGAAGCAAACTTATCACAAAAAACACATGAAACAATGAAGCCATGAGCACAACACAACAACATGACAATAACACATTTATAAATAATTAAACAAATATAAATGAACTCAATGCACCAATCAGGAGACAGAGAGTAGAAAAATGGATAAGAAAACATGACCCTTCAATGTTCTGACTATATAACATACAACTGCACAATTCAAGGGGTATCCTCCCCACCAAAAACAAACAAACAAACAGAGCTCTGCTGGGTGGAGCTTTCGCAGTACACATTTCTTCATGCTAGGCAAGCATCGAGCAACTTGCTCTGAGTTAAAGGTGCTCAGTGGCATCATCTGGGAAGGTTTTCTCTGGTCAGACTGAATTTTTTCATAAAAGTAGTTTTCCTTGAACCTCATTTGTGTGTGTGTGTGATATAGCTGATTTAAGAGAACAGTGTGTGGCTGTGAAATTTTGTTTCCTGCTCAGAAAAATTGCTCCAAAACTGTTGCGATGTTGAACACAGCTTACAAGGACAGCGCTATGGGGAAAACTCAAGTGTATGAGCGGTTTTCCCATTTCAGAAAAGGTGAAATGTTCATCGATCACAAACCTCATTCTGAACATCCATCAACTTCCTGAATACACAAAAATGTCAACAAAATTTGTGCACTTGTGCTCGAAGACCGATGACAGACCATTGAAGATATGGGGATGCTGTCTGGACTATCTTGGATCTTGGTTCAGTGAATTTTAACGGAAGATTTTGGGAATGAGAAGGATCGCTGTGAAATTTGTGCCTCGGGTTCTAAGTGACCAGGATTCCCAAGGTTATTACTGGTGACAAGATATGGTGCTATTCTTTTTTCTAAAAAATATCATTTTATTGGGGGTTCTTACAGCTCTTATAACATTCTATACACCAATTGTATCAAGTATATTTGTACGTATGTTGCCATCATCATTTCCAAAACATTTTCTACTTGAGCCCTTGGTATAAGTTCCTCTTTCTCCCCTCCCTCCCATGTGAATCCTTGATCAATTATATATTGTTATTATTATTTCGTATCTTACACTGTCCATTGTCTCATTTCACAAATAACATTTCTGCTATTCGTCCCCTTTGGGGTGAAGGTTATATATCCAACCTTGTGATAGATTCACCCTCTCTCCCCCTTCCTCCTCTCTGACCAGCCCCCTACCCTCATGATATTGCTACCCCCACTACTGTTTCGGGGGGAGGGAGTATCTGTCCTGAATTCCATGTGTTGAAAGCTATATATACCAATGTGTTTTCTGGTCTAGCCAGATTTGTAAGGTAGAACTGAATCATGGTAGTGGGGTGGGGGTGGTGGGGGAGAAGCATTCAGGAACTAGAGGAAAGATTTGTTTCCTCGGTGCTATATTGCACCTTGGTTGACTTATCCCTTCCTTATAATCCTTCTGTGGAGGTATAGCCAACTGACTACAGACGGGCTTTGGGTCTCTATTCCAACCCCACCTTGTTCATATTGATATATTTGTTTGTCTTGTTGTATTGTATTGTATTGTCTTCTTCAATACTCCTAGCCAATTTTTTTCCAGTCTATATTTACTCTTTTGGTACAATCTTTTGATATGCATAAATGTTTGGTTTAAGGAGATGCAAGTGGTCTAGCTTGTCTTCCAATGTTCATGCATGTTTATTTATGTTTGATAGTGTATTCATGCCATTGACATAAATTGACATGCCGTTGACACTTCATGATCACACAGGCTGGTGTGGTTCTTCCATGTGAGCTTATTTGTTTCCCTCCTGGATGACTGCTTGTTTAACTTCAAGCCTTTAAGACCCCACCCTATATATTTTGATAGTCAGGCACATGGTGCTATTCTTACGGCCCCAAAAGCCAACATCAATCAAGCCAGCAGAAGATGCCATTGCTACCTGATCCCCCCAAACTTCAACAAGTAAAATCAGACATCAAGAAGATGCTCATTTGCTTTTTTGGTGTGAGGGGGATAATACAATTGGAGTTCATTCTACCAGGTCAGACTGTTGAACAATCTTTCTATTTAGAGGTTCTGAAAATATTGTGCAACAGTGTGCGACAAAAAAGGCCTGATTTGTGGCAGATGGGGAACTAGTTTTGCCACCACGACAGTGCACTCGTTCACGCATCCATCTCAGCGCACCAGTTTTTGGTAAAAAGCAGCATGCCTCTCTTGCCCCCCACACCGTACTCACCTGACCTCACTCCCTGCAATTTCTTTTTGTTTCCGTGAATGAGAAAGGACAGGAAAGAACAGTGATTTGATGATGTCGAAGAGGTGAAGAAAAAAATGAGGGAGGTCCTGTCAGGCATCCAAACAGATGAGTTTGAAAAATGTTTCCAATGTTGGAATCGCAGATTTGGAAAATGTATGAAGTGTAATGGAGAGTACTTTGAAGGTGATAGGTGAAAAAAATTCTGGTTTGGGGGGAGTGGGGGTACCCCTCATATGCATCTATTTCCAGTGCACATAGAACATTCTCCGTAATAGACCATAAATTAAGTCACAAAGCAAACCTTTATAAATTAAGATACAATGAAATTCTATAAAGCATGTTCTCAGATGATAGTGCTAAAAAATTAGAAATCAGCAATAAGAAGAATAAAGGAAAAATCATATTCATGGGAATTAATAACATTCTGAAATATTACTGGGTATTACAAGAAAAAAATTTCCTTGAGTCAACAAGAATGAAAACACAATATACCAAAACCTTTGAAACACAGCAAAAACAGTGGTCAGAAAACAATTTATAGAAATAAACACATTAAAAAAACAACAAAGAAAGAAAGAAAATCGCCTCCTACAGCCAACTCGTCAAAACAGCCTCGTCTTGGCATAACGACCGGCATGTAAACCAAGAGAGAGGACTGAGAACTCGGAAGCTACCCCATTCTCCTTGAGACAAGTGATTCTCTCTACTGAGTGGAGACGAAATAGTCCCCTTAACAAATGGTGCCGACAATTGGATAGCCATTTCCAGATAAATGAAACAGGAACATATTTCTCACTATATACAAAAAACAAACTCAAGATGGATCAAAGTCCTAAATGTAAATTCTAAAATCATTAGGATCATCCAAGAAAACATAGGGGCTCACTTATGCGTGCTGATACATGGCATAAATACACTATCAAACATAAATAAACATGCATGAACATTGGAAGACAAGCTAGACCACTTGCATCTCCTTAAACCAAACATTTTGTGCATATCAAAAGATTGTACCAAAAGAGTAAATAAAGACTGGGAAAAAATTGGCTAGGAGTATTGAAGAAGAGATTAATCTTTAAAATGTACATAAAACTTCAACAACAATGTGACAATTCAATGAAAAATGGGCAAAAGACATGAACAGACGCCTCACTAAAGAAGGCATGGGAGCAACCCACAAACCCATGAAGAAATTACCAATCATTAGACATTACAGATACACAACTCAAAACAACAATGAGGTATCATCTCTCCTTAGCAGAAATAACCAATTAAAAAAATTTTAAAAAGCAAACAAAAATGAGAAAACCACAAATACTGGTAAGCATGGAAAGACTAGGCAACCTCATCCCCTGCTGGTGGAACCAAAAAGTGGAACAACCAATGTTTAAAACAGCACTGCACTTTTCCAAAAACGTTGAAATTAAAATACCATCGGGTTCAGCTACCATATACAGATATCCCATTACTAAATATACTTGTGTATCCTAGAGTGTAAGTTCCAAATTTATTTGGCCTGCTTCCCCTTTTTAAGAATAATAATATAAAAAGACGCATCACACTCACTGGCAATTGAAACTTCTGTATTAGAGTTCCATAATCCAGGAGACGTTGGTGGTGTTGCCTTCCAACTCATGTTCGACAGAATGAAATACTGCCCGGTCCTGCTCCATGCTCACGTGTTCTTACGTTTGAGCCCATTGTTGTAGCCACTATGCCAATCTATCTTGTTGATGTTCTTCCTCTGCCCCACTACTTTACCAAGCATGATGTCTTTCTCCAGGGACTGGCCTCTCCTGACATGTCCAAAGTACACGAGAGGAAGTCTCATTGTCTCTAAGGGGAATTCTGGCTGTACTTCTTCCAAGACAGGTTTGTTTGTTCTTTTGGCAGTCCGTGATACTTTCAATACTCCCCACCAGTCCCATCATTCAAATGCATCAGTTCTCTCTCACGCTTCCTTATTCAATGTCCAACGTTCACATGTATATAAGGAATTTGGGGAAAGAAAACCATGACAATGTGTCAAACTCATTGTAATCCTCAATGTAACACTATTGTTCTTCAGTCCTCTAAAGAGGTCTTGCTAATTGTAGTCCTCAACATAACGTTATTGCTCTTCAGTACTCTACAGAGGTCTTGTGAAACCATTTTGCTCCTCGTTTCCCCTCTTGATAGCTGTTTCCCTGAACATTCATTATGGATCCAAGTAAAGTGAAATCCTTGTCAACTTCAGTGTTTTCGCCATTTATCATGATGTGACACTGGTCCACTTGTGAGGATTTTAGATTTGTTTATATTCATTTCAATTCATACTGAAGGCTCCAATTATTCATCTTCATCGGGTGTGTGTCAGAATTATACCCTCCCACCATACTTATTCAATCTGTATGCAGAGCAGATCATCAGAGAAACTGGATTCTATGAAGCGGAGTGTAGCCTCAGGATTGTTAACAGCCTGTGATATGCAGATGACGCAACCTTGCTTGCTGAAAGTGAGCATGACTTGCAGCACTTGCTGATGAAGATCAAGGAAAAAGAGTAAGGATCTGGTTGTTGTTTTTTTTAAACAGCTACCTTGAATCGTTCCCACACCTGCAGGGGTCAGTATCACCCACTTGGGGAAATTTGATTTCTAGGGAAATCAAAGTCATAACATGAACAGATGTGTGCATATTCATGTTCATAGTAACATCAAGCATAAAAGCAAAAAATATGGAAAAAGACAAAGTATCCATTTTTGGATGAATGGGTAAAGAAATGATGGTACATATTTTCAGTGGAATACTATATATAATTACAGAATAATGGTGCTTCTGTAAAATATCTCATAGCATGGATGAATTTGTATGACGTTATGCTGAGAGAAAAAAAAAGTCAACTACAGACAGATAAATATTGCATAAGTCCACTACTGTAAAAGTCATGAAAATGGTTACACACAGAGAGAAACATTTTTGAAGGATACCAGGGGAAAGAGGGGAGAAAGACAAGGCTTTTCAGCCACAGAAACAGGGGCAGTTCTAGCCCGTCCTGTATTGTCACGAGGCTTCAGCATGGACTTGGTGGCAGTGAATTTGGAGGTTTGAAGGGAGGGAGAGACCTCCTAAATCAAACTCACTGCCATGGAGTTGAACAATCCTATTAGAGGACAAAGTGGAATTGTCTTTGTGGGCGTCTGAGGCTGAGAGCAGAAAGCTTTGTCTTTCTCCCGAGGAGCAGCTGGTGGGCTTCAATTGCTGCCGTTACAGTTAGCAGCCAACTGGTTGCTTGAAAGGAAAGACCGCGTACAAGAGGGTGAGGTCCGCATAAAGGTATCAAGGCAAAGGAAGCCCCTGGGAGGAGCACAACAGCTAAAGGCAACAAAAGTAAATATTATCACACACAATAGCAGCCATAGGAATAATCTATAAGTATATGAATAAATAGGCATTCAAACTAAATAGGAGGTTGAAGGCTAATGAATCTACACCATTAATATTTACAGGGTTGGTAGAAGTTATTTCTGTGTGTGTATTTATAAGTGCTTCAAATATATCCATGATTATAAAAGAATATATGCAGATGACACAACTTTGCTTTCTGAAAGTGAGGGAGACTTAAAACACTTCATTATGAAGATCAAATAAAATAGCTCTCAGTATGGATTCCACCGCAAGTTACGGATAACAGAACGCTTCCTAACTAAACCAATAAAAATCAGGAGAAATGGTGAAAAGACAAGTTGTGAACGATTTCAATTTTCTTGGATCCACAATCAACCCTCATGGAAGCAGCAGTCAGAAAGCAAATGATGTATTGCATTGGGTAAATCTATTGTAAAAGACTTCTTTAACGTGTTAAAAAAAAAAAAAAGCTACTTTGAGCTGACCCAATCCATAGTATTTTCAATTGTCTCATATGTATGTGAAAACGACATGAGAATGACTCAGGAAGGCCGGAGAAGAATTGATGCTTTTGAATTATGGCATTTGCTAAGAAAGCTGAAGGTACCATGGACTCGCAGAGGAGCAAATGAATCTGTCTTGGAAGAGATGCTACCAGAATGCTCTCTGGAAGCAAAGGCGATGAGACTTTGTCTCACATACTTTGTGCCGGTTATCAGGAGGGACCAGCCCCTGGAGAAGAGCTTCATGCTTGGTAAACTAGACAGCACAAAAGAGGAAAACCCTAAAGAAGGTGAATTTAGGCAACGGTTGCAACAATTTCTAAAAAAAAATAGGAATAATTTTGAAGCGGGTGCAGACCTAGGCAGAATTTTATTCTATTGTAAAATAGAATTCCTTCGACTTGGAACCAACTCAACAATACCTAACAACAACAGCAGCAGCAACAACAACAACAACAAAACCAGAACACACAGCAGGCAATATTATTAAAATTTTAAAATCATAATTAAATAGCTTGAAGAAATGACTTTCTGGGCCTGGTTTGTCAGGACCCAGTTTCAGGGACCACAAGGTCAACTGACATAAGATAGCCCACAAAGACAATGTTCTACACTCCGTGAGCAGCTCGCTGGAGCAAAGGAAGAGGGAAAAAAAACAAAAACACATGGAAATAGTTCAAAGGACTCGTGTATTTCAGGCTCCATGGCTCAGAGACTAGAAAAACTCGGTGGTGCCTCGCTATCATTGCTGAGTACTCTGCAAAGAGTCACAACTGAAGATGCTGGACGGAGTGGGAGAAACCAGTGGGGCCAAACTAAAAACCATTACAAAAATACCAGTCTGGCAAACTCCTGAAACTTTGGCCCTTGGCACCCCTTCAAATCTGGAGCCGAACTCATACCTGAGGCTCAACGTTCAGCCCAACAATAGACAGGGCTGTTAGATAATAACACCAGGGAGTTGCTCCTGGGATATCCATCCATGTGAGATCTTTGGGGTTTTTTTTCCCAGGGAATAGTCTCAGAAGGCAGACTGAGATAGGAAAGGATGAATAGAAACAGGGAACCCCCAGATGAAGTGGGAAGAATGCTATTACACTGGGGATTGCAATAGGGCTCAAGTCCAAATGTATTAATTGACTAAAAAAAACCCTGGTTTTACTGGCACATAATCCACATATCATACAATTTAATATTTCAATCATATCAAGAAGAGATGTACAATCATTACCACAATGTTAGAACATTATTATTAGCTCCACACTTCCCCCAACCTCCCTGTCATACCCCCAGGAAATCAATCATCTAGTTACTGTCTCTCGATATTTACCTATTCTGGATTTCATATAAAGAAAAACGACGACAACAACTAAAACAAAGTGAAACAGAGACAAACCTCAATCAAAAAGAAAATTATCAAGGGCTCATGAGGGAGGGGAGAGCGGGGAGGGAGGGGAAAAAAGAGGACCTAATGCCGGGGGCTTAAGTGGAGAGAAAATGTTTTGAGAATGATGAGGGCAATGAATGTACAAATGCGCTTTACACAATTGATGTGTGTGTGGATTGTGATACGAGTTGTACGAGCCCCTAATAAAATGATTAAAACAAACAAACAAAAAGAAAGTAGAAACTATTACAAACTAAAGCAAATATAAAATGGGTCCAAAGGGAGAGCAAATGATAAGGTGTTACATTTTAACCTAAATGCATCCACAAAGATCTACTTACCAATGCACTCTTCATGATAGGAAGGCTATTCACGTTCTTGGTCTAAGGTTAGAGGGGATTCACAGGAGGCTTAATCCACATGCATTGCCCCTTCTTATTTTTTTTTTTAATTCACACAGCTTTATTTTTTTTAATTGCTTTATTAGGGGCTCATACACCTCTTATCACAATCCATACATACATCAATTGTGTCAAGCACATTTGTACATTCCTTGCCCTCATCCTTCTGAAAACATTTCCTGTCCACTTAAGCCCCCGGCATTAGGTCCTCATTTTCCCCCTCCCTCCCCGCTCCCACCTCCCTCATGAGCCCTTGATAATTTATAAATTATTATCTTGTCATATCTTGACACAGCTTTAAAAATGAGTCAAAAGGGAGTTCAAATTATGATGGTACATTTTAACGTAACTATATCTGCCATAGTCAACTTTACAATGCTCTCTGTCTGATAGCAAGACTATTCACATCCCTTCAATGGGGTCAGAGGGGGACTTGACCTGAGGCTGAAGCCATGCGTGGACCTTGCACATAGATTTGGGCTTCCATTGTGATCCAAAGCCTCTGCACACTGAGTGTTCACAATTTAAGTTCTGAGAGTATTCCCTCTTTTGGATTAGGATTATATTATTTATAATCCTCGGATAACAGAAGCTGGACTGCTTCTTCTATGTGGATTCAGTCGACACCTTTCTTAAATGGCTGCTTGTTTGAAGATCAGCCTTTAAGACCCCAGATGCTAGTCTGGTAGCCAGGCACCATCTAGTTTCTTCACTACATTTTGCTACAGCACCTATATCTACTGTGTTCACTTCCTGAAGGCGAATATTGAGCAGAGCCATGATGTAAGAACTAATTGTTCTTCAATTGGAACTAGGATTTAGTGAAAGCCCAAAACCCATTCCTGGATCTATTCTCCCACCTTACTCTTTCAGTTTGCTGTAACTTGGGAGTTAGTATCTATGTCAGATGATTCCATAGTTCAATCACATCAAACAAAATTGCACATTTGCTTCAATAATCAGTCTCCAAGCATACTTTTCCTTCCTGGACTCCTTAACATCCTCTCCTTTCATCCCCCCTACCCATCTATATCCCCCTGCCCTCCAAATCTCTTGTTCCGTTTGCTTTCCCTATAGGCTCAGCATCCCTGGGTTTCATTTACTGAAAAACAGAGAACCAAATAAAACAACTTCAAGAGGGTGACACCCAATGGCCACATACGTCTGAGATACACCTTTATATGAACAAGCGTCAGTAACATATAACAGAGTCACAGGATTTCCAGAATCATACGTATCCTAATACACCATATAGCACATTGATGTAGCAAGGCCATTATCTGCCATCCAACAGTACACCACTCTGGGCACAGCTGTCTTCTGCTTCCTCAGACACCATGTGTTTTCTAACTTAAGTCCTCAGGTTACAAGTGCATCTGCAGTAGAATCCAGTTGACCGAGTGAAGTTTCCACATGGGGTCTGACCGATGCAGCCTCTGGAGTATTCCATGCATCCCAAAGATCCAGGATTTAGTGTCCCAGCTTCCACGGCACCTGGCCTAGGTTTCTTGGATACCTCCAGTTGCCCTGGTTCAATTTTGCCTACCCACTGCATACCACTAAAGACACTCCCCACCTAATGTTGCCCAGAGCATCTTTGGTCACTCCTCCTACCAGCTGAAGGTTAGCACTCCCTCCCCTCCCTTCAACAGACATGCACCTATGTTCCCTCTCCCCTCTCCTGGGCTGTCTCTCCCATCAGAAAGCCTCATCCCTCTGATAGGGCTGCTTCCCTCTCTGGGAGACCTCACCCCTGGCCCACATGGCTACCACTCAGCAGACAGCATCCCCCCACCACACACACCCTCCCCTAACTATTTGATCCCAGTTGTCATGTGGCACCCTTCACCCCTGTGACCTACAGTATACTTACCTGGAGCAGATGATGTGTATTTCATTGGCACTGGTCCGGCTCGAACAGGCTACCTTGTCCCCAGCCAGAAGCCGGAATGCCCTACAAGCTTGAGCTTAAGTCCAGTCTGCTGCTTGTCCCTACCCCAGTGGACTCATGCAGTTTGTCCTTTTGTGCTTGACTAACTTCACTCAGGATAATGTCTTCCAGATTATCCATGTCTTGAGATGTTTTGTGGTATCATTGCTGTGTTTAAGGGATGTGTAGTATTCCATTGTGTGGGTGTACCAGTATTTTTTATCCACTCTTCTACTGATGGTAATTTAGGCTGTTTCCAATGTCTTGCTATTGTGAACTGTGCTGCGAAGAACATAGGGAGAAAATGTCTGTTCATGATCTGGTTCTTCTTTCGTTTGGGGTGTGTGCATTGCTGGCTGCATACATGGTAGTTCAATTACCATCTGTTTTAGGTATGCCATATCCTATTCCATGGTGACTGTGCGTATTTACAAGTCCACCAGCAGTGGATAAGAGTTCCTATATCACCACACCCTCTCCAACCTTTGTTGTTCTCAGTTTGTTTGTTTATTAATTGGGCTACAGTTATGGGCGTTAGGCGATATCTCAT
The DNA here is from genome assembly GCF_000313985.2 of Echinops telfairi. Classification (NCBI taxonomy): domain Eukaryota; kingdom Metazoa; phylum Chordata; class Mammalia; order Afrosoricida; family Tenrecidae; genus Echinops; species Echinops telfairi. The sequence continues at coordinate 4,138,841 of NW_022103912.1, read as the reverse complement.
GGTTGTTTTGACTTGTATTTCATGGATGGCTAATGACCTGGTGCATTTCCTCATGTGTCTGTGAGCCATTTGAGTGTTATCCTTTGTGAATTGTCTGTTCAGGTTCTTTGCCCGACTTCTCAGAAAGCTATTAGTTTTTTTCTTGTTTTAAACTTGTAAAATTCTATAGGTTTTAGTAATTAGTCCTTTGTCTGTTATGTCAATACTAAATATCTTTTCCCAGTCTGTTGGCTCTCTTTTTACTCTTTTAATGAACTCTTTCGATGTATACAGGTGTTTTATTTTTAATAGATCCCACTCATTGATTTTATCTTCCACTGAATAGGTTTCTTTTGTGATTTCTGATAGCCTGTGAATTCCCTCCACTAGGGCTCCTAGCTATGTCCCGGTTTTCTCACTGATGATCCTGATAGCTTTCGGTTTTACATGTAGGTTTGTCTTTGATCCACCTTGAGTTTGTTTGGGGCATGGAGTGAGATATGGGGCTTGTTTCTTTCTTCTTCAAGTGGATATGCAGCTTTTCCAACACCATTGATCAAAGAGGGCATCTGCTTCCCATTGAATGTTTTTGGGGTCTTTGTCAAAAATCAGTTGTCTGTATGCAGATGCTTTTATTTCTGGGTTTTCTGTCCTGATCCGTTGGTCCAAGTCTCTATCATTATACAAGTTCTAGGCTGTTTTGATGACTTTGGCTGTATAGTAGATTTTGAGGGCAGGTAGTGCAAGACCACCTACTTCGTTCTTCTTCTTGAGTTCTTTGCCTATCCTGGGCTTCTTCCCTTTACATATGAAGTTGGCAAGCAGTTTTTCCATTTCTTTGAAGAATGATGCTGGGATTTGGATCAGGATTGCATTGAATTTGTAGATTGCTTCAGGCAGTATTGACATTTTTACTCTATTGAGTCTGCCTGAGATAGTTTATTGTGCCAGCTTGGCTGATAAACGCAGGTGGGATTGACTAAAGGGCAGAGAGATAAATGGCTTGGTGAGCCTTGCCTTTCTTGTCTCTTGCTCTGTGATCATCGGACCAGTGTGCAGCTGCCTTGCTTGTTCTGTGCCTCAATTTAAAGGCTACACTGCCTGTGGGACGCCGAGCCTGTGGACTGTGTCACTGTAAATTGAGGTCCCTTTCAGACTTCTCTGGAGCTGGGGACTGACGGTTGGTGACCTGCCTTGTGCTGACATAGCCTAGCTCTCTCTACAAATAGAGGAAGATCTGGCATCAGACTAGACTTGAAGGACTGCTAGTCTCTCAACTTTCTCTCACGGACGTGAGTTGCACTAAGCCATTTGTAGTGCTTTCTAATTTAACGTTTATTTCTTGTATTATATATTTATCTGTATATGATTTAACAGTTCATTTCTCGTGATATATAATTATCTTTATAAATGAATATATTAAATTATCAGGAATTTGGTTTTATCTCTCTGGAGAACCCTGTCTAACACATTGCCAATCCACAAACATGGAATATTCTTCCATTTTTTAGATCCCTTTTGGTGTCTTGTAGTAATCTTCTGTAGTTTTCTTCATACAGGTCTTTTGGGTTTTTTTGTTAGATTTATTCCTAGATATTTCAGCTTTTGTGTGGTTATTGTGAACGGTGCTGATTCCTTAATGTCTTTTTCTGCATTCCAATCACTGGCATATAGAAATCCAATTGATTTCTGCATGTTAATCTTGTATCCTGCTACTCTACTAAACCCCTCTATTGTTTCCAGCAATCCTATTGTGGACCCCTTGGAATTCTCAATCTATAAAATCATATCGTCTGCACATAGTAAAAGTTTCATTGTCTTCATTACCCAGTCATACACCCTTAATATCTTCTCTTTGTTCTATTTCTTTGGCGAGACTTCCAGCACAATGTTGAATAGAAGTAGGGATACCTTGTCAGGTTCCCTAGTTCAGTGGAAATGTTTTCTGCTTTTCTCCATTGAGTATATTAGCTATTGGTTATCATACATGGCTTTTATTGTGTTGAGGATATTGCCTTCTTATCTTATCTTCTCGAGAGTCTTCATTAAGAAGGGTAGTTCGATGGTAACACCTATGGAGGCAGCACTCAACAAATCAAACGATAAGGTATTAGGAAAATCTGCTGCACAAAAACTCTTTAAAGTGCTGAAAAACAAGGAAGCCACTTTGAGGTCTAGGGTTCACCTGACCCAAGCCATGGTATTTCCAATCACTTCATAGACACGTGGTAGTTGAACAATAAATAAGGAGGACTGAAGAAGGGTTGATGCATTTGAATTGTGGTCCTGGTGAAGAATATCGAAAGTACCATGGACTTGCAGAAGAATAAACAAACCTGTCTTGGAAGAGCTACAGCCAGGGTGCTCCTTGGAAGCAACAAGGGCAGTGTTTGTTTGTTTTTCTATGTTGACTCACATTCTATTATGAATCAGAACCAATTTGAAGGCATCTAATAACAGAATAGTGAGTGACATCAGCATATTTTCATTGTTGACTTATGAAAGAAATACATGACTTATATTGAATATTCTGAGCATATAAAGAAAATCTGTGAATGCATAGTCTACAAATATATCATCAATTACCTTTTTAAGAGTTCAATATAGTTAAAGTGTTTTACATGGTCAAGGACTTAAAGTTTGATACCTAATTTTAATGGATTCTATTTTCAAAAAGGCCTGGAATCTGAAGACCTGACTTCTATTTTGACACAATGACTAGGAATCATTTTAACAGGTTTTTGTTTGCATAGATTAAGCCTCCTATCTAGACCTAGACAAGTGACTTAAATATAGAATGGTATTTCTCCAAAGAGGGGGTTTTAGAGGAAAAACCAGTTCATCCACTTAGTTCAGGCCAAAGTGATTCAGATATGCAAACGATGAGTGTTGATTCTAGCTAATTCTCAGTAGACACGGCCAGGTGGCACAGTGAGTCAACAACTGGGCTGCCAATCAAAACATTGCAATTCATTGCTTATCACTGTCTGAAGTCACTGAGTTGGAAATAACTTGCTAACGATTTTTTTTGTTTGTTTATTTGGGGGGTTGGGGGTGGTGTCCAAATGTAGGCATTTTAAAGCATCTAAGGAAGCTTCATGGCACAGTGGTTATGCGTTGGGCTGCTAACCTCTCCGTGGGAGAAAGACCATCTCTGTGCGAGAAAGATGAGGCTTTCTACTGCTGTGAAGAGTTACAGTCTGAAAACTCACAGGGACAGTGTTACCCTGCCTCACAGGGTTGATATGAGTGGGCATCCACTCGATGTCAGTGGGTAAGGTAACTAGTGAATCTTGGGTAACTTTTCCTCTCCCTGAACCTCACTAATCTACCTTACAGAAGTGCCAAAGATACTGTGCTTCAGGAAAAAAACATGAGTGCTTCCACTTATTGGTAAAGCAACTGATGTCTGCAGTGCGCTCACTACCCATACACGCGTCTAATGCCACTAACTAGGTCGTATGTCTACCAAGGATCCACTGTGCTTGTTGCAAGTGTGTTGCTGTGAATCCATAATGCAATAACAAATTTTGTAAATTGATGACATTATGTATGAAAAGGGCGATGCCTGTATGTCTGAAAAGTAAGTGAAAAAGCTATGGAAACTTGAATGAGATTAAGTGTTAACTAAATTGGGGCTAGGTATTTGTTCAGCAGAGCTTTCAAATTAAGATGGACTGGAAAGAAGGCATGTCAGTCTACTTTCAACATTCAGCCAATGAAAATCGTAGGGATTACAAGCATCTGATACCCACACGATCATGACCAGGCAATGCTTTATCCCTTATATGTGGAATTGCCAGGAACGGAGGCCCAAGTCAACTAATAATGTTTTTCTTTCACTAATAACAGCAAAACATCTGTACCTTTCATTTTGCTGTACTGTGGTGGATTGCATTGTTGCTAGTATTTTGAAGGGTAGACCAGTAGGGTCATCCATGGGCATATTTGAATGTAGCTGCCAGACTAAAGAAGCTAGGAAGGAAGGTCTGGCCATTTACTTCCAAAAATTAGTCACTGAAAACCCCATGCATCGCAACAGAATATGGTCTGATATGGTGTTAAAAAATGAGCCCCATAGATAGGAATGTGCTCAAAACACGCTGTGGCCCCAGTAATGGACTTGAGTACACTAATGATTGTAGAGGTAGATGTCTGGGCAGTGGGTCTATATGGTTCATGAGTTGCCATAAATTGCAATTGACTAGCTGGCAACTAGCAAAACTAATAAAGCATTTGTAAAAGGCAAGGAAACTTTTGAGAAAGGTTCAGTTCACAGTTTATTGATCTTTATCTGATTTCATACTTTATTTATACGTACTGTTTCATACTTTATCTGAGACCATTTAATTTTTTTAAAAAAGACAAATGAATATTTGGATCCACTGACGTGGACTGATTTGGGGATGCAAATATTCTCATGAGGGCCAGCCTGTGGCTACAATTTTACAAGACATTTTCCACTGCTCTGCTCATTTCTCCCTGTGATTGGGGAATAGTTGTGCTTCTGATTTAGGCTTACTCCATGAGTGATGCCCTGGGATACTACATTTGGACTCTTTTTAAAAATATATAAATCATTTTATTGGGGGCTCTTACAACTCCTATAACAATCCACACATCAATTGTTTCAAGTGCATTTATACATATGTTGCCATCGTCAATTTCAAAATATATTTTTTAATCATTTTATTACATTTGGACACTTATCTGAAAAGAGTATCAACACTGACATAATTTTGATAAATCAGCCAGCAATTTCAGGGCAAAAATGGGTTTCTTCTTCTTTTCTCCGAGTCACCAGTTTCCCTTGGGCTTTTACCTGTTAATTCCTCATTAGACCTCTTAGATGTTTTAAGATGAAATTTTAAATATGTTTCAAGAAATATTTTCATTTGCTTCCAGTGGAATGGCTGTCTTGATGACGTTCTACATGACAAGCTATAGGCTTTCTCTAAGCCAGCTCCCCATGCTTTTTGATGTCCACCAAACTGTCCACCTCTTGTCTGTAAATTTGTGGTACTGTGGTGGCTTGTGTGTTGCTGAGATGCTGGAAGCTGTGCCAGAGGTCATTCAAGTACCAGGAAAATGGATGCATTTGAACTATGATGTTGGCCAAAAATACTGGAGGTCCCATGCTGCCAGGACAACAAACATGTCTGTCTAGCAGGAACTACAGCCAGAATGCTCCTTATAAGCAAGGATGATGAGGGTTTGTCTCACGAACTCTGGACATGTCATCAGGGGGGACCAATCTTCATAAAAGGACATCATACTTGATAAGATCAGCGAAAAAGAGGAAGACCCTAAAGGAGATGGATGGACAACACGTGTGCGGACAGGGCAGGGCCAGGCAGTGCTTTGTCCTCTGGCAGGTACGGTCACTAAGGGTCATGACTAAGTCAAAGGCACCTAAAACAACAGCCGAACTGTCTTTTGAAGCTGGCATATCCCTATGGGAGAGGCTGGTAGCAAGGTGGAATGCTTAGAATGTTATAACTCAACAAGTTTTTCTTAAATGAAAACCAAACTCATTGGGTTCCTTTACATTACATACTTCTATCATCAACATACTAAAAGAACTGGTAAATTTTATTGAGACAGATAGCATATAGTGAATGATTTCCTATTTATCGCCTCTAGTTTTTTATTGATTTTATCTATCTTGTCTAGTATTTTATAGGAGTTAAGTGATAGAATTCTCATCATTCACAAGGAAGATCAGGGCTCAATTCTTGGCAAATGAATTTCGTATGCGGATAGAAATGTTTTATAATCTGTGCTGTGCACATGCAGCTATTAGACACCTAAAATGGGGCTAATGTAACAGAGTAAATAAATTTGAAATGATATGCTGTGGTAGTGATATAATCTGGTGTCAATTTGGGACTTAAGAGAATTAAAAGTGAAGGGGTGGAGTCTAGTCTGTCCATTGGATCATAACCAAGGAGGCCTCTGTGTGGGTATGGCCTTCTCCTGAGAATTCTGGGACCTCCTGTATTTTCCTCCTTGGAGGTGGGAGACATTTCTCTCTCTCTTCTGATTCCCTGTGAGACATCCCTGGGAACTGGAGAAGCCACGAGGAGACCTCTGCCAGCGCTGAGATGCTTATAATGCCACTGGATCCAAAGGCTTTCTACCCACTAGCCTGTGATTATCCTGCATTCAGCATCATTGCACGTGTTTCATGAATCCGTAGAGGACTTTATAGATTGATATCGGACATATGGGCTAATTTCGGACTTATGGGCTTGGACTGGACTGGGATGCTTTCTTAATGTACAATTACCCTTTCTATAAAACTCTCTCTTATACACATATGCGTTTCTATGGATTTGTTTCTCTAGTTTACCCGGACTAACACATATGCAGTCACCACTCAGATGCAGAACACATGTCTGTGGAGCTTCCACATTAACACAGACTAAGAAGAGAGACTTGTGAAAATTGTATGAATCTTAATGTTTCCGACTGAAACCAACCATGTAGATGGCGCCAGGACTGGTCAGCCTTGTGCTGGGTTGTGCATAAGGTGCCATCAATTGGAGGGTGACTCCATGGTAGCTAACACCTAGAAGAAACGTTAAATAAAGCACCTATCCAGTGCTTTCCAACAGAAATTTATCTGAGGATAACAATGTTCTATAATCTACACTGTGCACATATGGCTATCGAACACTTGAAATGAGTAAATGAATTTTTTATATATATATCAAATTTGATACATAATTTAATAATATGATAGATATCAAATTTATATATCATTGATAATATCAATGATCTATCATTGATAATATCAAATAATTGATATTATTTTAATTAATTAAAATAGCCACACATGGCTAGTGGCTATTGTATTAGTGAAGACTCTAAGACATATTTCTTTATGGTACTTTATGGCATTTCAGCATAAATGTTGACTTGTAAGAAGGTGAGATAAAAATATTTTTGTGACAATCCTCTTCCTACTATATGTTCTTTCTCCTTCAGCTTTTCAGTGAAGTTCATGAAAAATGGAAGCAATGATGAGTTCCTCAATTAATGATGTGCTTAACTGACTTGATAATCTTCACATATTATCAAAGCATACCTGGTACCATGTTGATGAACACAATGTAAAAATGTTCTGGCGTGTTAATACAAGGTCAGCAATTTAAAACTGCCAGACTCACCTTGAGTAAAGATTTAAGGTCTCAGAAGCCTATACAGGGTAGTGAGGAGTCGGAATCATCCTTAGGAAAGTGGATATGGCTTTTCGGTTTTTTGTTATATGTTTGATAGAGTGATGATGGAATCAAACCAACACATGACAAATGACACGGCATTAAAAGCACACCTGTCTCAGAATCACATAGTTGAAGCAATTGTTTTAATATTTATGTCTTCATTTAAACTTTAACAAAACACCTTCCGAGTACCAAAATGTGAACTTTACTTTTTTATTATTACTTTGAAAATGTTTTAGTTTTACAAAAGGATATGAGTTTGACCTTAAGAATTTTCTTATTTTGATTTTTAACAGTTTTATTGACATATAACTCACACACCATTCAACAGTTTAAATATATTTTAAACAGTTGTATAATCATTAACCACAATCAATTTTAGAACATTTCTTCATTCATGTCCCAATTGTTATTAGCTCCCCATTGTCCACCAGCCTCCCCTGACATAACTATAAGGAAATATTAATATAGCTACTGTCTCTATGGATTACCTAACAAGAATTTTCTTTCTAGTTTCATATTTATTTCATTATAACTCCTATAGGTTTAAATAATATTTTGGATAAGTCAAAATAAGGAGCATATAAAAATTATGCTTGGAAACTTCTAGAATATTTGCATTACCTTTTTTTTAATATGTCCGCTAGGGTTCTTCTTAAAGATCGTTTTAAGCCAATATTTAAAATTAGTTTGCATTCCATGACTATGTGTCATCTGTTAAATTTGCTATATGGTCAGAGAGAGTCTGTAAAGCATTAAAGTCTCATTAAGAAGATCATGAGATGCCTGTGTTTAATATCATTGCAGTTTAAATAGCTTTATTGACCTACTCAAATTTGGAGTATTGGGTTCTTTATTCATTTTCATTTTTTTGCCTTAATTCTATTTTTTAAATTTTATACATAGCACACATACTATGCAAGACATAGTTTCAATTTTCCCCTGTAATCAGTGACCTAAGAGACTTCTATTTCTAGAACCATTTTGTCACCTGAAATACACACACACACACACACACACACACTTCTATTAACCTACTGAACATGTCTATCTGAACATTCAACAAATATTTGAAAGTCATTGAGCCCCAAATTTGATTCTTGTATCCTTGTTCCTGATCAATGGTCTTCCTGACACCCAGTACATCAAACGTGAAACTGTACAGTCATCTTCTACTTCTTGTCTTCATATGGTCAGCAAGTCCTGCTAATTCTGTGTCTTCTGCCTTTGCCTCAATTTGGACTGGCACTGTCTTGCACCTAGACGATGACATCTACTTAGATTCCTGGCCATCTCTATTTTTGTTTATTATTACTTTGCAAGTGTTTGGGTTTTACAGATGGATATGAGTTTGTTGAAGAATTTTCTTATTTTGTTTTCCAAGTCTCCCTTGAGAGTTTATATCTGGTTTGCCTGTACCCAAGTGGGCCAGCCTCGCTGCATTCATTGTTGCTTCTGCTATTTCCTGAAGGCAGAGGTTTTCATCCATCTTTGTGCCCCAGCATTTGTTCAATGAGTTTCCAGCATGAAAGTGGTGCTCTCTATACGCGGCTGAACGAGCCCGAGGGGCACTCTGGGTAAGCATCGGACTGTTAACTGCAAGCCCAGTAGTTCAACACACCATCCACTCCTCGGCTGAGAAAGAGGAAGCTGTCCGCTGCCACACGATTTGGTTCCTGAAGTCCGACAGAGGGCTTCTGTGAGTTGCAATTGACTTGGCAAAGTGGGCTTGGGTAGTCGAATGCCGATATGCCAACAATGGATGATGAGAGAACAGACCTGGAACTGGGCATGTCTTCTCTGCCTCGAAGAATCCCTGGAGGGTGCTAAGTATTAAGCTACTAACCCAAAGACGGGTGGCTGAAGCCAGCTCAGAGACATCTTGAAAGAAAGCCTCGTCATCCGCTTCAGAAAGATCCCCAATCCGAGTCAAACCCACTGCCATCGAGTTGATTCCGACTCACAGCAACCCTATATAAGATGCCAGGGAAGGTAGCTCTTCTAACCCACCCATCTATTGGAATCCCGTCAACAGCCAGCGATCCGTTTGTTTGCTTCCACGCTGCCACTTACTTATTTGCTAATAGCCTATGAGGCAACGTAACTTTAAGCAAGTGATTCTCAGTTCTTCCTGTACATTAGAATTCCATAAGGAGTATGGATTGTGATAAGAATTGTACGAGCCCCCAAGAAAATGATTTTTTTAAAAAAAGAGTTTCATAGGGAACTTATGAAAAGGGCCTGGGACCCATTGCCAACCAAATTAAATCGGAATCACTGTTGTGTTGTTGGGTGCCCTAGAGACCCGACACACAACTGAAGGAAGCAACACTGCCTAGTCCTGCACCATATCCTCACAAGAGTTCCTGTGCTTGAGCCGATTGTTGCAGCCACTTGTTGAGGGCCTGCTACTCTTTCACTGTCCTTCCACTTGACCAAGCATGATGCCCTTCTCTAGGGACTGGTCGCTCCTGACAATATGTCCAAGTGTGTAAGACAAAGCAAAGCCCATCCTTGTTCCGAAGGAGCACTCCGGCTGGACTTGTTTCATGTCCCCTTTTGAATTCAGCCTGAATCTATGGCAGTTCCCTGTCAATGTACTACTGAAAGTATTGTTGGATGATCTTCAGCAAAGTTTTACTTACATGTGATATTAATGATATATTCTATAATGTTTGAGCATCCCGTTGGGTCATCTTTCTTTGAAATGGGTACACCTATGGTTCATTGGCCACTCCATTGGCCAAAGACCTGCCTTCCAAATTTCCTGGCAGATGAGTGATTCTAGTGCTTCATCCGCTTATTGAGGCTTTCTGCATTATTCATTATGTTTCCCACAGAATCAATATTGCAACTCCATGGTTCAATGCCTTCTTGAGTTCTTTCAGTTTAAAATGTGGTGTGTTCTTCCTTTTTTGGTTTTTTAACTCTAGGTCTTTGCATACTTCATTATAATATTTTACTTTGTCTTTTCGAGCTGCCCTTAGAAATTTTCTTTTTTAGCTCTTTGAGCTCATCATTTCTTCCAGGTGCCTTAGCTACTTTACATTTAAGAAGAAGTTTCAGAGTCTCTTGACATCATGAAGTGGGGTGGGGAGGGGAGGGTGTAGGCACTAGAACTTTTATTAGCTCCATGGGTTATACTAATGGGTAGGCTTGAGAATCACTGCTCTTACCTAAATTGCTCATCTACTATTAGTATCTACTTACGTTTTTAAAGGTTGATCAGAGGAAACGAGATTGTATTTTGTACAGTGCCTGCCGTATAGTATGTGCTCAGTCATGATGTTCACGTGCAACCTCAATTTATAAACTCCATTGCGACCCTCCAGTCATTCCGCCTTCAATTCCTGAAAGTCCCAAGTGATAGTGTCATCACTCATGCTTTTTTGCCTAATCTGAGCAGATGTCTCTTAATCCCCAAGTCACAATTTAAATATATATCTTTGTAGTCTGTAAACATACAGTTCCCAAGTATCCTTTGTTTTTCATTATAGTACCTTGTTCACCATCTTCATAGTACTTTCCCCCACTTGAACTTGCACATTTATTTACATACATAGTGTGTATCTCCCCTACTAGACTTGAAGGTTCTTAAGGGCCAGGGCCTTCTCTGTTTTGCTTCCCTCCTGTAATCCAATGCTGAGTGTCTGTTACATACTAGGTATACAGGTAATATTTGTTGAAGGAATGAATACATCAACAATTCATCCACAAATCTTGTAAAGGTAAACTTCATTAACTTTTAAAGTCCTTTAACTATCTGTATCCCTGATGTGGTGGAGTGAAATTTCCTAATATGGCTCTTCCACCCATATATCAAACGTAAGAACAATTGTGAGGAGGCATAGGAACAAGAAGTGTTTCATTCTACTTGAAATAGGGGCACTGTGAGATGGAACTCAGTGGACCGCACCTCCGAACAACACTCAAGTCTCTGTAACTTCTACCAAATGATTGGGTGGGTCTATGCAAACAGGGCATGTGTAACACGGAGAGAAATGATCGGTTAGTTTTTTAAAAACCATTTTATTGGGAGTTGATACAGATAGCATATTCCATCATTTAGTCACCTCAAGCAGTATTGTTCATTTATTTGCTACCAATTTCAAAACATTCTTTTCTTGAACTTCTTGACATCAGCTCTTTTACAATCCCCGGCCCACTGTACCCCCCTGAAACTCTTATTCTACTTGCTGTGCTTCTAAGTGCATCATCCCGCCCTTCCCCACTCCCCACGCCCTGAGCTTCAGAAAGGATGAGCCATGTGTGAAACAGTAGAGAAGGGAGAAATCTTGAGTACCTGGCAAGAGCATGTTCAAGACGTCTGCCTGAAGTGGCAGAGGCCACAGACCAGATGCATCAGACGGTGGCCCAGAGTCACAAGGTAATTCCTAAGTGTTTGCAAAAGGTAGGTAGGAGGTATACATGAACTGTCTGTGCAAAACGTAAAGAGGGCTATGATGTTGGGAGATTTCATAGCTATTGCCTTTTGTGGATATTCTTTTATTTTCTAAATTCCTTATCTACGAATGAAATTAGCCCAAATATATATATTTTTATGAGTAACCTAAACTCACGGGAAAGATGCTTAACAGCTAAAGGAACAATTTGAGAAAACAAGGACCACTTTCACACATTTTGTTGCAAATCTAGTTCCTCCTTCTATCTTCAAAAATAAAGCGCTGATAATCAGTTCAAAAAGATCAAAGCAGAAACAAATTCTAACTTATAACATATAAGCTCAAAGTAAAAAAGATCAGAAGCTTCACTAATTTCCTTCTTGTAAAAATATGGAGCATTTATTCTATGACTATATTGCATATGAAACAATTACCTAACAGCAGTTAGTACCCAGCACAACGCTTTCATTCACAACACAAACTCCCTGGTACACGGCAAAAGTCTGTCCTATTTCACCTTCTATGACTACCATCAGTGGAAATGAATGGTAATGGTACTACTTCTGACAGGGTGGTACAAGGGTTTGCATTTTCTCTACTTTGATGTACACATCCTTCCTTGCGACAGTTGACCCCAAACCGCTTTATCTGGTCCTCCTTGGGGATCTATCGATTATCAATGCAAACTGGATAAACCCGGTGGAATGCAGACGAGAGAAATATCCATTAAGCTCCTCCCAGGAGAAATCATGACTAAGTATAAAACCAAGCAGGGCAGAGCTCTAAGTCCAGTAAAAGTCCAACGACACTGAGTGCCCGCGCCCTTTGGCGGGGTCACCCGGCGGCCTGGGTCCCGGGGCATCCGTTCTCGGGGCCGAGCTGCACGCAGTGCCATCGGCCACGGCTGGACAGGGTCCGTACGTGTGTAGCTGCGCGAGCTCCGCCGCCCACTGGGGTGGCGCCCTCGTCACAATCCCGGGTTGCCTGGCTTGCGGACACCGGAAACGCCTCTGCCCCGACCCGCGGACCGGCCGGCTGGCGCCGGCAGGAACCGGAAGCTCGTGCTCCCCGAGCCCGAGAGCGCGGTCGCAGTGAAGCTCTGGCACGGCCGCCGGACGGGAGGAGGAAGGAGCGGAGTCGGGGGGGCGGGGCTGGTCCCAGAAGATGGCGGAGGCGGGGGTGAGTTGGGGTACCTTGGCGAAAGGCAGGTGGCTGGAGGTTGAGGGAAGCGGAAGGGGGTTCCCAGAGGAGGTGCTGGGGCTTTTGCCAGCTGGGGAGACTGGTGGCCGGCGCGGGGAGCCAGGACCACCGATGGGGCTGAGGACGAGCGCTGGGGCCTGCAGGGCGAGGGGGCCCCCGGTTACCTGGAGAGGGGACGTCGAGGTCAGGCCAGGGACGGCGGGGTCCAGGCCAGGTCCCGGAGAGCCCGAGGCTCGGGGCCCCCGCGGGGATCAAGTTGAAGGACGGAGAGAGCGACCCTGGAGGTCCGATGGGAGGCGGAGGTCCACGAACTGTCAGACAGAGAGCCCTCGGGACGTGGGAGGTGAGTCGTCTAGGGGGAGACGCAGGGTTGGGACTGGAAGGGACCCCAAAGGTAGCTTTGGTGGAGCCTGTTTGGAATCCACCTAAAGGTATGTTGACCGGGAACCCAGGGGTGGGACTTGGGCATCTTGGATTAGAATGGCATACCTGGGTGGCAGGTGTGTAGGAAAGACAAAGAGAACTCTAGCCTGGCCTGAGACGTTGTTGATGGATGGTCATTACTGAGATTTTGCCGTGGATTAGCAGGGATTGACAGTGGAGAACGAAAGGAGTGTGGGTATCGGGTGTGTGTCTGTGTGTGTGTGTGTTGGGGGGGCGGGTATCAAAACTTATGTGATAAGGGCCTATATGTCCAGTTAGGGTTGAGAAAAAGTTGTTGAAATATGGTCTTAGCTGGATCATGTAGGGGACGATAATGTGGAGCGTTTGCTCTTTGTGGAATTGATGAGATCCTTTCGGAAGCAGTGGATAGCTTTGACGGCAGGGCTTCTGACACTGGCCCAGATCAGTATTGCAGCAGAGCTGAAAATTGCAGGCAAGAAGGTAGGCTTCCATTCTAGCTATGGAAAGAACACAGGCAGGGAAGCAGTGACTGAAGACATTCTGCTTTTGGTTTAGACCCCGTTAGTGAACCACTGAAGAAAAATTGATGTAGGGGCCCCACGGGGTGGGGGTGGGGGGACTATCCATGTAATCATCTTGTTTTCCCTGTTAATTCTTTCTTTGGGCATATTGTGTTCAGTGGTTCTCAGAATGTACGCAGGTGACCAAGCCGGGATCACAAACATTTGTTAAAGAGCTTGGTTCTTTTTATGGCGACAACGGATGCTTTTACAGATGGTCTTACAGCAAAGGAAAGGATAAATACTTTTTAGAAAATTAAATCCAACACCAAATAGTTATCAGCAAAGTATTTCCAAATGATGGAGTAACATTTTTAGGGACTGCACTTTGATACATATAAGCAATAATAGAATGTAAATACTGCTTTCTTAATGATTTCTGTGTGGAGTTGCAATGTCTACCAGGCAATTTTTTTCCCCTTTTTGAACGTTTTAAGTGGCCTTAGCCTATAAGCAACATCATAAGAACCAGAGAAAATATTGAAATTGTCAAGGATTTCATTTTAATTGGAATTTACTCCCTTGAACTGGCAATCAAACTATCAAATGGCGTATTGCATTGAACAAATCTGCTGCGCAAGACCTCTTTAATGTGTTTTAAAGCTGTCACCATGGAGACACTAAGGTGTGCCTACCCAAGCCATGATATTTTCATTCACCTCCTATGCATACAAAAGTTGGCTAATGAATAAGGCAGAAAGACCAAAAGAATTGGTGTCTTCGAATTTGGTGTTGGTGAAGAATGTTGATTATAATACATACCACCAGAAGAAGGAGTAAGTCTGTCTTGCAAGAAGTACAGCCAAAATACCTCCTTGGAAGCAAGGAGGACAAGACTTTGTCTTACATATTTGGAATGCTACAAGTTGGAATGCACTCAGCAATACCTAATACAGCTAAGATTCACATGTATAGGCTTTTATTTACCCCAACCCAAATCTGTTCTCAAGCCCATTCTAAGTCCTCGGGACCCTATAGGAAGGACCCCATAGGATTTCTGAGGTCATATTCTAACTGCTGACCTTTAGCATGGCAGTCAAGTGCGTTCACTTCGGTGCCACCTGGCATCCTGTGCTTTTATTTAGAGAAGATTAAACTGTTTCATTGATTTAAGTGTGTCTATTTTAATGTTATGCTTATATTATTTCAAGAATGCCCTTCTAATTTAAAGAGCAGATGATGAAAAAGATGTGAGGTAGTAATACATGAACAGTCAGGGTAATTTGAAGGAGCAAACATAATTCTGTTATTGCTAACATTTGAAGATGAATGATCTTGATTTTGGGGCTGTACTGGTATTAAAATTGTTCGAATGCAACACTTCCCTCCTCTTTTAAAAAAAAGGTTACCACTGGGAAGTTTTTCTGCTTTCGAAAGCCCATTGCCTAAAAGTTGCTTCAGTAATAAACTTTGAGTATCATTTTTGTAAAACTTAGGATCACTTCTAACCCTATTTTATTTACCTAAGAGTGATAATATTAGTTTATTAATCAGCAGTCATGCACATGGAATGTTTTCTCAGTATTGATGATGATTTAATCATTGATCTACTCAAACTGTTTGAACAGTTAGTACAAATAGAACAAGTAAGGTACCATTTGTAGGTTAGACACACATTTTAATGTAGTCAGTTTTGTATTTTTCAGAAATTTTAGGTCAGGCTTGAGATAAACTTAAGGTTCTGTGGAAAGTTTTTCCTCTGTAAATTATTGGGGAAAAAGGCATTAGTTTTAACAGTACTATACTTTATTTGGAGTTGGGTTGCTAACTTCAAGGTGAGCAGTTTGAGACGACCAGCCACTCCCTAGAGAAAGGTGTTTTCTACCCCTGTAAACAGTTACAGTCTTGGAAACTCTCAAGGGCAGTTCTACCCTGTTCTGTAAGGTCACTATGGGTTGGCACCAACTTGATGGCAACGATTATTTGCGTTTGTATAGTTTATCAAGGAGCCCTGGTAATCTGGGCTAGGCATGAGACTGCTAGCTACAATTTGCCCTTTCAAACCCACCATCCCCTCCGAGAGAAAATGAAGGCGTTTTCTCTATTAAAAATTCACAGTCTCACAAACCTATTTAGTGATGCTGTAGGTTGGCATAAACTCGACGGCGGTTTTGTGTTTGTTTTTTCCAAAGGGTTTGGGTGTTGATGAACATGACTTTAATTAAGGACTTCTTCTCGTGCAGCGGTCATTGTTTTCATGTAGCGTTTGTAGACGAGGCAAAACGTGAACTGGAAAGAACCCCGGGAGCCAGAACATTTTGTTTTTTTGTCCCGGTGCTCCCTGGCTATAGTTTTATGATACTATGATGTTAGACAACGTTTTATTGTATAAAATGGTGATTTAAAATATAATACCTGCCTACTCAATATGGCTTTTTTGGTTGGGATTTATTGAGCTATTAATCTTTTTAAAAGTATTTTGATACCAGAGACCTCCAATTTGCACATTATTTTTCAAGTAATTGAAAAATCCCAAATACAGGTTTTTTGGTTTTGTTTTTAATTTTGGAGAATCAAATACATCATTGGTATGAGAGTAGTATTTAAAACTAAATAGACGCCCTTTTAGAGAAGATGCCCTTTTAATACATAATCAGAAAATGAAATTTAAAGACAAGTTAAAACGAGAAGATATTTATTCACTAAAGCTTTCCCATGAAAACAACCCACTTCCCCATGGCGTTACTTCACACGCTCACTGCCATGAAGTCAGTGCTGACTCACAGCCAGCCCCTTGGGCTTCTGAGAACCGTGACTGTTTACGGGAGTAGAAAGCCCACGCTTTCTCCCACAGAGCTGCTGCTGGTTTCAAACTGCTGGCCATGCAGATCGCAGCCCAATGCATTACCACCCGTATAATAGTCATACTCTTTTAGGCACTCCATAGCAGGGTGAGTGGTCTTGTGGGGAGGAGTTTTGTCCCATTGATGAGTCTGGTTATTTCCAGGAGTTTATGGTACATGTCTGTGCTCGTAAGATCCAGTACTCAGCTTGATCTTGCCAATACACTGGATCATTTGGGGGCTCATCTGCCTTTTGGTAAAATGTAGAACTGTTGATTAAGCACGTGCTCGTAATTTCTTTTGGATCATAGACTTTGTGTACTCAATATAATGCATATAACTCTTCCCAGAAAAATGCACATATATGCAATTTTTATTTATTTTTTTGCCATATTTCACATGGCCACTAGAATGAATGATTTCTTAGTTCCTTTCTGTGTCTTTAATTTTAGTAGACTGTGATTCTAAATCATTTTAGGTCTTATTTTTATCTACAGTAATTATATACCATTGTCTTATGACATAGTTATAATCCGCTTTTTGGGTCTCATTCAGGGAAACATCAAACGCTCTGTTATTTTTAAAGAAAAACTTTTGGGTTGACGTAGGGAATGTAGATATGCATTACCAGGAAAGGTTGAATAAACATTTGTGGCAGGATAGTATAAATAAGCAGTTTAAAAACCACTAGAAGCCTTGAAATAGAATGAGGACAGAAGTCTCCGGCAATCAGTGGCTCACAGTGGGAGGACAATGTTTCCCTGGGGACATTTGGAAATATGTGAAGACATTTTTGGTTGTTACAGTAGTGTGTGTGTGTGTGTGTGTGTGTGTGTGTGCTAGCATTTAGTGGATGGAATTCCACTCTGGAAAATGTTCAACATGAAATTGGCCTGCCCCAAATGCCAGTGCCCTTTAGCAAACATTGTTGGGTGATTACTAGAGTATGAAACAATGAAATGGCCTTTAAACTTTCTTGCTTTATTTAAAAATACTATTCACTATAAAATATCCTTTTCCACTTAACCCTTTTGGGAGAAATTTACATACAGAAACAAATGAGTTAATGGAGCAAGTGGAATAATTTAAAATGTATACTCATTCCTACTTTGGAAACACAGTGGGAAGCCTATTGTGTGTACTGAGTTTGGGACTTGAAGGATCAACTGTTGATTTTACACAGTATGATACTTGGCTGTTAGTATTTACCCCCCCCCC
>NW_022103912.1:4103195-4120967 GCF_000313985.2 Echinops telfairi | reverse complement strand
CCAAACCTTGGAATTTATCTGAGTCAAGATGGTTGTCCAATGTCTAGGGGTCCTGGTGGCCCAGCGGTTGCTCATTGGGCTGCTAACTGCAAACTACGCAGTTCGAAACCACCAGAGGCAGCAGACAAGGCTTGCCACACCTGTCAAACGTTACAAGCTCTGAATCTGCCCTGTGGAGTTGCTGCGAGCTGGAATCGGCTTAAGGACAGTTGGGTTTAGTTTTGTTGAGAGGAAGCCCTGGGAACGCTGCGAGGCGAAGGTGGGACTGGATGCCGAAACCCACCAGCTGCTCCGAGAGAAAAAGAGGAAGCAGCTTATTTGAAAATATTTGCAACCTTAGAAACCCTATATTGCTGTGAATCATAATCGGCTCCCTAGCAGGGGCCAGTATCCTTTTCTGTTAGGAGATCCCCTCTGTCGACCCATACGCTAACATAAGAAGGCCAGGTAAGAGGAAATGGAGTGAGACTTAAGGTATGTAGGAAAGAAGATGGGTGGCATCAGTGAGACTTAAGGTAGAATTCCAATGTCCACACTGCATATCATATGATCATGAGCTAGTAGTCTCTGTAATCCCTTTGATTTAATATTCTTCTCTATGAAGTGATCATGATGATACTTTATAGTATTTTAACTAATAGAGTCATATATGTTTGGTATAAAGTAGTCCCTCCATAACTGAACCCTCTGTCAATAGTTGACAGTGATGAAGAGCAACAGCTCCGCAGCGACTGAACTTACTACGTGACTACACGTGACCATGTGACATACTACTGTGCCACACACCGCAGCAGCGAGGAAGGGTTTGCAGTATCAAGTGAGGAGATGTCTTTTGTATTTTCAGTTGGCCGTTGGACATAGCTTTCCCATGGATCAGGTGTAATAGATACTAACCGCTCAAGTTCTCTAAGCTGCAGAGTGTGTTTAGGATTATGCTCCCGAGGGTGGAGCACAGAGCTTGGGGGGTGAGGGGGTGGGAGGGCGGGGGAGTCCGTTGTGTAAGTGTTTACTGAATAAAATTGGGAAGCTTTGAAAGTTCTTTTTTTTTTTTAATGAAAGTTCCTAGTACTTAAAATATTCTTATTTTCATACTGATTATCTTTAATGTGAACCCCCTGATTTACACATGGGTGTTCCTCCACAAGTCATTTCTAAGGTAGTGTAAGGCTTGGGCATTCGTTTAAATGCTGCTTAGGTGCAGATATGTCGTCTTTGTTTTAAATCATTTTACGGGGGGGCTCCCACAACTCTCATCACAGTCCATCCATCCATCCATCCATCCATCCATCCATCCATCCATCCATCCATCCATTGTGTCCAGCACATTTGTACATTAGTTGCCATCATTCTCAAAACATTTTCTTTCTACTCGAGCCCTGGGTATCAGCTCCTCACTTTTTTAGACATGTCCTCTAACAAAGGTCATTTAACTCAGTATAGTTTGATTTAAAAAGAAAAGCGCATTTAGTTAAAACAAATGTGAATATGTGGCATTCGAATAGTGAATAAACTTACATATGAAGTGTAAGTTTTATAAAGTAACTATAAATGTAATTTGGAGCCCTGGTGATGTAGTGGTTATACTTTGGGCTGCTGACTGCAAGGTCAGCAGTTCAACACCACCAGCTGCTTCATGGGAGAAAGATGGGCTTTCTACTCCTGTAAATAGTTACAGCCTTGGAAACACACAGGGCCAGTTCTGCCTTGTCCTGTAGGGTCACTATGAGTCAGAATCCACTCGATGGCAGTGAGTGAGTGGTAGATATTAGAAGTGTCATGTTGAGGTTTTGAATAAACTCATTTGGGATTCAAAGGCTAGATCGCCTATGTGCTGACTTATAAAGAAGCCCAAGATATATTATTGTTGGCTAGCAGAAAAGGAAGTTTCATAAATTATCTGTGTAGGGTTTTCCCACTTAAAAATGTAGTATTTGTAGAACACATGTAGAAGAATTTAGGACACTGGGAGGCCGAACCTGGTTAGGAATGAGGGATTCAGAGCCAGAGTGCATGAATTTGAGAGGCATCTCTTACTACAGATGTCAAATTGGTCAAGTGACTTCATCTTTCTCTTTTATTTGTCTCATGTTTAAAGTGGACGTAATAATCACACTTAACTTTTAAAGTTTTTGTTTTTGAGGGTCAAATGAGTCTTCTTCGAATGACATTGTTGTTATTTTCTGGTGCCATCGAACCTTCGCCCCCCTAAGTAACATTGCCCAGTTTTGTGCCATCCTCGGCATTGTGATGTTTGGAGCTATTGTTGCAACCACTGTGTCAATCTGTTTTCTTGAGGGCTTTCTTCTTTTCTGCTGACCTTTTCCCAAGAATGATGTCTTGGCCGGGCTTGATCTCGCCGGATGCCGTGTCCAACGTCTTGCCATGCACACACCCAAGGAGCATTCTGGTTGTATTTCCAAGACAGATCTGTCTGTTCTTCTTGCAGTCCACGGTCCTTCCGATATTCTTCACCCACCCCGGAACTCAAACACACCTGTTCTTCTCCCGTCTTCCTGTTCATCATTTAGATTTCACATAGGCATAGGGAAATGGGAGTACTGTGGCTTGTGTCAGGTGCTCCGTAGTCCTCAAAGTAACACAGGCTCTTTAACACTTTAAAGAGCTTTTTGCAGCAGATTTACCCAATGCAATATGTTGTTTGACTTCTTGGCTGCTTTCATGGCACAGAGAAATCTTCAAATGTTAATATTTGTCTTGAACCAAAGCAAAAGAAAGGTAATTTTTGCTTAAGCACCTGCAGGAAACCTGAACTGAATGCACCTGTAAAGTTCTGGGTTTTAGAAGTCAGAAGCCATGCTGATAAAATAAAATCTCATTAGAATCGAGCACTCTGATTATTCTTCATTAGTTTCCCATCTTCTCTTTCCTTACAGTAGCTCCCATGGCTGGAGCATGGCGGAGAGCTAAGCTCTGTGACAGGGACTCAGCCAGAGATTCAAATAACTAAACCGGTTCGCTGCCCTAATGACTGTTTTAAGTATAAAAAATGATATATCGAAAGGTAGTTTATTGTTTCATACAATTAATGCTTAAATAAGAACAATACGAGAGGTACATGAAACTAGATTATGTTACTTGGCTAAAACAATGGCAGTATTATTTAAGATATTTCCATATTGTGTTATGGCATGTCCCCACCTGCAATAGTCTCACTTTTCTCTGAGCATCGTCATCTGTATGATTTCTCCTTCTCCATCTCTGCACTGTCGGAGTAGGAGCCCAGGTTGAAATAAAGCAATTATAAACTTCTAATTATCCTATCCATGTTCCTGAATCCTCACTTCAAAATATAAATTTAACACAATTTGTAAATGTGATGTGGCCCGCGTGAATCTTGCCTGTTGCACCAAATAGCCAGCGTTTTAATTGTGTTTGACGCCCCTGCTTTAGAAGTAGGTCAGTTATATGAGTCATTGTGTTTGATATGGTAAACACAGACAACTTCTCTTTTCTTAAAAGATAATTGTTCATCTGGAAGAACCTTTTCATTCTGTTGAACTTACAGCAATTGTTCTGACAGTATTTTCAGTTCTTTGAACACTTTGAGGAATTGCAAATTCTCTCATATTGAGGGAATTTGGGCTGTAACATGAAGCTGAAAGGACTGACAGCGTGTCCCCCTCTCGTTGTGTGCCACGTCTTCTCTTTGTCTAGTGAGGTAACAACCGCAAGGGAATACAGATGTAGTGTTACATCAGAAGCACAATGGGTTTTATGAAATGAATAAATAATTATTACAAGCATGGCTCCGTCTAATTTTTATACTGTGAGCGCTCAGGATACGCTGTTGCGCAGATGATTAGGGTTAAGAGTAAGGGATGTGAATTTGTGATTTCCACATCGGGCAGCTGCCCGCTCACCCACTTCAGAGAGAACCCGGCATATTAACAGTGGGTTCGCCAAACTCCACAACAAGTAGGTGTCGGTTCTGCTGACCCGGTGGGAACCGGCTGAATGCCATCACCGGGTACTGGGGAGCATGGCCCACATCCATGTTATATGGTTGGTGTTAGTGTGGGTGGCTGGCTGTGTATTGTGTGCAGAAATGCAGATATGTGAGTATTAAACATCGAACATGTCACTTTGCTCTTCTGTTAGGTTTGTTCTCATGGAGCAGTCGCTTCTGTGGAAAACACTTTTTCGGTCAGAAAATGTTTTGTCCTTTTTTTGTAACGTATACAACTGGTCGGGCTGAGGCTTTCGGCCGAAGAAGCGGAAACACGAGTTGTGAGCGTCCCTATTCCAGGATAAACGTTGACCGGGCGCCTGCGCTGCTTTTCTCTGGCAGCGTTTCTCAACCTTCCCCATGCTGCGACCCTTTCATACAGTTCCTCATGTTGCGGTGACCCCAACCATGAAACTATTTTCGTGGCTACTTCTTAACTGTCATTTTGCTACTGTTATGAATCGGGCGACTACCCACAGGTTGAGAACCGCTGCAGGTGTGGCAAGCCGGCTTTACAATTATGCTACCTGTACGGCTCACAGGTTGCCTATTCTGTCACAGTGACACGAGTGTATAGTACTTGTTACATCATGTAAAAGTACCTTTTAATCTTGTTCCGTAAGTAGCTAATTCAAACAAATCAGTGTACAGCCTGGCTTGTTTGCCTTTTAACATTGGAATCAGTACAGTTACATAATCATATGTTAGAAAGACACTGATTTCTTCCTTCTTATCTCTTGCAGGATTTCTGGTAGGTCCTGTTTTAGGACAAGATGAGATGAGATACTGTTGACGCATCCGTCTGCTTGGATTCACAGAGAATTGGAGCTTTTCCACTGTGAAGCTGTTTTTCTGGCCTCGTAAACTGAACTTATGAAACCATGGCAGAAGGAAAGACAGAGTTATCTGGGCCCAAAAAGTGTGGCCCATATATTTCGTCTGTCACGAGTCGAAGTGTGAACTTGATGATTCGAGGAGTAGTACTATTTTTGATTGGAGTGTTTCTTGCTTTAGTATTAAATTTGCTTCAGATTCAGAGAAACGTGACCCTCTTTCCACCTGACGTGATTGCAAGCATCTTTTCTTCAGCGTGGTGGGTGCCACCATGTTGTGGCACAGCTTCAGGTATGTGTCAGATATTTCTGTACGGCATAGAAGGTGTAATGCTTACACGGTACTGCTTAGAAGTCTAAGTATGGATATACTTTATCATGGACCTGTGTTAACTGTTTGCTATGTTTAGACAAATGCATCGTCATGTAACCACCAACACAATCCAGATATCTAATATTTCCCTACAGCCCCCCCCCCAGTTTACTCTGTGCCCTCTAGCAGCTTATTCCTTACCCCTAATACCAGACCCCCATTGATTTGCTTTCTGTTGCTCTGTTGTCATCTTTGGGTATTTTCTAACACTTGATATAAATGGATTGTGGAATATAGAATCTTTTGTATCTGGTTGCTATATGCACTTGTCCAACGGGTTCTGACTCATAGCGGTCCCATGTACAAAAGAATGAAATATTGCCCAGTCCTGGCCATCCTTATAATTATCACTGTTTGAGCCCATTGTCGCAGCCATCTCATTGAGGATCATCCTCTTTTTCCGGACCCGCTACAGAACAGGGTGCCTTTCCCCAGGGACTGATCCTTTCTGATTATGTATCTACAGTACAGGAAAAAGATGCACCACCCTTGCCTCCAAGGAGCACTCTGACTGTACTTCCAAATCCAACAAGGATTTGTTCTTTCTCTTGGCAGTTCATGATAGAGTCGGTCTTTTGGCTGGCATCATGATTGAAAGGCGTCAGTTCATCTTCAGTCTTACTTATTCATTGTCCGGCTTTCACATGCATGTGAAGTGATCAGAAATATCCAGGCTTTAGTCCTAGGCCAGGCCCACCTCAGTCTTCAAAGTAACGTCTTGGCAATACTTGAAAGAGATCCTTCGCAGCATATTTGCTCAGTGTAAGGTGCTGCTTGATCTCCTAACTGGTGTTTCCATGGGTGAGACTGGTGGTTCCAAGTAAAATACAAATCCGTTTCGGCTCAGTAGTGCCGGGACATCGATCGTTAGCGTGGCTGGGATCGGGGTGTCAGTCCCCCCCCCCCCCCCACTAATCCTGGGTTCAGTGGGCACAATTGCACGGTTATTATAAAGTCATAAAGAGCTTGAGATGTGGGAGAGAGTCAAATAATGGAGTCAGACACATTTCATGGTAGCGTGCTCACCTCCTGGAGGGCCGTGATCCTACCAGCCAGGTCCGCGCACAGCATAGGCTGAGGCGAGGTGGGGCGTAGACCCGGCAGGATACTTGAGTACCCGGCAGGAGGTTGGAGCCTCCTGTAACCAAGGGTTATATCTCTTTCGGGGACATATTTACAGGTAACCAAACATCATAGGAAGGGGGTGTACCATAGGCATACACATCATAGGAAGGGGATGAGCTAGGGGTGTACACATGATAGGAAGGGGTGGAACTAGAGGTATACATGTGACAAGAAGGGCGGACCCTAGAGTCATGATGGCGGCCTAACCTTGGCCACCCTTGGGTGGACTTGACCTCTGGGGTCTCCTACAAGGAAGCAGTCTACTATCCTTATCAGAAGGGATAAATAGTGGTGGCTGCTTGCTCTAGATGGCTGATAGCTCTTAGGGAGACTAACCCCTGACCTGCTTCTGTTGACCTCCAAGTGTATAGTCATTTGCATGCAGTTAAGTATGGCATATATTTGGGGGAGACAACTTGGGAGAAATCCTTGTTTCCCACACTTTAGAATTCCATTTCATTTTTGACAACTTTCAGTGTTCTGGATTCATACATCGTTCGTTCCACATTCAGGTTATTGACAGATGTTTGCACCTGCATCTTCTCATTTTGACTCAAGCCACCAACAGCAAATGAAGGACCCAACAGCTTCTTCCACCCCCATCATTAATGTCAGCTCTGCTCTCAGGAGGCAGTTTTCTGTTGTATT
This sequence comes from Echinops telfairi, assembly GCF_000313985.2. Lineage (NCBI taxonomy): Eukaryota > Metazoa > Chordata > Mammalia > Afrosoricida > Tenrecidae > Echinops > Echinops telfairi. Next base: position 4,114,021 of record NW_022103912.1, on the reverse strand, counting down.
TTGAATGCCTGCTGCCTTAGGGCTCATCTTCCAGCATTATATCAATATTCTGTTGCTGTAAGACTCCAGAAGTAGATCACCAGGTCCCCCTTAGTATATCTTAGTCTGGAAGCTCTGCTGAAACCTGCCCACCATGGGTGACCCTGCTGGTATTTGAAATGTTAGTGACCTAATTTCCACTATCACAGCAACACATAAGCCACCACAGTACAAATACTGACAGATGCGTGGTGGTCTGTCTGATGCGTGGTGGTCTGTCTGATGCGTGGTGGTCTACCTGATGCGTGTTGGTCTGTCTGATGCGTGGTGGTCTTTCTGATGCGTGGTGGTCTACCTGATGCGTGGTGGTCTACCTGATGCGTGATGGTCTGTCTGATGCGTGGTGGTCTGTCTGATGCGTGCTGGTCTGTCTGATGCGTGCTGGTCTACCTGAACTAGGGATCATTAACATTTTATCCTAAATATTTTAGAGTTCCTTTGGCAGAGGGCATTTAACCCCTTAGTTACTCCCTTTCTTCAAACTGGCTCCTCTAAGTCTTATTTTAGATTATCTTGATGACACCATTGTTTAATAGTAAGGTTTTGATTGGGAAATTATTGTCTTAATTTTGAAGCAGTTGAAAACTCAAAAGCTGAAATAGGTTTATTAAGAGTGAAAACCTCGTGCGTTGTTTTTAAATTTTTGAATATTTGCTTTATCCTCTGTTGTCTCTTGCTTTAAAATGTATTTTAGGAATCATGAATAGGGGAGGGGTCAGTGGTGGGTCAGTGATAGAATTCTCACTTTCTATGTGGGAGACACTGGTTTGATTCCCAGCCAACGTACCTTCTGTGCAGCTACCACCTGTCAGTAGAGGTTTCAAAAGATGATAAATAATAAAGTTTTAGAAGGAAGCCATCTTAAAGAATAAAGATTATTCTCATTGACAAAGAAAATTGCTTTTTCAAATGTCCATTTGGTGTCTTAGACTGAATATACATGAAAACCTTGCAGTATAATTTAAGTCCCTCCTGGCTTACATCCTAGAATGGAAGTCAAGGAGGAGGAGTTAGGTGTAAAATGTTTTAGGATGACCTCCTGACACATATTGGACAATTATGAAATTCTGTTGCATGGATTGAAGTGCCCTGTTGTGGTAAGGATTCTATGTGGTTTATGTATTGATGCTTCATTGCTACAATATTTTCAGTATTGGTTTTGCTGGGAAAGTCAAGATGCTTACTACATGAAAGGGAAGATACCAGCATCCTGTTGGTTGTCAACGATGGAAACCAGCTTCTTGTGTAAGAAAGGAATTTTTCTCAAGAACTAATAGAAAAGACAATGCTTTGGGGGTGGATAAAATAACTATCCATTATTCATATGTTGGTTTACTGAACTGAGAGACTGGTGTGTTGCCGTGATGGTGCAAGCCATGCCACCAGCATTTCAAAGACCAGCAGGGTCGCCCCGGAGGGCGGCTTTCAGCAGAGCTTCCAGACTGAGACAGACTAGGAGGAAGGAGCTAGTGTTCTCCTTTTAGAAAGTGGCCACTGAAAACCTTGTGGCTTGATATGGTGCTGGAAGAGGAGCTCCTGTGTTTGGCAGGCACTGAGACTGCAACTCAGGGAGAGCTACCTCCTTAAAGTCAGCTACAGCGATGCGGACGGAGTTCACCTTTGGGATGTATATTTTCTGCGGTGGTATAACTCCAAATGCAAGGCAAAAAGCTGCAAGCATCCATTATTAATCAGAACATGGAGTATATGAAGTTTCAATCTAGGAAAACTTGAAGTTATAATAAATAAATTGGGACACGTAAAGATTGGTATCTTAGCCATTCCAAGAAAGTAAACCCACTGCTGTTGTGGTTGATTCTGACTTCTAGTGACCCTGAAAATAAGAGGGTTTCTGCTCCTATGGGATTCCTTGTGGGGAAAGGACACCTCACCTTCTACCGCAGAGTGGCTGATGGGTTTGAACCACCAACCTTGAAGTTCTCAGTGAAAGCATAACCTACTCTACCACCAGGGCTCCTTTCCTAGCCAGTTTGACCCAGACAATCATATGGTCTACTATTGTAGGAAGAAGGACCCCGTGACACTCTCAGGTGACAAGATTGGTGATTCAAACCCACCAGCCATTCCTCGGAAGAAAGTTGAGACGTTCTTCTGTCAGTTGAGCCTCTGAAAGTTTGTAGAGGGCTGCTAGGCGTCTGATTTGATTCAGTGGCGGTTAGTAATGGCAGGTGTGAGGAACTTGAGAGAAACAGAGTCAACCCTACCATTAGGATCTCTCCAGAAGTACAAGTCTGTCAGGGATAGGATAATGTCTATTAAGGAAGACCGATGGATATGATTGCAGTTCTAATCCGAGCAACAAGCACTGAAGCCAAGGATGAAGAAATGGGAGGTTTTACCAACTCCTGAAACTAGTCAAACATGCAATCCGTGTACCTTACTAGCTTCTGGTGATCGGAATGCAAAAGTTGGAAAACAAAGCAGGATTGGTGATGTGAAAATACAGTCTTGGTGATAAAAAAGGATACCAGAGAGTCTGTGATAGAATTTTGTGAGACCAGTGATTTATTTATTGCAAATACCTCTTTTTTCTCCAACAACATAAGTGTAATTATACATGGGAATTAAGTCTATGGTATGCATATTAAAAGACAACAGAGAAGCTCAGTGTCATTAGAACAAGGCCAGGACTGGTTGTGAAACCGATCATCAATTACTCATGGGCAAGTGCAAGATGAAGCTGAAGCAAACCCAAACAAGTCCACGTCAGCCAGAGGACGACCTTGAGTGTGTCCCACCTGAAAATAAACAGTCTGAAGAGTAGATTTGACATATAGATCACTAATGGTCAAAGATCCGAGAAGTGACATACCTGAAGAAACCAAACTGTATAAAAAAGAAAGACAACCCGATTGGTTATCAGCAGAAACTATCTAGCTTGCTCTTGAATGTAGACTAGCTAAAACCATTGGAAAGAATGAGGACGTCTGAGAGCTTGAAAGAACATTTAAAGGAGAAGCTAGAAAAGATGAAGCAAAGGCATTATAATGCAATGAACAAAGGCCAGGTGTTAGAAAGCGCAAAAGGGCGAGCTACAAGAAAGCCGAGCGAACTCGAGAAGAGGTTGTGGAACACGGGGTGATATTATTGCTGATGTTGGGGAACACCAGGAAGAGGTTTGGGGTTAGGCGCCCTCAGGTTACTTCTGGCTCACCAGGTCCCCATGTGCACCAGCATGAAACACTGCCCAGGAATGCGCCAGCCTCACACACGTTTGAATCTATGGTTGACGCTGCTTTGTCAACGTGTCTGGTTGAGGTTCTTTCTCTTTTTGCCTCTTCTGCAAAGCTTTCCCGACACGGCAGTCTTTCCCTCCCCTGGCTGCATGCAAGGAGGTGACTAGGCCCCTAATAGGCCCTGCCATTTTCACCCCAACCCAGTAGTGTCTTTTTTTCAGTGCCCAAAGAAGAACTGAAACACTGTCTTAATCATTTTCCTTTTTAAATCTCCAGCAAAGACCAAGAACTAGACACATCATGGGGTTTTAAGTATTTGTTGATTTTTATTTTGTTAAAGAATGCCTTATCCAGTCAGAGTTTTCTACCAAAGCATGTCCCACTGAGCAGCTTTGTGTTTTTCAGTCCATTTTCCTTGCAGGAAATTTGAGCTGTGCTAGTGCTCCGCTGCCTTGCGCAGACCACCCTAAAAAAGTGATGACCCAAGACGGAAGCGGTGCAGACTTCGGTGGTCTTGGTTCTTGGTAGACTGTAACTGGTCAGTGGGAAATCATTGGAACATGTCTCAAGAAATGTGACTGCATCAGAGAACCATCTGATTAAGCAGGGCTGTGTTTGTATAATTGTGCACAGGCATTGCTTTAATAGTCTCTCTTTTGGGAATAAGAAAGTGGAGAAAGAGTGAAAGAGCTCAGATAAACTTCTGAGCTAGCTCTCAAACGATGCAAACTCACGGTGCAGTCTATATTGCTAGCTCACCCTGCCATGCCTTTATTTAAAGAAAAGAAAGAAGACAGTTAATAGGAAGTGACAACTTTCCTCAATTTCTTCCTCTCCCCAAGAAAGAGAGAACCAGGCATACTCTATGGATTTTATTTTTATTGGCAAATCCCAAGGTTGGCAGCCTGGTGGTTTAGATTCTCGTTTTTGGGCTCTCTCTGCTCACTTTCCTCTCACTTGCCAACCTGATATCACATGCCTAAAAATATAACTTTTTTTACCTACGTATATCTGTGCACATCCATGTCAGTCTTTTCTATGTGATAATTCTTTACCCGCGGCATCAGCTGTTGAGGGAAGTTGACTCGGAAGGCCCGATATTACTTGATTTTACTCAGCAACAGGCAAAGGAAGAGAGGGCGAGAGCAATGGTAGGTTTCATGACCCCTTGAGGAAACAAGAAGAGGTAATACTCACTTAGCTACATCTCAACGGTGAGGCCTATTTGCTGCAAGTTGAATTGTGTAGAATTCTGGAGAAATGCTGTCAGTTAAACGTGCAGTATTTTAGAGTGAAATCTTTTAATTGGCAATGTAATGTGAAACTTAAAAGCTTACTAAAGCATTTAAAAATAGTTGTTGGAGCTCTGGGTTGCTGACATTTGCTGTTAATCTCTTGGTTATGTGCACGCTTAGCACATGCCTCTCCAAAGGCCACTCAGTTTGTGGACTAGAAGGTGCATATGCCCTGGCAGCATCTCTCCTCCTGGAAGAGGGCACCTGCAGTGTCTTTCTTTTAAAAAAATCAATTTATTAGGGGCTCATACAACTCTTATCACAATCCATGCATGCATTAATTGTGTAAAGCACATTTGTACATTCATTGCCCTCATCATTCTCAAAATATTTGCTCTCCACTTAAACCCCCGGCATCAGCTCCTCATTTTTCCCCTCCCTCCCCATTCCCCACTCCCTCATGAACCCTTGATAATTTACAAATTATTATTTTGTCATATCTTGCACTGTCCAACGTCTCCCTTCACCCACTTTTCTGTTTCTCCGTCCCCCAGGGAGGAGATTATATGTAGATCCTTGTAATCGGTTCCCCCTTTCCACCCTACCCTCGCTTCACCCTCCCGGTATCGCCACTTACACCACTGCCCCTGAAGGGATCATCCGTCTTGGATTCCCTGTGTTTCCAGTTCCTATCTGTACCAGTGTACATCCTCTGGTCTAGCCAGATTTGTAAGATAGAATTGGGATCATGATAGTTGCGGGGGGGTAGGAAGCATTTAGGAACTAGAGGAAAGTTGTATGTTTCATCGTTGCTACATTGCACCCTGACTGGCTCGTCTCCTCCCCGAGACCCTTCTGTAAGGGGATGTGCAGTGGCCTACAAATGGATCTTGGGTCCCCAAACTGCACACCCCCTCATTCACAATGATATGATTTTTGGTTCTTCGATGCCTGATAACTGATCCCTTCGGTAACTTGTGATCACACAGGCTGGTGTGCTTCTTCCATGTGGGCTTTGTTGCTTCTGAGCTAGATGGCCGCTTGTTTACCTTCAAGCCTTTAAGACTCCAGATGCTATATCTTTTTGATAACCGGGCACCATCAGCTTTCTTCGCCACATTTGCTTATGCACCCATTTGTCTTCAGCGATCGTATCAGGGAGGTGAGCACACAATGATATGATTTTTGGTTCTTCGATGCCTGATAACTGATCCCTTCGGTAACTTGTGATCACACAGGCTGGTGTGCTTCTTCCATGTGGGCTTTGTTGCTTCTGAGCTCCATGGCCACTTGTTTACCTCCTGCAGTCTCTTTCTAATGGCGCTCCTTTGGTCTGCTAGTCTGGAAGGCATAATAGTTCATCGATTTGTCTTTTTCCTTGAAGATTGGAATGCATTGCTTGCAAGATGGAGTGAGCCTGCACCAGGCCAGGGAAGGAGATTGTGCCACTCAGACACTTCAATTTGGGTGCAATAATTTTATGATGCCTCACAGGTGATATTGAACATACCTTCAACTAATGTGACAGTTGTGTCTTTCTTCTCATAATCATTCTCTTTAGAAAGATGAGCAAATCAAAGGTGCCTAGTTATTTCCTGTTAGCTATGATCTGTGGAAATAGTTATTTTCCTTATAACTTTCTGAAAAGTTTTTGTGGTACATTAACTAGTCTTTCAAAATGATTAACTTAGCATTTATAATCCTCTTCTACCTGGTGAATAAAATGTTTGACAGGTGTTTATGTTAAGAATTGGGTGAGAATGTTTGAGTTTCAACCACAGATATTTGTATACATTTATTTATAATTAATTACACAGGTGGCATTCAAGATGTTCTTTCTAAAACTAAGAAATGTCTTGAGAAAACTTATTATTTCTCAATAATGAATTTAAATTTTAACCTCAAATTTGTAATCCATAACCTGTTTTCCCCATATTTTCCTGTGTGCAATAGAATGTTACATGTAAATGTCAGCTGGGAGTCTTTCTGCCGTGGTAGTATAACATGCAGACTTATTCGAGGGCCTGTCAGGGCAATCCAGCCCCTAACACATCATCACAGGCCCGCAGGCGCAATTGTACAGCGATAATAAGTAAAGATTATAGTAAAGTCATAGAGCGCATGAGAGATAAAATGAGACTGAAATAATGGAGTCAGACACATTTCATGGTAGCATGCTCACCTCAGCCCTGCTTGGTGGTCCACGTGGAGGGAGAGGGGCAGGGGGAGGAGGACAAGGGCAAAGGGAACAGGGGAGCGAGGACGGGAGAAGAGAGGGAGCCAATGAGACGCCGAGAGAGAGAGCTTTTTATTGCTAACCCAGGCCTATATATCTTTGGGAGGACTGCAAGCTCACTAATTACAGGTAAAGACATACATCACAGGAAGGGGTTGCACTATAGGTTATACAGCAGTGAGAGGGGGACAATCTAGGGATATACACACAATAGGAAGAGGAGGAGGAATGGGGGTACACATGTGACAAGATGGGCGGATCCTAGATTCAGGATGGCAGCCTAACTTTGGATGTCACTGAGCAGGTTTGACCACTTCTCTGGATCTCCATAGAAACCATTATCAGTAGGGTGTAATCCCCACCTACAGGAGCCAAGCTAATGGTTGCAAGCCTATAGGGAGAAGTAGCCCATTGTCTTTAACAGAAGGGAGTGGGGAGGGGAGGAGGGGGGCTATCAGTGGTCTAGCCACTGACTGCCTTCAGGAAGGTAACTTGACAATCGTTTATCATTAGCTGCTAGCAGTGTCCTAAGTCTAACATATTTGGGGGAGAGACTTGGGAGAAATCTTCTGCTTCCCACAAGGGCCAAGGGTGGAAGTCAGTTAGACTCAGGACAAGGGCATTGGAGCCACTAGAATGAGGAGAGACGCTGGAGCGGCAAGGCTAATCTACAAAATGGGAAAGCTGGAACCACCAGAATATTGGGTGTACAATGAACTTGTACAGTTATATGGTTCCAGCCCTGGTGGCATAGTGTATTGCATGCTGGGCTGCTAACTGCAAGGTCAGCAGTTCAAAACTACGAGCGGCTCCTAGGGAGAACAACTGGGGCTCTTTCCACTCCATAAAGATGCAAAGCCTTGGAAACCCACAGGGCCGTTCTCCTCTGTGCCATAAGGTTCCTGCAAGGAGAAATCCACTCAATCGCAGCAAGTTTCAGAACTTTTCCTTAGCTTTGTGGCATTCAGTAGCATGTTTCTTGTTACACAGTTTAAAGAGAACATTGTTTAACTCTTAACTGGTCGATGCTTTTCAAGTCTCAGAGATATGAGTAGTAGTGTCATGAACGATTGATTCCAGTTTGTTCACGTGTGAATCATACATGTAAATAGCATTTGCCTATCATAATTTACAGTCTTGTTTTTGAAGTTTACGATGCTTTCATTAATGGTATAATCCATATCTACAAGGGGCTTCAAAAGGTTTGTGGAAAAATAAAATTTAAAGATAATGGATTTCCCCCCACTTTTTAAAGTGGAAAAGAGAGCTTTTTAAAGCCTCTCTTATATATCTGTCAAAAAGCATTGCTACAAACTGATAGAAATCTTTATTAAGCACAAGTATCAAAATGTGAAGCTATTACTTCTTGATACGACCTCCTTTCCCCGAAGAATGCTGCGTTCTTTGACACCACCTCCCAGTGGCAGGTTTGGCATCTCTGGGGCACTCAAATCATGTTCCTTTGAAGTTTTCTGAGTTTGGGGGATCAGAAGAAACCTGAAGGGGCAGGATCAGTGCTGTACAGGGTGGCTGGGGTAAGATTTCCCAATGACATTCTTGTAAGACAACATTTCGTTTCCCCCAAGAATAAGCCTGTGGTGATAGGAGGAGAATAAAAATTCCTCAGTGAAATTTCCAGTTTTTGTTTTTCTCAGCAGTGAAGTTGTAAATTGTGGTAGAACCTCTTGCTGAGAAGCCGCCATGATCACATTGTGTCTTTTGAGGAGGTTGATTAAGATTCCCCCTTTTGATAATCAGGAGTATCAAGAGTCCCCAGAAACGGTCTTCTTAACCTTCTGAGCTGACCTTTCTGCTCTGACTTTAACTAGCCCAGCACATCCCCTCAGAAACCACTGATTTAATTAGCCGTTTGCTTTGGTTTGGATTTTTAAACTGAGGACACCCTAATGAGACTAAGACAGTGTATTACTGAGAGAACTTGTCTGCAGCCACCTCCTGATCGCAGAGACCATTAGCTTTTATGAACTGGAAACTTAGTAGCAATATATATATATATATTTGCAATATTTTTTTCCTTACCTTGGTGTGTGTGTTCTACATATTTTTTTTTATTGTAGAAGGTAGGTTTAAAAACGTAAGTGTTTGATGTTAGGTAACTTGAAGTGCTTTTAAATAAAGAATCATTAAATGCATATTTAATAACTCTTTAGCTTAAGCGTTGTTGTCATTGAAGATTGAACATGTCTTAATTGTTTTCTCTTTGATCCACAGCTGTGATTGGATTATTATACCCCTGCATTGACAGGCATCTGGGAGAGCCACATAAATTTAAGAGAGAGTGGTCCAGTGTCATGCGCTGTGTAGCTGTCTTTGTTGGTATAAATCATGCCAGTGCTGTATCCTTTACTCTGTAGTGAGATGCACAATTGAGCAGCTTCTAACCAGCCAGAGGCTAAACAGCTGCTTGCAACTTCCTGTTGTCAAATTGTGATCTGCCTACTTGCTCACAGAAAGAATGTGGGTGGTATTATTGAAACCTCACACGGGGTAGCCATGTAATTATAGTTTGAAGTACTGTATAACCTTTCATTCATATTCCTATTTTTGATAGCACTTAAAAACTTTGCATAATTTTTAAATGTACGTGTTTGCCTAAAACGAGGCTTCGTAATTGATTCCATAGAGTTTTGATAATTCTAAGATAGAAACAAGTATGTTTTCAAAGGCTTTTCAGCCTCTCTGCATTTAAAAGTTGGCCACGGGTGGCTGTGGGTGCTGAACTTTGTTGCTGTTTCTGGCCTTTTGAAAAATGTTTATTTTTAATATAAAGAAGTTTTACTTATATATGTACATACATGTATCCAAATATATGTGTATATTTAAAGTTAGCATTAAATGGTTTATGTCAACACCAATAAACCACATAGATATTCTTAAAGGCATAAAGAGAAATATCAAACGTAAACATATCGCTGGCTCCAAAAATGTGGTTTACCATCTTTTTTTACCAAATTTTGATTGCTTGGAAAGTCTAGTCATTTGATTTTGTAGTCAAGGCATAGTCTTACAGTGTCTAATCTTGAAGGTAAGGGCGGTCTCTTTCTCTCTCCTGTTCATGTTATCCTTGTGGCGGCGGGACCCCACCTCTAGAGCAGACATTTTTGTTCTCGGGGTTTGTATTGTTACTCTCCCAACCTTTCCCTTGCCCTACATCCTTGTCGACCCTGTTCCCTTGTAGAAAAGGATCTTAGAAATGCTAGTCCTGGCTTCTCTTTTCTGGAAGATGTGCTTTAGAGAGTGGAGGTGACAGGACAGCCAGTGTGACTCAGGTTTGCTCCTGGAACTGCCATGGCTGTTAGCTGGAGAGGGAGGTGAGTCTTGTGGCTTGTAGATTCCTGAGTCTTTATGAAAAGCAGTTGGAGTGTGTGTTGTGTGTGTATAGGGTGTGGGGTGGGGTGGGGGAGTGCATTGTGCTGCACATTGTGAAGAAGCTAAGGAACAGAAACCATCGAAAGGGGCGAGTCCAAGATTCAGGAAACCCATCTGCCTTCCCGTTTCCATTGTGGAGGCCCTTGGAGGTGTGTGAATTTGGAAATCTCGCCGATTTCCAGTCTAGATTTACCTTTAAAGAATTTACCATTGAGATTTTTTATTTTATTTATTAAAAATGAGTGGTTTGGAGAACTTAAAAAGACAGAATAATAGAATTGCGCATCTAGTTGTTTAGAAATTATCGAGTCCAATTTGTTTTACTATAATAAAAAAAATGGCGCAGGTAGGTGATTGGCCAAGCTACTCATACGGGACAGAACTGAACTCATGCCTGGAGACCTGTATTTAAATCTAGAAACATCTCATTCTCCATCCTGAGGCCTCTCCAAAATGTGCCATTCTTTTCTGTTTGATGGAATAAGACCTTTTTATCTCAGATATTTCAGCTATGATTTTTGTTCGCATATAGAGAAATAGAAATATCTTTTCTGGAATTTTTAAAACTGGAAATTTCTAGTTTAACTTTTTCCTTTTGATTACTCTTCTTTCTGTCTCCATATTATGCTTATCCGTATCAATATTGTATAATATGCTTATCCATATCCAGATTGTATAATATGCTTATCCATATCAATATTGTATAGTATGCTTATCCATATCAATATT
>NW_022103912.1:4076353-4102898 GCF_000313985.2 Echinops telfairi | reverse complement strand
CCATATCAATATTGTATAGTATGCGTATCCATATCAATATTGTATGATATGCGTATCCATATCAATATTATATGATATGCTTATCCATATCCATATTATCTGTCTTGTCCTCTAGCAGAGTCCCAAAGCTTAGCAACATGTATGACATCTGCTTTTAATATTAGTTTTAATATTAGATTTTCAAAAATTACATAGTGTTACTTTTAAGATTAATGCATTTTACCCGTTTCCCTTGGAAGCCTGCTTATTGTCCTCTGACCCTTAGAAGTTAAATTAGCAAAGAAGAAGCCTAGATAATATAAATTTTACTCTTCACAAGAATTTTTGTTGAATAGGGAAAATTGAAGTTCATCATCTTTTCTTTGGCATTTAAAATCAAATGCTGGCTGGAAAAAATGTGAAAAGCGTTTCTATAAAGCATACTCATAAATTCACACCTGTAGTGTTTCTGATAACTTAAACCTTAATAAGGAATGCCCTGGAGGACGTGACCCCCGATCCATCCCTGACAGATGCTGAATTATAAGCATGTCGGTGTCGAGAATTCTGACTGGTGTAGTAGGGGTTGGGGTTTGGTAGTGTATATACTAGCGTGTTTAAGGAACTGAGGAGTAGTTTTATATGAATTTGTGGGGGACTTCGGCTCCCTCTCGGAGGTTGTAGAATGGCTAGTTTGACGAGATCCCAAGGAGCTGCTAGGGAATTGGCTATAACTGCAAGCCAAGATGTGGTCTTTGGTACGTAGATAATGCTCTTGTAATGACACTTGGAATTAATTCCTTTAGTATAATTGTCTAGCAATAAAAGGAGAAAATTGAATTTGTAAAGTTTATTTTACCTTGAGATTTGGAGTAGAAAAGAGCCATACATTTGTGAATTAGCACTTAAGTGGGTGACAGCCATACAATTTGAGCAAACTGCCCTATACCAGAAAGTCTCAGGCACCAAAATAGCTTGGCAGGTTGCAAGATAATGTTCACTTCAAGGCTTTATCCTCAACAAATTAAAACTGGAGCAGTTGACATAATAGAAAGGGATGCTGTGTCCTTGGCACTCTTGTTTCTGAACTGCATTATTATAAAATGTGTCTGTCAGTAAATCATATAGAGAACGTGCTATGCTGTTGAATAGCTGTCAGCTTTTCTATTTTCAAGTACCTGGATGATTCTCTAATAATTCTAAACTGTTTGAGAATCATATTGGTTTCTTCTTTAAGCAAAAGTGTGTTCCTTTAGCAATAATTGTGTTCTGAGGCTTCTAGCTACATTTTTAGCAAAGAAAGCATTTCTTAAAATAACGGGCCTGATCTTATGATTAGAATTGTATATAGTCTGTAGGTTTTTGGAGAAACTACAAGTCTTTCAGATCTATTAATGAAGTAGCTTGCTCTCTGTTTATCTTTAGTAAATATGGAAGACACTTTTAATCCCACCTAATCTGGTACATTGTATTAAATGATTGAATGTATTCTGGAATAAGCCATTAATTTTCAACAGATGCATCACTTATTTTAGAAAAATGACAAGTTGATATGATTTGACTAAGTTTCATGATGGTTCTTTAACACTGATATTAGAAAGTGGATTTTGACAACAATATACAGTTATCTCTCACACTGGCTGCCCTATCCATTGGACTGTGGTGGACATTCGATAGATCTAGGAGTGGTTTTGGTCTTGGAGTAGGAATTGCTTTCTTGGCGACCCTGGTCACTCAACTGCTAGTCTATAATGGTGTTTATCAGTAAGTATTACTCTCTTTGGTACTTGTTTGCTAAAGAAATGATAACTGAATTCAGAATCCAGGTTTTGAAGCCTATTGAGTTCATCTAATCCAAAGTAATGTGTTCTCATTGTAATCGTTTTAGTACAGGTCATTGCACTTCCTTTCTGGGTTGTTAAACATCTTTCTGTGATTCTAGATATACCTCTCCAGACTTCCTCTATGTGCGTTCTTGGCTACCCTGTATTTTTTTCGCCGGAGGCATAACGATGGGAAACATTGGTCGACAACTGGCACTGGTAAACGATATTTATTTAATCAGTTTTCTATAATTGGGTTGAATGATAGGTTTTCTTTAAATGCCTTACTTCTTTAAGGGACAACAATGTGTGAAGACACCACTCTTGATTTCTCTTTTGTAATTTCATTGACATAATTTAATCACAAGTGTATCAAAAGTTGAATGAGCCACTAATTAGAAGAACAAAAATATAATGATATGATCTGTCATTAAAACTGGGGTACTAGAATTTTTGTTCCTATTCCCCCCAAAGGGGACAGTATCAAAAGTGAAAAATGACACGTCTAATAATTATGTTGCTACCACCCCCCCCCCCAAAAAAAAAACCAAACAACCAAATTCACTGTCATTGAATTCATTCTCATTCATGGCCACCCTATAAGGCAGGGTAGAACTGCCCCTGTGGGTTTCTGAGCCTTTATGGAAGTAGCAAGCGTCCTCTTTCTCCCTTGGAATGGCTGGTGGTTTCGAACTGCTAACCTCACAGTTAGCAGCCCAACGCATGCCCACTATGTTGCCATGGCTTCTGGGCTGCTTAAATAGATTTGAATTGGAATTATCTCCAACTAATCAAGACGATTGGTCACCTTAATTATGAAGGAAAGTGTTACCCAAGTCATGGGTAGCAAAGATCAAGATTAGGCCATAGAAGTTTTCTCAGTAAGCATCTTACCATTGTAGCCATGAGATATTGTGGTTCAGTGACAGAATTCTCACCTTCCATGTAGGAGACTAGCCAATGATTCTAGCCAATGTATCACCCATCACTGAAGGCTTGTGCATTGCTATGATGCAGACCAGGTTTCAGTAGAGCTTACAGACTAAGACAAACTAGGAAGAAAGGTTTGGCGATGTTCTCAACATCAGATAATATAAACCCTGTAGATCACAGCAGTCGGATGCAGTTGTTTCTGGGGTTGCCGTGAGTGGTGAATTGACCTGACACGATGTCGCAACCACCACCGCCCTTTTAACTTGCTGAAGGAATTGAGCAGTGACTGTCTTTTTGACAGTTATCCAGTTTTCTTAAACCAATTCATCTCCTTTATTTTAAACTGTGGAGATACATTTCCATACATTTTTATAGCTACATTTAAAAATATAACTGTATTTTTTAAGATAAACTTGGTTACAATCTTTTACTAATAATTTTTAAATGTATATTTTAGAGGTGGTTTTAAAAATATGATCTGAATTTACTACGCGAGCCCTGTCTTTAAGTCCTAGACATTTCCTTTTCTGATTCACCTCTCGAGGACTCAAGGAAAGCTGTTTTGCTTCCTTTCTCTCCTTGTTGTAGCATCGCTGTAAATCATAGTAATGTCATTTGCAGGTCATGTGGAAACCTTGCCTTTCTCCTACTTTTGACTGTGCATCTTTCACTTTAGAAAGTGAATGCTTCATTTTCCCTATCACATTTGCTATTTAATCAGCATATCGCAGAACTCTCAGGTTCTTTAGGCATGTATGAACAAAGTATTATTTTGATAGCTTTACATTTATTTGGAAATTGCTTTTCAAAAGAAATCCTAATCTGTTATCTTTCCAATTTTTGCAGTATGAATGCAAAGTCATCGCAGAAAAATCTCATCAGGAATGAAGAAGGCAAAAATGTATCTTTTGTACAGAAAACAAGATGAACAGACCATGTAAATGATACACAGACCTTCAAACTTTGAACTGTAAAGTTGCCATGATGCAGTTTTCCCCTCTATTGGTATCTACATCTATACCAGTAATAGCCCAGTAATATATGTATTACTGCAATCTGTGATTGCTTCATTTGTAAATCAGTTATAAACCTTTATGTTTTTGAATTAAATAACTGTAAAATAAATATATATGTACGACATTAAAAAAGATGCTGATTAATAGATAAAAGTTTAAAATTTTTTAAAATACCATTCATCATATCTCACTGTTGATGTGCCAAAATATTCTGTTATTGCCATGGAGACTATAAGAATGCTCTCAATAATTTATAAGTGTGGGAATGAGGAAAGACAAGAAAAACCAAGTGTAAAGTTGGTCTATTTTCTTCACTTATTGTTATACTTTTTCATTTTTCTAATCATGGCAGAATGTTATTCATCCCTAATGTGCGTTTAGTTTTTGTTTTAATGTTAGGGAGTGCTTTGGATGTTTTATCAGTTGATGAAAATGGACTGCCATACACTGTTTGCGAGCATGTATTACTGAAGGGAATCCAAAGAATACTGTTTTGTTTAGGCAGATTTTATTGGAAATAGTTGATGACCAGGGGAGGTTACCAATATTGTGTGGAAAAAGCATATAGAGATTATTCCAAAGTAATGAATAATAAAATTTATCAAGAATACATACATGTTTTGGAAATACAAAAGGACTTCTGCAGTGCCACAAAGTATGAAGTGTTATTAGCTATAATTTGGGATTCAGTATCCTACTGCTTTTATACCTGAAGTATATAAGAAATCCCAAACAGATCAACATAAAGCTACTAATTCTGGTGGGTCTGCTATTGTGTGGAAGCAATCCCTGTAGTTGGGTTGGGGTCTTATGATTTATTGTCAGTGGAACGTCTAGATTTGCAAATGCCTAGATTACATATATTCTGGGGGACAGGGAATGGATGGGTCCACAATAGGTATTTCTATGCCTGTTAGTGAATAGTTCTTTAAGAATGCATTGGCTGGTATTCTGTGCTTGTGAAACATCTTGATCAGTTATATGCATATATTGCCAATGACTAGAGACATATAAGTATTTTTTAAACTTATTTTTAGCCCACTTTCTTCCCTCCAATTTTGACTTGTAAAGTTGATGACAAGTATATGATATGTGACACTAAATTTTTCTGAATACTTTGATGTGCGTGTATGTGTGTGTGTTGGCGTGAAGGAGAGGGGAATGTATGTGTGTGTGAGTGTGTGTGTACTCATGCATTTATAGATGTCAAGTAGATATTTCTGATTTTGAGTTTTAAAAACATTGCTCTAAGATTAAAACCTTGTGTGCCACACTTGGTTTTACTTTTATATATTAGGACTGAAATTGTGGAAATCCTGAAAGAATTTCATATTGAATAAATATGTTCACAGTCTTAACTATAGTGGTGTAAGTAAACTACTATAATTTATTATTTCCCAGATAATATTACTCATTTAGAACATATAAGGTATATTTTTAGAATCAACTTTGTAAACACTGTAAAATCTTTAATAAGTTAAAAGGACTATGATGTAGATATTGTGAAAATTGCTGTTAAAGTCAAGATTTATTAAATATAGAATTACCATCTTGTTTAAGAGTAATTTTCCTCTTTGTCTTGTCTTACAATTTAGTATTGTGGATTAATCAAATTAATGTGTGGTTGAACTTCCTAAGAAATGATGAAAAGAAGCAAAGTATGGTATTGGAGATAAAAGGATCATCAGTGGCATTCTTAAGTTTTATATAGAAATAAGAAAATGCTAGAGAAACATGCCAAAAAAATGTTTTGAATTCTGATAAATATATCAAAAAGATTTTTTCTTACAGTGAAACAGAGTGATGGAAAATATTAACACTGTATGTATAGCAGTGTTTCTGTGCTTTCATTAAAGTTAATGGGGACACTGACAACTGGCAATTCTACAAAAACAAAGTCATTGTACTTAGATGAGTCAGTTCTTTATTTCTTTTGTATTGTGCAGTTTTGCCTCCATTGGAATGCTGAAGGTCATGGAAGCATCTCAGCGGTATCTCTGTATTTCACACGTCTTGTATTTTCTAGGTCGAGCGCAGACTTGGTTAATATCATAACCTGCTTCTAGACTGCTTGGGGTTCACTTTTCTTCTAAATAAAATGTCTTCTTTGTAAGACATTTATTCCTGTGATGGTCTTGTGAATAATGGCATTTTGATTTGTGTCTGAAAAAGTCTGTTTTCTGCTTGAAGAATGATTGAGACAGCATGGAAATCTAAGATCATAGTTTTGCTTTAATTTTTCTTCAGCAGTTCAAAGATTTGACTGGTATTCTAAAAGCCTGCTATTGGTGTAATTTTCTGCCCGTTGTGGAGAATTTGTCTTTTTACTCCAGGAGCTTTTAAATGCTTTTCTCTCTGTTCTCAAGGTTTTCAGTTTCACTTTGATATGTGTGCTCTGGATTTGTTGTTGTTATCATTCCTCGATATAAGGTATAAGTTTCAATTTGTGGGCTCATATCACTAATTTTGGGAGATTCCTGAATGTGGATGCTTATTGAAGTCACATGGGATCTGTTAAAAAAAATAGATGGGGGGAAGTGATTACAAGATGGTGTCCAGGTAGAATCACCTGCCTAGTGCTACCATTGTGAGATCAGAAAATTAAGAGATAAGGAGGCCAATAAGGGGAGGCCAGCTGCATAGAATCCCAGGGTACTAGGGTTTGTGGGTCAGACCTCCCCTTGTGATTTTTGCCCACAAGTGATTCAAGAACTCCTGTGATGCTCTAAGTTCACTGCATCTGCCGCAGGATTTTCACATCCCTTGGCAGATCCAGTGGGATGCCGTCTGCTACCCCTTCCTGGGCTCAAGATTTAAGACCTGATGATGTGCAGTAATTTCCCTCAGACTTCTGTCTAAGGGTATTCATATGACCAGGCCCATGGAGAGCCTCTGAAAACTAGCCACAATAGCTCATTTTGGTGCTTCCCTCTCTGCTCCCCTTTCTGCTTACACATTCACAGGGTTTGTACCTCCCCTCTCCACCCTGTAACAGAGCAACAACATCAACCACCCCTTTTCCACTGCTCCCCAGCTCTACACGGTAGCCTGCCAGTGTGGGTAACATAGATAATTAGACACTAATTTGCTGCAATCAGAGAGCCCCTGGCAGATGGCAGATCTCTGAAGCACAGCCTACTGAGCCACGCAGGAGTGAGCTGGGAGTAGGAGGGCAATTGGGTAACTTGGACCCAGTGAGTCCCAAACCCAATTGGACAATCTAATCCCCCTTTCCTGGGGGACAACACGGCACATCCCTGATACCAGGACACTGTACTAGACTCTATTAAAACATTTTTTTTCTGAGGCTGTGTTGGTTTTTGTAACTTTAAGCCACCATACAACTGGTTCATTACCAAAGCTTTAACATAACAAAACAGGACAAGCCACAAAGTGCTAAAGTCTTCAGCCTCAGCCCCAAACAGGTTTTACCAATTTGGGGCTTGACAAAGTGTCTTTTAAAGACTTGAAAGACCACACAATAGTAAGTCAGCAAAACAAGCCTCCTACATAAGACACTGGCCCGCTGAGTAAGACATTGCTATACTCCACCACCCTAGACTACTTAGGAAGGTGAAATGAGTCGACCCCATCTCCACACCCCCGTTTGGCCACCTCCACCATTCCTATACCCACTGACCTAATTCACCAGAAGTACATTCTCTCAAGATAATCAACTCAATCACAAGAATACAACTCTCTCAGTCATACCAGACACCAAATCATCCCCCCTGCCTGAATCTCACCTACTCTGAATCCCTATAAGACCACAAGGCGGTAAAGCATCGTTCTACCAACACTACCCCTACATATACACAGGGTTGACAAGGGATGCTGGTGGATTCACTATACGACTTCTTTACCTCAACCACAATAACCTCTGAAACCTGTTCCATTCACTTCAACAACACACAACCTCATTTAAACTCACCAAGTGAAATTGCAGCTTTCTAGGGCCGAGAGCCGGCCCACAGGGAGACAGAGACACAACTCGAACCTGTAGTATAGCTAGTGCCAGATAGTTGCTAGACCTATTCGCATTAGATTCTGAGGAAGAAAACACAGGGTCCCATTCTCCACCACCGGAATTGGGACTCATCATGTCAGGATTACTCGGCAACATTCCCAGCCCAGGATGGGATGGTAGCCAGTGAACACTGGGCCCCACTGACTCTTCCCGGTCTACCTTCTGAACAGAGCCTGTCTCACAGGGGTCCCACAATGATAGCCTATAATCTACCTTGGGATTGTACATAAGGAGAACTTAGTTGTGTAGTAAACTACTATACAGGGGCTTTCTGTTATAAACAAATAATTAAAGGTCTGAACCCTCATTTTAACCATTTAAAGGGTCAATAAGGGACCCTGGTAGATTTAACATGCACTCCAACCATCCTAACATTTAGAACCTGCTTCTTACACCTTGACAATACCTATTTTCCATCAACTTACCAACTAAACATGTATCCCCCATAACCTGTGTTCAGTTCTCCTGCATATGATCGGCCCGTTCAGTGCCACCCTCGCTGCTCCCAACAGACCTGGTACTATTGCTAGCAATTGGAGCCTGCTACTGGTCTGTACAGTGGTTTTCTACCTCACAATGGGCTGTGAGTGCCAGCCATGCTGTTTGTGATTGGCCTGCCCAGCACCACCCTTGCTGTCTGCAATCACCTTGCCCACCCTACCTAAGGTCGCCAACCACATCACACTCCAAATAGATAGCTCCAGCTGTCAAGGTAGAGAGTCAACCCAAGTGAAATAGAGACGCAGCTCAAACCCACAGGGCAGATGGCTACAGGTAGTTCATAGACTTGTTCTTACTAGCCCCTGAGAATGAAATCACAGAGCTCCTAGACTCCCAGGAAAATAGCACCGAGCTTCACCAAAACATCACCCAGACAACAATCCATATCAGCAGCCACCAGAAGAAAGCAAGAGAAAGAAAGCACAATGTCTTAGGAGGCCCTGAACTTAGCAACATACATAGAAGAAGCAGACTTTAAACCACCACAGAAAGAAATCTTCAGTATGGTGCTTAGAGTCATACAAGATATGAGGGGATCAATACACAAAAGGGAGAAAAAATAAGATCCAGTCAGCTTACCAAAGGGAAATACAGAGTTAAGGGAAAATGCAGCATAAGCAAAACAAATGTCAAAAGATCTTACCAACATGCTGGAAAAGGTAGAGAATTGTATCAGCGAAAAACATAACCAAGTAGAATTCAACAAACATGAAAGACAAGATAATAAAAGAAGCTGAAGAACACCAGAGAACAATGAGTGATGCTATGAAAAGACACAATATTTGAATAATTGAGTTACCAGAGCAAGACATGAAAAAGCAACAGCCAAGATAGCAAGGGAATCAGGACAAGGGAATCACAATCATCCAGGAATCAGAGAGGACACCAATTAGACTAAATACCAAGAAGAACACACCAAGGCATATAGTAGTCAAATTACCCAACTTTGAGGAAAAGGAGAAAAAGAGTAGCTAGAAAAAAATTATGCAGTCAGCTGTAAGGGTAATTCGGTAAGAATATACACAGAATTATCAGAAACCAGGAAGAAGAGAGAATAAACTAGAATCTTTCAAAGTTGAGGGAGAATAACGGTAACCCAAAAATCCTCTGTTCTACTACACTCTCCATCAAAACAGATGGAGCGGTAAGAGTTTTCCCAGATCAGGAAAAATTTAGAAAATACATAGTAAAATGAAAACAAACAGCAAAAAAAGTACTACACATATTACTTTCCAACACACTTTGGTCAGAAGACCAATATCCACAGCACAAACATGAGCCCACCACTAGTGTAATATTATCCAGAAGTCATAACACTGAAAGGAATGTTCAAGATGTCTTTGACATAACAAAAAGAATCCAAGAATGAATCCCCCCACATCCATAACACACTGCTCACACTGCTAAGGAGGGAGGGAGGAAAATGTCTATCACAAAAGGTACGAGATTACAGCAAAGAATCCACAGATGGATGTAATAATTCTGAACGTCAATGGTCTGAATTCATTAAAAGACAAAGGCCAGCAGAGTGGGTTAGGAAATAAAACCCAGCAATCTGTTGTCTGTAAGAGACACATATCAAGGTCAAGGACAAAAACAAGTTGAGGATCAAAGGTTGGAGGAAGGGATATCAAGCTAATGGCAATTTGAAAATAGCAGGAGTTGCAATTGTGACCAAATTGATTTCAAAGTGTAGGACATAGCAAGTGATAAATTTAGGCATTATATAATACTTAAGAGATCAGTAGACCAAGAGCCAGTGGGCATAATAAGCATATACGCACCCAACAAGAGACCCACAAAATAGTCAATCAAATCCTTCACAAGATGAAAAATGAGATTGCAGGATCAAGAATCATAGAAAGAGACACCGCTCTCTGAGAAGAATACTTCAGCGGGAAAGAAGCTTAACAAGGAGGTTACCGAATTAAACTCTTCAATTAGACACCTCAACCTGATAGACATATTCAGAGCTCTCCACCCAACCGCAAAACAATTCGCATGGCACATTTTAAAAAATAGAGCACATGCTGGGCCACACGTTTGAGAAAATTCAAAGATATTCACTCAGATTTCATTCTCTGACCACTACACCGTAAAGCTGGAAATCAACAAAAGAAATGGAAATAAGGGCAAATATTTGGAGGATGAATAACTTCTTCAAAATGAGTGGGTATTGGCCCAAATTAGAAAATAAATCAGGATGTTTCTAGAAACCAATGAGAACGAGAGCACAACATACCAAAATCTATGGGATACTGCAAAGGCAATTATCAGAGGATGCTTCATAGCGATAAATGTGCTTATGAAGAAGGAAGAGAGACTTATGGTGGATATCCTCTCACAAAACCTTCAGCAGTTGGAACAGAGTCAACAGAATAATTCTTCTAATAGCAAAAGAAAAGAAATTATAAAATCAGGAGGAGATAAATGAGTGGGAAAACATAGATATTGGAGAAAATCAACTCTGTAAAAAGCTGTTTCTTTGAAAGGATTACCAGAATTGACAAACTGTTGTTAAACCTAACAAAAGATAGGAAGGAGCAGACACCAATAACCAGGTCTAGGGATGAAAAAAGGGAATTTAAAATAGACTCCAAAGAAATTAAAAGCCTAATTATTACTAATTACTTTCTAGTACTTGGAGTACTACAAAGGACTGTACTCCAGGGAGTACAATAACTTGGAAGACATGTACAAATACCTGGAAAAACCTTGCTCAGGTTATCCCATATCGACATCAAGAACTTGAACCAGACCGATGGCAAAAGAAGAAATAGATAAAGTTATCAAGGCACTACCAACTAAAAAAAACCCTGGCCCATGTGGCTTTACGGGAGAATTCTACCAAGCATTCAGGTGACACCAATTCTACACAAGTTCTTCCAGAACATAGAAAAGAACGGTAAACTCCCCAAAACATTCTGTGAAACTAGTATAACTCTGATACCAAAACTGAACAAGGATCCAACAAGAATAGAAACTACAGGCAGATATCGCTAATGAACATAGACACAAAAATCCTTAAAATCTTGGCCAATAGAATATAAAGTATATACAATGAATATTTCATAATGACCAAGTGAGATTCATACTAGGAATTCAGGGATGGTTCAACATCCAAAATCCATCAACATTATCCACCACATTGAGAAGAAAAAAGACAAGAGCCATTTGATAATATCAATATGTGCAGAAAAAGCATTTGACAACATTCAACACCCATTCCTAATTAACACACAAGAAGATAGGACTGGAAGGGAATTGCCACAATATAATTAAAGCTGTATATGAAAGTTCAACAGCCAGCATTAGAATCAATGGAGAAAAGATGAAAACATTCCCACTGGGGGAAAAAAGGGGAACAGACAAGGATGTCTATTGTCCTCCAATTTTATTCAACATCATCCTGGAGGGTCTAGCTAATAATGTAAGGCAATGGAAGGATATCAAAGGTATATGTTTTGGGAAAGAATAACAATTTTGTTATTTGCAGATGATATACTTTTAATTTAGGTGGACAATGGGACAATGTGCTTTTAGAAATTTGTCAATTTCTTATAGGTTTTTGTATTTGTTGGAGTACAGTTTTTCGTAATACTGTGTAAATACTTTAAAATGTTTTGGTTAGTTTCTATTGTGATGTCACCCATTTCATTTCTTATTCATAATATTTGCTGATTCTCCTTTTTTCTTTGTTAAAGTTATGGCTGCAGTTTATCAATTTTGTTAATCTTTTTAAGGAAACCACTTCATGACACATTGATTTTTTTTACTGGTTTTCTGATTCATTTATTTCTGTTCTAATCTTTATTATTTCCTTACACCTAATAGCTAAGGATTTGTATTGCAGCTCTTGTTCTAATTTTTGTAGGTGTTGTGTTAAGGTATTGAATTTCATTCTCCCCCCAATCCCTACCTCCAAATCATTTTATTGGGAGCTCTTACAAATATTATACCAATCATTCCATAATTCATTCACATCAAGTAGTATCGTAAAATTGCTACTACAATCAGTTTCAACACATTTTCTTCCTCCCCACAAATCCCCACCAGAATCCTTAATCTACTTGTCTCTATAAATTCAACAATCCTTGGTTTCATATACCAAAAAACAATAATACATATAACAATTCAAGAGGGCGCTACCCACAATGACAAAATACTTCAGAGATTAACCCCACTATGAAAAAAACAAAACAAAACACAAAAAGTATTGAAAATCAGATTGGGTCCAAAATGTATCAGAGGGGGAATCAAAGAAACTACTTCAAACCTCATTGATTTTTTTCTATTGCTTTTCTGTTTTCTGATTCATTTCTGCTCTAATCTTTATTAGTTCTTTTCTTCAAGCTAAAGGTTTGTTTTGCCACTGTCGTTCTAATTTTTCTAAGTGTTGGGCTAAGGTGTTGATTTTCATTTATCTTCTTTTTGGGGGGGTGGGGGGTGGGGATACATATGCTTATTGCTATAATTTGCCTCCCAAACAGGGCTTTTACTGTGTCCCAATGGATTTGGTATGTTGTATTTTCATTTCTTTTGGGAAATTTAAAAATTGCACGTTTAATATCTTTAGTTACTCAGTGGTTTTTAAGTGAGCTCTTGTTCAATTTCTGTGGCTTTTACTTTTTCCTTTTTGCTTGATCGTCCTATTATTGACATTTAATTTTACCATGTTGTGATCTGAATAGATAGTTTATGGTATCTCATTGTTTTAAAACATACTGATACTTGTTTTATTACGTAACATATGGTTCGTTCTGGAGTATGTTCCTTGTGCGTTGGAAAAAGATGTGTACTTTGCTATTGTTGAGTAAATTGTTCTGTATATGTCTAAAATATTAATTTGATTCATTATGTTGTTTAGTTCTTCTATATCTTTGTTGTTTTTCTTTTCAGTTGACCTGTCCTTCCTTGAATGGTGTATTGCATTCTCCGATGAACCCTGGTGGCATAGTGGTTACGTGTTGGACTGCAACTTACAGTTGGAAACCACCAGCTGCTCAAAGGGAGACAGATGGGGCTTTCTACCCCCATAGAAAGTTGCAGTCTCAGAAACCCACAGGTGGTTACCATGAGTTGCATGTACTTGATGGCGGTGCATAACTGTTATTATATTATTGGCTATTTCTCATCACTGTAAGGATTTGATTAATGTATTCTAAGGGTCTTTCATTGGGTGCATAGAGGTTTACAGTTATGTCATTTTGTTCATTTGTGGCTTTAATTATTGTATCATGGCTTTTCTTGCCTCCCATGATGGCTTTTAACTTGATGCCTATTTTATCAGAAATTAATAGTGCTACTCCTGCTTTTTTTGATGACCATTAACTTGATAAATATATACTTATACACACACATAATATATTTCATCCTTTGATTTGTAGTCCACTTTTGTCTCTGGGTCTAAAGTTGTTTCTGATAAGAAGCATGTTATTGGTCATGTTTTCTTATCCATTCTATTAGTCTCTGTCTCTTAACTGGTAATTTTAACATTTATATCCAATATTGTTATTGATAGACATGGTCTTAATTTTTAATGGTACTATTGTTTTCTTTGTTCAGTGATGCATTATCTAATCACGTTTTTCTTTGCTTTTATTTTTATTTTATTGAGTTTTTATCAATTTCTTTGAGGTTAGATTGATTTTTATTTCAGATTTATGGCAGTTTGTTCACTCGTGAGAACTACCCTGCTGTCAACTCTTTCATATTCACTCTGTTACTTTATTGTTTCTTCACTGTAGAATGTTATCTCTGGTTAATAAGGCTATAAGCCTTTAAAAGGTCCAGAAATGTCTTTAATGGAGAGGGTGATAGATTTGGTGTACGTAGTCAGAATTTAAGTGGAGGATCCAGGGCGTATTCCAAACAACCATGTTGGAATGGTTCTCTGAAGCAGACAGAGATGAGCAGCAATCGTGTAGATTCAAGGCCTGGGTGACCAGATGTTATATCAGTATAGCTGTTACCTTCAGACATCTCAAAGGTCAGAGGGTAAGGGAACAAGGCATTTATGTTCCTTGTGTACAGTGACCATTTGAGTGAAATACTCGTCCAGATGCCTTGGTTGTATTAGAATTTTAGTTAGAGTATCTTACTTATGCTCCATAATTTTGTTTAAGGTTCTTATCATCATTGTGGATGTTCTAAATATTTTACTACAATATGTTCATGAATGGTTCTTTTTTCTTTCTCCAATTGGTCATATTTAATCAGTGGAGTTATCTCTTTAATTCTGGTAAACTGTCTTTGCTTGATAGTCCTTTATTCACTTTCTGTAGTCTTCTAAAACGCCTCTATCCACAAATATCCCGAACTTCTTATTCTCTTTTCAACATATCCATTACATTTTCTGTTTCTCTCTGACATTCCAGAATTACTTGTGGATCTTCTGACTTAATGGGGTTTCAGCTTATCTGTTGACAGTAATTTCACATTTTAAGAATCACAATTTTAGATTTCAAGATTTTGAATTTTTAAAAGAACTTTATTGATATTCTTGATTTTCTGGAGATATTACTCTTCTGCAAAGTATTTCAATTTTCTCCATTAAATGTGTAGTTGAATACAAGTTCTTCATTTGTTAAATATAGTAATTCTTTTTAATGTGGTGGCTTTTCTTAAACATTCAGTTACTTTTTTTAATTTTTAGAACTTGCTACTTCCCCCAGATGTGTTGTGAAAAGGTAACTGTTCCTGCAGCTGACCTGGAAGCCTTGCAGGAAAGGGCAGACATGCCCTTGGGCAGAGCCTGCCAGCACTAGCCAATCTTTGGATGAGTGCTCCCTGTTTGGCTCTGGGTGTACTGCCACACCTCTCTGAACTTAGTATTCATAGCCCTCACTTACATCTGTGATGGATCCTGAGCTTCTTTCTACCTGGTTCAAGTTTGAAGAGTGGAATGAGTTCCCAGACTGGCTGCTTCCAGAGGAGCATAGTTAAACCCAGCAGGTCCGTTGCTATGGGCATTTCCTGTTCCAGTCATCAGCCACCTCTGAGCTGAGAGCATCCCTAGATCCATTTCCATTTTCCATATGCCCCCTCCTAGACTGTGGGAATTTGTGGTTTCCCTCTCTCTATTTTAATCATTTAGGTATTCTTTGTAGTTTCTGGTCTATGAGCATTACTTATTTTATAATATAGTTGTGGATTCCTTTTCTTTGTCAAAATCCTTTCTTGTTAGTTCTATGGGTTTGGCATAGGATGGAGACGCCACAGTTTGACAGTCTGCCAAACTGATTCGGTTTCCTCTAGTTCTTTTATATATCACAAAATCAAGCCATCTGCCTGGTCATTTGTTTTTCCATTTCAGAAACTCAGTTTAGCTGGGAACTGAAATAAAGAGGTTAAATCTATGAATTCTTACTTAATTTCAATATAAATTGGTATCTGAAGATTAACACCCCTCCATCACCCACCCACCCAAATTGAGGACCAACTCAAAATCAATGAACATTAATTGAACATTAGTTCAAACAGTTAATTGTGCTGGATTTACAAGAACACTCAAGTCTGAACCTTTGTGCTTCCCTTCTTTTATCACTCATGAAATGTGTGAAACCTGCCATCTTTTTGGTGGTTTACAAGATAGTCTTTTCTGGAGTATGTCAACTATTCCAAACGTAATGTTGTGAACTATCATATTTGGCAGATCGGATAGATAATGATGTACCTGGGACACACTAACTGTTGATGAGCCTTGTGTAAAAAATAATTGCCATCTAGGGCCCATTATTCCTTCCACTTTAGCTCTGAGTTGTAGTTTCTGTGAGTGTTTTCATGAACAAGGAGAAGTTTTGATTTCAAATTGAATCTTGATCCTGCTTGCAAATGGCAGGAATTATAACTGCTAATGGTTAGGTGGTTTCTCTGAAGATAGGGTTTTAAAAGTAAAGAATACTTTGGAGCCATTTCCATATAAAATAAGATTTTAAAAAGTTATTGCTCTGTAAACAATCAACTCCCTCAGTTCTACTGTGGTTTTGCAAGATTTGTCTCTCTCTTTTAGAAACACTGTCTGAGGAAACTTGTACAGAATATATTCAGGCCCAATTTACTGCAATGAGCGATTGCGTAGACAAAGGAAAGAAAGAAATCAAGAGCTGAAACTGTTTTAGAATAAGTTTCTCACGTGCATTCCCGGAGAGTTTCTGCCATTAAATGAAACTCATTTTTATTGCCTTTTTATTCATCACATTCATTCCTAGATCTTCTGGAAACATCTGTTCAAGTAAAATATGACAGTTTCCATTCTCTTTCAGAACATTTCTTTCTGCTTTCTATAAAAGCCCGGGATTTTCTAGCAGGACATTATGGAAAGAAAGAGTGCTACCCCCTCACCTTAGGATTGTGGGTGAGCAAATGGGCATAGCCGGCACAATTGGCTTGGGAAGCCTGGAAATGAATAGCTTTAATATGAAGCCTAAAGATGTTTATAAAGACAGGTCTCTGTGGAATTTCCTATGACTTACACCTAGTTTATGTCAAAATCTTGCCAGTCTACGAGAAAACAGATCCATATAGGTTGAAGCAAATCTTCTCCCCAAATGTAAAATGTACAATAAATTTGACTAAGGTTCAGCTTCCCCTCCCCCACAAAAATAATATATTGGTGAGCTTTAAATATTGCTTGGTATTTTTCCCTGAACATTTATGTAACCACTTGTTTTCATGGATGTGTCATTTGGTTGGTTAATTAGGATAATTGATGCTGCAATAAGAAATTTACTCTGAGGTCAGTGGATTTACATAAAATTAAAACCACAACCCCCAAACCTGTTAACTGTGGCTTGTGGTGATCCAATATATTAAGCTAAAACTCCACAGGACAGATCACTGAGCCTTTCTTTCATGGTGCTGCTGGGTGGATTCAAACCACCAACCTTGATAGTAGTTGTCATTTCTCCCTTACACGACATGTTCGGGTGGGGGTTCTGTACCATGACATATAGTTATCTCATTATGAAAATGGAGTCATGAGATCCTAGGTTTTAAATGGACAGTGGAATCCCTTGTGGAAATATGTATTTTTAATATATTACTTGACTTTGGAATCTAGATTTCTATAGAGAACTCCTTTAAGCATTCCTAGAAAGTCTAATGATTTCCTCTCTCAGTGAATGTTTTGGACTCGGGACACAAAACTTCTTCAATAGCATGTCTACCCCAGCTCTCACAGGCAGAGTCCCATATAGAAACATAGCAGAATGCTAACTAGTTTTGACTTTTGACCTTTCCAAAAGACAATCTGAAGAGAGCTGCATTATTACTGTGCTGGGTGGTGTTTAGTTTGTTTGTCTGTTTTTAGTGTACCCTGTTATATATAATTAAGACAGTTATATTAAGACTTTGTATAATATATATATATATATATTCTTATATATATTAATTATAAAATATAATTAACACTTTGGACTCTTTAGACATTCAGTAGGGGCAAGAACAGTGTGTTAGCACAGTGGTCAGGATGGGACCACTCTGGAAGATGGGACACAGAGGGCAGTAAAATGGGGGGGGAGAGTTATCGTGGACTCAAAAAGGGAAGGTATTTCTCCTTGGAGTGGGATGGACAGGAAGATCATATGGACAGATGGGTGGATATACTCTTCAGAATTGGAAGTCTAGTCTGGTTGTAGTCAATATTTCAGGAAAAGAGAATATTCTCAGGAATAATTAAAGTATAGGAATTTGATTTGGGCATTTATATACCTCCTGTAAAACCTATGAACTGGCAATGGTCTTGCTTGGACAGGAAATACAACTATTTATGTGCTTCACCTTGAAGAAGTCTCCAATTGAGTACCCCTGGTATACCAACGTTCATCATGTTCCCATGGCTAATCGACGTCATTATCAGATTCTGACTAAGAAAGAACATTTCAATGTGCATGCCTAGTGGGCTACCTTTGGTAAAGCAGAACTAGCGCTGCAGGAGGAACCAAACACCAGGATAAGGCTGCCAATGCTGACACCGAAGAGGTGGAAAGAATATTTTGAGGCTGATAATGGCATCCTGAGGTGTGGGGTGGGGAGTCAGCAGAGCTGGCTTTGAGAATCACTTGTACACTGCATAAGGAACTTTTAAAGTGGGACTAAGGCCAGTTTGTCAAACTTTCCCAACTACAGTTTTATCCATAAAATAGGGATACAATACTATATTTTCTTGAGGATTGCTAATCCTAAGCATATATGTTTATATAATATATGAAATATATGTAACATATGACAGGTTTAGCCTTATAATAGTAAATTAAATATTAGATCTTTCCTTTCTCCATTTATGCTTTCCAGTTAAAGTATATGTATTGAACCAGTACGTCTAGATTGGATACTTCTGTCAAAATGAAGGAGGCACAATACACAAATCCATTTCCCGCTGACCACCTTGTCACAAGTTACTTAGCAGTGAATGAGTTTTAGGGAAGTGGGGCAAAGAGCTTGTTGGTCTCTATTATATCAGTGGATTGCTTGACAGCATGGCTGATGGCTTAGTTAAGTTAGCTTTGGGGTTTTATCCACAGAAAGAAGCCCAAATGAGTGCCACAGGCTGGAATAAGGGCCCACGAGCAAAGCAACCAAACCAAGCCAAACTCACTGCCATTGGGCCAATATTGTCTCATAACGACCCCTCTGTGGGTTTCTGAGACGAACTGTTTATGGGTGTAGGAAGGCCATTCTTTCCTGTGCAGCTACTGGTGATTCTGAGCAGCAGATCGGAGCCTAATGCATAGCCATTACACCACCAGGGCTCCAAGAGGGAAGGAAGGAGGTGAGAACTTAGAGATACATGTTGTCAGCATCTTACCTTTGCTGAGGGATGACGACTCTGTCCTCTGACTTTATAACGCCACCACTGAGAGAACGCCATTCCCCAGAGGAGTTACATTTTAATTAACCACAAGGTCCCTGATTTCCGATATGTCAGGTCTTTTCTCCAGGCTTCATCGTTTTGGGTTATTTTTGCCCATGTCTGCCATTTACCTACTGCCTTTATGCGTTTCAGAAGGAAACCACCAAGCAACCTGGAAATCCTATTACCAGACCTCAGGACATTAATTGTCGAGTTATCCCCCACGGTTACACAAGTGCTGAAAAAGTGGTTCTCTTTCAATAGTGTCTTGTCAAAATGCCAGGCACAGTTTGTTTTTGACATTTGCTGCTACTGTTAAATAATAGTCTTGCTTCTGTCATAGCTAATGTTGACTTGAAGGCATTTGGAGGGCATTTCTCAACTCCAGCCTTACGAGTGAGCCCTGCATCTTGACAGATATTTTTCTTGCTTGCCCAAGGCAACTGAATGCAGGGGTTTCTACCTTTTTTCTGAGCCCTAAGAAAGTTTCAAATGGAGGTGTACTACCTGGAAATTTACATCAAGTCACATCGAGGCGTGCACACGTATACAAATTGGAGTTCTTGAAATTTTGCCATCCTAGGAATGACATTTGAATCAATTAAATAGTATCTCATTTTAGGACCCCTCAAATCCTGGCTGTTCTGCCTTGGTAAACCTCTATCAGCTAGACTGTCATACTTAATTACCGATCTCTTTAAAATCAATAAGCATTTTTATTGTTTCTGTACTTGTAAAGGAGCAAGCCCCCTGAGCACTGCCCAGCTAACAGCATGTACCATGTGCCATCTGTCAGAGAGAATCCGGGCTCTTCATGCACAATGCTTCCTTGTGTTGCTGTGTCTATTAAACATTTAATGTGTGCTCCTTTTTTCCACCTTCGTGTAAAGACAACTTTGGAAAATTTCCGCCAACATGTAGAGACTTCTAATGGAAGGTAATAGAGGGCAAGGAAATTAAAAAAAAAAAAGGCATACTACATGAAAAACTAGATAAGAATTCTGTGGCATTGTGTTGGAATTGGCATTCTTTCTATATGAGGAGGCTGAGAAATGTGCAGTTGGTCTCAGAATAAATACTGAAGAAGGGATGAACTGGCCAAAATTGTATTTTTTAGGAAAATAGAGGTATGTTTTACGTATTGCATTTCCAATTGAGGCATTGGGTTTGGACTATTATACGTGGAGCAGAAGATGGTAATCTATGGATTAAGATCCCTTACACTCTCAAAACACTTTTAACTGTAACCAGAGCACAAAATTCTATTTCATCTTGGAATTTTGTGAAATAATGATGTTATTTCCAAAATTACAAACCTGTGCATATGAACTATTCTACCATGACCTGCCATCATTTTCTCTATTCCAATTTATCCTGAGTCTGTTTGTTGGGGAGACTAGCGTATATAGCAGTTTTTCTTCTGAGAGGAATATAGATTCCTTTAAGACAAGATATAATTCTCACTGCCATCAATTCAATTCTGATGCAGTGACCCCATAGGACAGGGTCGAATTGCCCCTGTGGGTTTCCTCGACCGTAATTATCCCATGATAATTCATATATATATCACACAACTACTTAACTGAATTGTTCAAGTCTCAGAGAAGAGTGAGAGCTGTAAGGTTCCCTCAAATTCTTCTAGGACAGTCCAGTCTTGCCGTTTTACAAATACAAAAGTAAATATGTTTGCTAAATGCTTTTTTTTCATGCCACACAACCAATTAATGGAAAAATCAGATAGTTCGGTGGCTTTAACAGAGCATTCACATTTCAATTTATGAAACATGTAGGTTTAGTTTTACAACTATACAAGATTTATGGCAATGGAGTATCTGTACCCAGATATGGTAAGAAATAGACACTCTTGGTTATATATCTACTATTGCGTTAGGCTGGATTCTCTAGGGAAATAAAACCAATGACACTCATAGATGTATCATAAAGAAATGTATATCAAATAAGAAGTTCATATTAAACAATCATGCCAAGCAGCCATGCCAAGCATGGCAGACCCAGTCCTGCTCCAGCCCATGGGTCAGAAGGTAGACTTGAGGCTGTTCTTGACTCATGCATCCGCTGGTGCCACGGAATCAGGAAGCCAGAAGATGAACCAGGAGGCAGAAGGATATAGGAAAAGCATCTCTGCCTTTTTAAAATAAAATTTTATTTTAATTGAAGCAGTGAAAAACTTCACTAGTGTAATTCTTAGCAAAGATACGGGTTGGTGAGCATGAGTTTGCAATGATGCGGGGAGGAAGGGGGAACCGACCGCAACAGAAACGTGGGTGAAGGGAGACAGAAGTCAGTGTAAGATATGAAAGATAGGAACACAAAATGAAATATGAAAATAATAATTTATAATTTGTCAAGGGGTGATGAGGGTGGGAAGGGCGGAGGGAGGGAAAAAAGAGGAGCTGATACCACGGGTTCAAATAGAAAATAAATGTTTAGAAAATGATGATGGCAACATATATACAAATATGCTTGATACAATTGATGACTGGACCATGATTTACTTAAAGCATTTCAAATGCCAGGAGGATCATTCAAAGTAAACAGGTTTCAGCAGAGTTTGCAGACTAAGAACAGACAAGGAATGAGGACTCAGTTCCCCACTTCGAAGGGGAGCTTTATGCATAGCTTATGAGATTGCCACCTCAATGTTGAGAACTTCTCAAGATCAGATTTGCTGCACTAAATATTAATGACAGAAGACCTGAAGAAAGGAAAGGGTCATTAAAAAGACATGAAAGAAAGAAAAGGTCAAAATGTATGTCAGAGGAGACTCTGAAAATCGCTCTTAATCATAGAGTAGCTAAAGAAAATGGAAAAAAGGATAAAATCAAGTTGCGGAATAGCAAACTTCAAAGGGCAGCTCAAGAAGACCCAGTCTTGCTTGCTGCAAGGGAGGAGGACTTGAAGCATTTGTTGATCAAGATCAAAGATTGTAGCCTGCAGTATGGATGGCAGCTCAATGTAAAAAAAGACCACAATTCTCACAACTGGACCCATAGGTAGAGACAGGTCACTAGATTTGGGACAAAGGGGGGATTGTCTTCCCTAATGCCTGCTACAAAAATTAGCTGTCCATGTCCCAATAATAGGGTTGGAAAGAAATCAGGCACCCATTAGATGTCTATGGGAAAATCCTAATTAAATATGCACAATCATTGAAAGTATCTGAAAATATGTTTGTCTGAATTATCTTCTGCCTTTTCTTCTTCAAGCGAGTCTTTTGACTCTGTATCAGTGACTTGCCTTTGCTTCTTTGTGTGGACTGAGCTTGCTCTCTGTGAGACATTGCGATGCACTTGTTGGAAGTGTGAGTGTGGCTGGGGCATGTAGGGGTACTTGACTCTATCAAGTGGTGTCATCATGGAATAACAAAAACCACCAAACCTAACAAAAGAAACAATCAATTTGCAAACAACCACATGAATGGGAACCCCACACAAACCTTGTCAACAGGCCTGGAACCGGAAGCTTTCTTCATTCTCAGTCACCAGTGTGCACTTACAAGTGTATGCCTGGAGTTGGCCCAGATGAGGTGTAGTAACCAATGCAGCAGCATGTAGTCTGGTATCGTTCCAGTCAGCAGGGGACTGTGGGAGTAAGAAGTTATTCTCCTTTCGTGTCCTGTGTCTCTCCCTCGGTGGCTTATCAAAACACCAGAAGAAGAGAAGCACAAGAAAACAAAACAAAACAAAACAAACTGGCTGCTGTTTTCCTCTAGGCCTCAAACTCATGGCTGATTTTTGTGGATATAAGGGGGTTTAGGTATTAGGATTGGTTCCTCTCCTGTTGTGGCTGGCAGTTTATCAATACAAAGGAAAGAGGAAAAAACCAAAACCAGCCACATGAGTACTTTTTGCTTCAGAACAATTAAAAAATACATATCACTGCCTTTGAATCAAGGCTGCCTTATAGTGACTCCCCTGTGAGTTGCCCAGACTGTAACTGTTTACAGGCATAGAAAGCCCAGTCCAGAAAGCCCAGTCGTTCTCCTGCAGAATTGCTGGTGGTTTTGAACTGTTGACTATGAGGATCAGTGTCCAACACGTAAGCACTACAGCAGGTGCGAGGCTCCACCGTAGCCTAGAGCTGGAATCACATGGGCGCTGTCAGCCTCTGCCTTGTGGGCTGCATATCTGTTTAGGCACTGGGAGCCAAGCTGCAGAACCTGCGATGTTTCAGCTCCCTCTTGTTAGTTTTACCTTGCCTTTCATGCTGGGCGTCACTCCTGCCTGGCCTGCTTCTTTGTTAAGCTGTCCTCGTGTCTTTTGTATGCAAAGGGAGGGACATGATCAACAGCTGTGTGTACTCAGTATGTCTGGGTATCTCTCAGTCACTGCCCTTTTAACACGAGGTTGGGGGATGCGGTGAGGGAGGCAGAGGGGAACCCATCTCCTCATCTGTTCTGCGATGTGGGAGGAGATGTTCTGGGGTAAATCCCAGTGGCTCTTTCTGCTTATTGGGTGGGAACTTGCACGGTGCTACAGGCAGAGCAGTTAAGTTCTGGAAAGCTGAGAATCACTGATAACTGCTTGTGGATTTTGCTCCCTTGTTTCCCCATAGGTGTGTTCAGCCCACTCAGCTACCCTTTCCTCAGAGATCCAGAGATCCGAGTTTTTCTTCTATCCACCCTTTCTGAATCATTACAGGAGCAGGCAGCCTCATCTTTCTCCTGAGGAGCAGCTAGAGGGTTTGAACTCGCCAACTTTGCAGGACTCTTCTCCACATCCTACTTCTCCACATTGTAATTCCCCAAACTGGCTTCTCCATTATCTTTTTGTATTCCCCCCAAATGGTAATAGATCTTTTCAGATTAATCAGACTAGAAATAATAAGGATAAGACCTAAGAAACCATAATCAGAAAGGTAGATATAGTGAATATATATCAATTCTGTGCCCTCGGGGAAAGAAATATATTTTCTTTTCAGGTGTCCATAGAAGAGCCATAAGAATTGCTATACTATTGAGCACTACATAGGAGATCTCTCTCTCTCAGTCCACTTCCGTTTTATGTTTCCGCCTTTTTCAGCCACTCTCACAAATATTTAGATTTGAGGGGTAAGAAATCTGGAGGTTTTTTTTTAAAATAAAATTTTAATTAATTTCAAAGAGTAGAAAAACATAGATTTGTCCTCTGCTCTCTATGCAAACTATTAATAAAAGATCAGATAATTTTAATGAGCTGCCTTTTGAAAACTCTTTCAGGGGAAAGGAGAAAATAGCATCATCAGTGGAAAGCAATGATGATGAAAATTCTACTTATTAGGTTCTGAATCTGCAGGCTTGAAAATGAAGTAATTAACTGTCAACTCCCCAAATTAGAAAAACAAGAGAAAATTAAACTCAAGGAAAACAAGGAATAAAATAGTGATTTCAATAATGGTAGGGAGCAAAACAAATAAATGGGTAATTGGGGAGCCTAAGTTCCGGGCGGCAGCGTTACTGATGACACCAGCAGACACATCTTCGGCTTACAAAGTTTACTCCGCCCGTTGTCTCCCCATCAGACGAAGTGAGGTCAGCACACTGAGGCTGGCGCCCGGCCCATTGCAGTGATCCACACCAAATAGGAAGATGTGCAAGCCTTATTATGTCTACAAAATCAGTAGATGCCCCCCAAATAGAAATACTGTGGAATTTTCTTGGTCTTTTTTCTCTCTTTTGCGTCTCACCCCTGCTCACTACCTGAAACACCTGCGGCCCTCTCTCAGAGACACCTTCTCACAGCAGAGGGTGCAGCTGTGGCTCTTTCCTTACCAGACGATGTTCTAGTTTGTTAGTGGGTCTGTATTGAACCTAATTTTCTCTTCCTTTCTGTAATAGCATCTCTCGTGGTCTCTTTACCTTTTAAGTTAGCTAATTCTCTGGCTTTAGACAAAGGGCTAGCTCTAACCTTTCTTTATCTGTCTATCCTAAACTCCTTTCATCTCATTTCCTTTGATTTCCCGTTCCCTACAAACCTCACCTCCCTCAATAAATCTATTAATTAAAGGGCTCATTCTGTCTCATTTCTGAAAGATGTTGCAGGGAGGAAATGGTAAAATCAATACGCTTATCAATAAAACAAGGGGGGGGAAACAAATGTAGAAAAATAATAAATGACAAGAAGAAAATAATGTCGAAATCAAAGATACTTAAAAAAGCCGTTTTATACAACTCTGTATATCATGTTGCAAGCCAAAAAGATATAGATGACTTTAGGAGAACATGATTTACAGAAACTAACTCCAGAATATCTAAATGGGACTAATTTTAATGCAAATGTTAGAGCAAACCATGAAGAATCCAGTCTTCAAGAAACACGAGAGCTAAACATCCCCCAAATGAATTCTGCTGTTATTGGCCACCAAGGTGACCTCATGCACAACCAGCCAAAGCAAAGCCCAATTCTACACTAGCCCCAAGAACAGATGTGTACTCTGACTTCCTGAACCATAGAGTTTCCACTGGCTGCTTTTAGCAATTAAGTCACAACGACTTTCTTCCTGATCCAAAAGCCTGTTCAGGATCATAGAAGCACACATACTTCCACGGAGAGATTAGGGTGCTGCACCAATTATGCATTGCTAGGGAATTACATCCAAGTTTCTTGCATGAAAGACAAAAATTCTACCAAGGTAGCACCACAGCCCCTGACGGGAGGAATTCTTCTAAACTAGAGGCTGGCAAACTGCAGTTCGAGAACCATGTGTTGCTCTTTCCTTATATACATAAGCCTCTGAAGTAAAATTGAAAACATTTAAAGATATTATTCAGATAATGGTGGTTTCATGTATTTGTAAAACTGTGTTTCTAGCTCTGGAATAATATTTACATTGTTGTGAGGGACAGGATGGGCTCTTCTGTCTCAAAAGTTTGCCATCCCCCTTTCTAAACTTTTATAGGACAAATAATTTTAATGTATTCCAACAGTTTCAGAACATAGACCATGAAGGAAAACCTCTAAACTCTTTATGCAACAAGGATAACTTTAATAACAAACCTTACCAAGGCTGAAGAAAAGCAAACTATAAATTAATTTTATACATGCATATGATGCGTACGTTCTGAATATTAGCAATCAAAACATTGCAGTGTACTAAAAGAATAATACTTTAGGACCAAATTCCATTTATTCTATGATTGTAAGGACACTTTATCAAAATAATCTAAGAAGAAAAATCATGTGATCATTTATGTGGAAGATGCATTTGACAAAATTCCACATATACATGTATTTACATAAACACCAATTTAACAAAATATAGAGCCTAATGCCCGAACTCAAAGGTAGAAAGGCTACCTACCAGCAATGAATCATACATCACCAGTCTTTTTTTTTTTTTAAACATTTTATTAGGGGCTCATACAACTGTTATCGCAATCCATACACACATCAATTGTGTAAAGCGCATTTGTACA
>NW_022103912.1:4038549-4074316 GCF_000313985.2 Echinops telfairi | reverse complement strand
CACCTCCCCCTCTTCCATGTCCCCCTGGAACTGTCAGTCCCGTTGTTTTCTCCTCCAGATTGTTCATCCAGCCTGTCCTATCCAGACAGACCTGCAGAGACAATAACATGCACAAAAACAAGACAGAGCAAAACCAAGCAACAATGTACAACAGAACAGCAACAACATCACGCCACTGACAAAGAACAAATTAAAATATACCAAGAAAGAAAGCTTGTGTTTTCCAGTCTAGCCTGTTGGGGCACCATGCCCTGTCCCCAATGTCCACCCTAATCATTCCCTGGGGATCTTGCTGCTCCACTCCCCTGCTGTTCTGCTGCACTCCCCCAGTACTTTGCCTCAGTGTGGCAGGATCAGATCGGGTGCAATTCCCACACTGTGTCACTGGTGTTGTCCCCGGAAGGGCCATGGGTCAGTAAGGGGCATCACATCTCATAGTGGGGCTGGGCATGTGGTCCTCTCTGTGGCTGGCTGTTTTAATTGGGGTCATCGTCCTCAAGGCCTGGTGGGCCAGGTTGTGGTCCAGTCTCTCCTCCTCCCCTGTCATCTGCTCCTGTGTGCTCTGGTCATATATATCCTTGTCCCGAAGCTGCAGATTTGGTGCCATCCTCTGAAATAAATTATTCTCGGGGGAGGGGCAGCATCACCGGTCTTATGTGCACTTCCTAAGAATCACCTTGAAAGCAGAGACCTCACATCGACTGGGGAACTCCTTCAAGAAGAGGGAAAGGGAGAAGACTTGATGCTACACAACATTGAGAGAAGGTTGTGACTAATCAACAAGCCTCCACAGGAATGAGAGGAGAACCTTACTGGAAAAGCAAGTTAAGACCAGGTGAGGGGAGCATCTGCATTTCAGAGGAGGCACTGATATTTCTGTTGGTGGTAAATGGAGAGGAGCAATCTCACATTGGGAAGGGCTGTTTAACAATAATTGTAGGGAAACTTAGAGGAGAATAAATTCTATCTTATGTTACTGGGTAGACAGTTCTAGCATGTTTCTACTCAACTCTTGGTGAACCACACCATGGACTAAACACTATGATGACCTTAGACGCTGGCCTTTCAAGGAACATGGCCTCCCCCAAAGGATAGACCAGAAGGACTCGACATGGAAGTCCAACTAGACGAACTGGGCCCTACCTCAAAACTACCTGCAGCCCTTGGATTTAGGGTTGCAATTCCCTGATGGGAAAGGAAGCAAAAGATGGCCACCCCAAGACTGTGCTAATGGTGGTCGTTAGACCTTGAGTAGGATTCCTGGCTTAGTGAATGACCAATGAAACTGGGCCCAGAACCACGATATATTTAAGGCTTGATAAATCTCAGGGCTCCCCTTGCATTAATATGACACGTTTTAATCTGACAGGCTATCGTTTCTTACAAGAAACGATACAGGGAAGTTTCCCCTAACACCAATCCCCATGCTCAATGTAAACAGAACCAATTAAGAAATCAATCTGTACAAAGCAACAACTCATGGATTGTAACTCTCTTTTGGATTACACTTGCATAAACTCAAATCAACAGTGCCTTAAAGGCAATGCCATTGGATACATTTATCAATGCAATCACCCAGGGGTGATGATTGACAATGCTTTTCTTTTTTGTTTGTTTTGTTTTTTGGGGAGCTTGTTTATGTTGTTGTTGTTTGTAGTGGTTTTTGTTTTTGTTACATTATGTAGAAGATGGTTTCTGGGCTCCCACGGAATCCTATCCCCAATCCAAGAAGAGTTAGTTTTTATAGTATGACCCTGCTTGGTACTTGCCTTCATGAAGAGATCACTGAAGGGTGTTACAGCAAAGTGTGGTGAAAAAAGCAGATGATGCCCAGATATCAGCTGGAATAGTATCTGTGGTAACAAAGGCTTGTATTCAAACAAGTATCCATCTAAGAGAAGCTTCAACCAATCTTACATGGATGAAGCACACCATAATGTGTGATCCAAAGCTGACAATGACAAAAATCTAAATATGATGAAGAGAAAAGTATCAGAGATAAAAATATGGAGACCCAATTTGTAGAAGACTATGGAAGACAATCGGAACCCCAAATCCATTGGCAGAACACGTAGTCAGATTAAGCCTTCTAAAGTTTCCCTCTAGCCACAGG
The DNA here is from genome assembly GCF_000313985.2 of Echinops telfairi. Taxonomy (NCBI): domain Eukaryota; kingdom Metazoa; phylum Chordata; class Mammalia; order Afrosoricida; family Tenrecidae; genus Echinops; species Echinops telfairi. The sequence continues at coordinate 4,072,203 of NW_022103912.1, read as the reverse complement.
TGAGGGAGGCATACAGCTTTACTATCAGGCAAAGATTATTGTGAACTTTATTATGGTGCATGGAACCATGGTATCATATGATACTTGGTCAGTTGACCTCCCTCTTGACCCAACCTGAATTTGATCTAGGCTAGGGGTGGAGTCTAGCCTGTCAATCCGGAGATAGCCAATGAGACCTCTGTGTGGGCATTGCCTTCCCCTGAGGATTTTGGGAACTGTTGATTTTCCTTGTTGGAGATGGGAGACACACACTCTCTCTCTGCTGACTCCCTGTGAGAAATCCGTGAGGAGAAGCCACATGGAACTACCCTGATGCAGCCCTGGGTGCTGGAGAAGCCATGTGGAGACCCCTGCCAGCGCTGAGATGCTTATACCTCCACTGGATTCAAAGACTTTCTACCCACTGGCCTGTGATCCTCCTGCATTTGGTGTCATTGCATGTGTTTCATGAGTCTGAAGAGGACTTTCTAGATTGGTATCAGACATATGGGCTAATATTGGACTTATGGACTTGATCTGGACTGGGCTGGGATGTTTTCTCCATATTCAACTGCTCTTGTATATAAAATTCTTTCTTATACACATATGTGTGTTTATGAATTTGTTTCTCTAGTCTACCCAGACTGACACAGCTACCAATTTCTAAGCAAAAAACTTGTGTTTTTATTACAAATTTCAGTTTAACATAAATCATAGTTAAGTGCAACACCATATCACAGAATTTTAGGTCAGAGTTAAGTAAAAAGCCAAAAATGCTTGTTACTTCCTTTCTAGAAGGTCTCCTTTTCCTCTATTGTGTCTAGAGGATGTACAGTATAGACTAATAAACCTGCTCATGGACTTTAATAAGCCTCATATTGTCCCAGGTCCACAATGCTGATTCAGCCCTATCATTTGCTAAGAGAGGAAAACTAAACCTAAAATGATTTACTCAACTCATTCTAGGAGAACAAAGACCTCAAATCTTTTCATGACAGCCAGTTTCATTCCTTGAAAAGAACTTGCGAAGTGGTCAGTCAGATGGTAAGTGTGGCCCAAGACTAGCTAACAGGTTCTGATGTGTCTTAGACTTATACTGAAGCAGGTTACAGGTATTTCACTGGCATTTGTTCAAGGCATATTCTGTGCCTTCAATGTCATAATAAATGGAGGAGATTAAAGTGGTCATGGATTTAATTTTACATTGATCCACAATCAATGCACATGGAAATCCAGAAATCAGGCGACAGACCGCACTAGGAAAATCTGCTGCACAAGACATCTTCGTGGCCTGAGCATGTTATTTGAAGGGCTCAATCTTTGAAGAAGAACAACATGCTTGGTCAGATAGAGGGCCAGCCCCAAAGAGAAAGAAGAAGCAGCCCATGAGAGGAGGACAGAAGACCAGGTAATCTTTTGTTCTATTGCACAAAGGGTTAATAAGAGTCAAAAGTAACTTGATGGCCCAACCACACCACCATCACTCTGTGCCTCATCATATGTCTGTCCGTTTGTCTGTCAGTACTGTGGTAGCTTGTACACTGCTGTGATGCTGGAAGCTATGCCCGTGGTGTTTCAAACATCAGTAGGTTTCAGCAGAACTTTCCGAGTATGACAGGTTAAGGAAAAAGGCTTGGTGATCTATTTCGGAAAATGGACCAGACAAAACCCTAAGAATCACAACAGGATATTGGCCATATAGTTTTGTAAGGTGACTGTCTTGGGTTGGAAGGCACACAAAATGTACCGTGGCAGCCACAATGTATTCAAACATACCAAGGATCTTGAAGATGGTGCAGGACCAGACAACATTTTATCCCTGGCATCACCGTGAGTCAGAGTCAATGTGCTGCACCTTACACCGAGAGCACTCTGTGCTGGCACTGAGGACACAACGCTAGAACACACCTTCTCTATCTCTAGAGAGCTCAACCTGTAGGAGGCGATAGACTGAGACTCGCAATGACAGACAGACACAAGAAAGCCACCACAAAACTATACAATTCAGCCAGCAACACTTGCCTAAAGGGCTTACTTTTAATGCACTAAGTGGGGTGTGCAAGACCAAGAGGCAGGGATGAATGGGGATACTCAATGGCAGGGCACCAGGTCTTGCTCATGCTGCCCCTTTGCCTAGCTCTTTGTCTTCCTTGTTGACTAAGGAGGGCGTCCCTGTTACTGTCTCTTGCATACTGGTTTGTTCTCTCATGATTCGCACCCTATCCCTAGGACCTTGCCCAATTAAATGTTTGTTAAATGAATGGATGACTTTGGGTTGTGCTCTTGAAGCACCAGAAGTATTTACATCAATGAGCTTCATTTTTCTATGACCTGCATGAAAAAAACATCAGGTTGTTACTCTTTTCTGAAAGAAACTTTGCGAAGCTGAATACTTGAGACTACAGCTAATGCCTTCGCATATTGAACTTGAGAACATTAAATCCACAAACCAGATCCCTTAATCCTTTTTCTTTTACTCTACCCCCTTTCTTCCTCACTCATCTATACTTCTATAACTCCTCCTTTCCCTCCAATTCATAGCCAAGATACGAGGAAGTCTTTTAGGTGAAATACATTGTAAAGGGCTACTTGAAGGTCCTACCGGAAGATTGATGTTGCTGCTGTTAGGGGCCTTCAAGTTTGCTTCTGCCTCTTGGCAACCCCACAAACAATGTGATCAGATCGTTGTGACCCAGAGGAATTAGATTTAGAAGTAGACCACTAGGCTTTCCTAGTCTGTCTTAGTCTGGAAGTTCTCCTAAAGTCTGTTCCTCAAGGCAGTGACACAGATCTCCACAAACAGATGGGTTGTGGCAGCACATGAGGCAGGTACATTGACTGGGATTTGAACCCTAGTCTCCTGAATGGAAGACAAGAATTCTATCACTTAACAACCACTGCATTCTACCAAGGGATTAGGTAGGGTACATTTGGTCCGCTGTTATTTACTATTTGCTATGTGATATTCAGCTGCTTCTTTAACCTCCCGAGGTCTTTGTTTCTCCTTCTACAAAAACAAAAACCTCAAAAGTCTTCTCTACCCTGTTTATTGACTGTGTTTCTAAAATTCATAAAAGATCATCTGGTACACAATAGATGCTCAATAAACATGCACTGGGTTGATCGTCATTATTATTGGGGATGGCAGCGATGTGCAGATTGGTTCATTCATCAGCCGAAGCACAATGCAAATACCAATTGGCAGAACCTCCTCCTTCATCACATTAAGTCTATGTGTGCAGAGAGCAGTGACGAGTAGACAAAGATATTGAGAAATTAATTAAACAGTTCTAAATGAGGGAGGCAGTGAAATGCGAAGTCCTGGAAAATGAAGACTGGAATAAAGAGACAGAAAACAAAGACTTTTGTACCACGAGGAAAAGTCATCATTAGACACCTAAGCCTGGGTTTAAGCTCTAAACCCAGGCTTAGGTAGTTAAATAAACTCTTGGTCTTTAACCAAATCATTGCTCTAAAAACTTCATAGGATGTTGAGTCAGGTGTGATGGGGGAAGAGGAGTCACTAGGTTTATCATACTCACAGCTTCCCAGAGACAGGGAGGCACGGCATGTCATGGCACAGGGCCCTCCAGGGGCTTGTACCTGGAGATAATGTAATAACAAATTGGTATTATAGAAGAGGACTGGTGTATGGTAAGTAGGGAGAGATTAGGGAGCTTTCTCAGGCTTTCTGAACAATCAAGATTTTGAATAATTCTATAGGCTGAGAGGGAATAGCAGCTGATCCTAGTTGCTGGGAAACTGGACTAATGGATGTTAGGAGGAGTACATGGCGGTCCAGGAGTGTAAGAAAGGGCCTGGCTGGGGAGTGGATTTAACTCCTGAGAAAGGAGAATGGAAAGGCCTATAGCAAGGAGCTCAAAATTGTGTCAAAATGCTGTGTCTCTCAATGGAAGCAATGGTATTAGAATGATAGTTCACTCAGCAGTGCCCCTGCATTCTTGTGAAGATACATGCATTCCTTAGCCCCATTTGCTCACTGTCCGTCTTCTGTGGCTCTACTTCATCTGCCCTCCCTTTACTGGTAAGTGCTTCCCAGGTTTTCAGGACACCTAATTTTAGGAGGTGGGGGGTGGACGCACAATTCAATTAAAGAAAAATACATACAGTGAACCCTCGCCACTTTGCGTTTCGACTTCCGCGGCTTCACTCTATCGCAGTTTTTGCATAACAGCGCATGCTCTGTCATTACTGCCACTGATTGGCTCATACTGTACACGCTTAATGCCATAAATAATATAATAAATAATAAATGATCATTGTAACTTCCAAAATGTTTTACTGTATTTTCCCTTTTTCGTTTAATAAATTGGGTAATACGAGTGTAATGGTGACTAAAGGGTGTTTTTTCATGTCCTCTATGCTCTAACTACGAAAATATTTGATTTACAAATAAGGAATTTTACTTCGCGGAATTTCATTTATCACGGTAGGGTCTAGAACCGATTAACCGCGATAAACGAGGGTTCACTGTACTTAACCCATACAGTTTGTGCACTCTTGTGACAGTACACCATGTCTGGCATATGGTCACACCAAAAAAAAAAATTCACCTCTTCCTTTCATTTCTTCCTTCTCTTTTTTGTTTCATTATTTCACTCTGATCTTTCTCTCTTTTGAAGATGAGCATATTGTCTCTCCCACTTATTTGCCAATCACATACTTCCAATGCTACAGAGTTAATTCTGACTCATATACTACCACACCAAAATTTCTGTGAAATAATGGTTTTAGTGGTAGGATTCTACTCTCCCATGTGGGAGACTTGGCTTGATTAGCCAATGTGCCTAATATGCACCCCACCACCGTCCGTCAGTTGTAACCTGTGTGTTGCTATGATGTTGAGATCTCAGAAAAATTTCCAGACTAAAATGAACTTAGAAGAAAAGCTTCGTGATCTGCTTCTGAAATCAGCTGATTAGCACCCTGTGGATCACAAACATCCTGTTCCTAATCAGACGTTGCAGGATTGGGCAACATTTAGTTCTGTTTTGCCTGGGACCCTATGAGTCAAGGGTGAGTCAACAGCAGCTAAAAGTTGTTCTTGGATTTGGGCCTTATCCTGTTAATTCCACCTCAGATTTAACTTTTCATTCCTTTATTTCAGAAGCATTATTGAACACTTGTTCTAGGCTCAGGGACTTTATAAGCAGTGAGATTGAAACCATAAACATACCTAGTTTCTGACCCGAGCTTCCCAATTAGATTATTTTACTCCCTGAGAGCAGAGATATACCATCTCATATTCTTTGACCTGAATGACTTGGAACAGAAAACTCAACTCAAGTGGGCTTCAAGTACAAAGAACACTTAATGGCACCAAGGAGTTTATGTGTGCTGCAAACAGCTAATGCACTTGGCTAACCAAACGGTTGGGTATTCAAGTTCATTTCAGATGTGCCTTGGAAGAAAAGACTGGCAATTTACTTCTGAAAAAATCAACTATTGGAAACGTTATGGAGCACGATTCTACTTGTATACACATGAAGTCACCATGTCTTGCCCTCATTTTCAGGACTAAGCAGCCCTTCCTGGATCTCGGTCATGGGTACTGATGGCGAGCCTCCCTGCCCCCGGTGTACTGGCCCTTTGTTTTGCTCCCCAGATGGTACACTCTTTACTCACTCTTTCCTTATAATTACTTCGTGCCAGGTCTCTGTTGGTAGGGGACATTCAAAATAAGCTAGGGGCCTCCTGACACCTTACTTCTAGTCTCACAGCACCTCTGTTCCTTCCCCTTATTTCACTCAACCTGGAGGAACAGGCCCTACAAACCTCATTGCTAACTGATGTTAACCCAATAGTATGGGACATCAACCCCCCAGTTATTGCTACTCACCATCGCCCAGTTCTTAGATGCCTAAAGAACCCCCACTGTCTTCCCATCTCGGCCTCAGTTTCCCATTTCAGTAACACACTGCAAGGCCTAAATCCCATCATAGAGTGTCCCTTACTAACAACCTCCTTACTCCTGTCCACTCTCCCTGCAACACTCCAATTACACTAGTAAAACAACCAAATAGTGTTTATCTTTTGATCCAGGACCTGTGCTGTGGGATACAGAAACATTTCCCCCAAGTCGTCTCCTCCAAAGACATGCCAATCCGAGCTACTTGGTACACATGGTAAATGACTAAACACTTGGAGGTCAATGAAAGCAGGTCAGAGGTTATTCTCCCTAAGAGTTATCAGCTATCTAGAGAAATCAGACTGTATGGTCTGTCCCACCCTAAGTAGGGCCCACTCCCTTCTGATAAAGATAATAGATTATTTCCCTGAAGGAGAGCCCAGGGTGGTCAAGCCCACTTAAGGGTGACCAAGGTTAGGCCACCATCATGAATCTAGGGACCGTCCATCTTGTCACATGTCTAACCGTAGTCCCTCCCCTTCCTATTATGCGCACACCCCTAGCTCATCCCCTTCCTGTCATGCTTGTGCCTATTGTACATCCCTTGCCTGTGATGTGTATACCTATTATACAACCCCTTCCTGTGATGTATGTCTTTGCCTGTAACTAGGGGGCTTGCATGCCCCTGAAGGTATATAAGCCTTGGTTAGAAATAAATCACTCTTTCCCCTGCCCTCCTCAGATCCCACATGCCCACGTGGACCACCAAGCAGGGCTGAGGTGAGCATACTACTATCAAATGTGTCTGACTTCCTTGTTTTACTCTCTCTTCTATCTCTATTTTCTATGACTTTCCTATAATTTTTATATATATTTTAAGCATACAATTGCACTTACTGGCTCCCCCCACACTGCACCACATTAATGAAGCTGTTATTCCCTATAACCATTCATACCCATGGGTCATTGAGGAGCTCACTGTGCCCTGACCTGACCTCCTGGATCAGCCTTTACCTAATCTGGACTTCACTCTTTTTGGAGACAGTAGTTCTTACATGGTTCCCCAAGGGCACAGACAGCAGCCTATGCGGTTGTTTCACTTAATAAAACATGGGAAGCAATGCTTCTTCCTGAAGGCACCACATACCAGAGCACTCCACTTAGCCAAAGGGGAATCCGCCAACATGTACGTGGACTCCAAGTATGCCTTTCTCATTGCCCACCGTCACATTACCATTTGGAAAGAAAGGGATTCCTTTCTACTAAAGGGTCCTCCATTGTCAACAGTAAATTGATGTCTCGCCTTTTAGAAGCCCTTAAACTGCCTGCTGGCGTGGCTATCTTCCACTGCAAAGGTCACTAGACTGATAATTCAATAGTCACCCAAGGCAACAACAAGGCAGATGTGATTATTAGAAGCCTTTCTGCCGGCCCGAACCAGTCTGCTCCCATAATGTTTTTAACTTTACCCATGTCCAGCCCTCCTACACGCCTAAGGAACGGGAAGCCTTCACCAACCGGGGCAGTACAGTCACCCCAGAAGGCTGGATAACGGCTCACAACAAACTTGCTCTTCCCCAATTACAGGGGCTACATGTCATCTGACAGATACACCAGTCTCTCCACATCGGAGCCCGACCCAGTTTTTTTGTTTTTTTTTTAACATTTTATTAGGGGCTTATACAACTGTTATCGCAATCCATACACACGTCAATTGTGTAAAGCGCATTTATACATCATTTCTCAAAACATTTTCTCTCCACTTAAACCCCCGACATTAGGTCCTCATTTTTCCCCTCCCTCCCCGCTCCCCCTCCCTCCTGAGCCCTTGATAGTTTATAAATGGGTATTTTGTCATATCTTGCCCTGTCCGATGTCTCCCTTCATCCACTTTTCGGTTGTCTGTCCCCCAGGGAGGAGGTCACACACAGTTCCATGTAATCGGTTCCCTCTTTCCTACCCATTCTCCCTTTACCCTCCCTGTTTTGCCACTCACACCACTGGTCCTATAGGGCTCGTCCATCCTGGATTCCCTGTATTTTCAGTTCCTATTTGTACCAGTCCGACCCAGTTTTTGTAGCCACTTTTCTCTACCCCCTTTTTAGCTCAGCTAGTTCATACTACCACTGACTCTTGCTTAACTTGCAAAACAGTTAACACACAAGGGGGACTCAAAACCTCTTTTCCAACTCACCAGATGTGGGGGCGCCTACCAAGACAGGATTGGCAAATTGACTTTACATGCCACCACATAAAGGGATTACATTTCTTCTCACCGTGGCAGACACTTTCACAGGAGGAGTAGAAGCCTTCCCAAGCCGAAAGGAGTCCGCTGACACAGTCACGGACATAATCCTACGAAACATGATCCCAAGGGTTGGTCTCCCTGATACAATTCAGTCTGACAATGGACCGGGTTTTGTGTCCATAATCCCTCAGCTGGTGTCCTTGGCTCTGGACATTAAGTGGAAACTCCTCATCCCCTATCGGCCTAAGTCTTCTGGGAAGGTGGAGTGTGTGACTGGAATTCTCAAAAGCTGTCTTTCAAAGCTTCCTTTAGAGCTTGGCAAATCATGGGTAGACCTGCTACTCCTGGCCTTAATAGGCATCCAGGCTGCTCCTCAATCCCCATCATCTCTAAGCCTATTAATGTATGGTAGGCCTTTCTTCTCAACCACAACTTGCCTGCTGTAGCCCTCCCACCATTAGCTACTTATTTACTCTATCTTTCTCTCTTAAGACAACTACTTCAGGAGCACACGGATAGGTTCCTGCCTCACCCTGAGGACACAAACCACACTTCCTATGTGGATACACTGCAACCTGGGGACTTGGTGCTCCTAAAAGGCCTCCATCCCAAATCCTTACAACCTCGGTGGACAGGCCCCCACATCGTGCTACTGACCACCCCCACAGCAGCAAAGCTCTTGGGAGACCCCTCGTGGTACCACCTGCCCTGGTTCAAGAAAAGCCCAAACCAACTTGATCTCTACACTTGTAAGATGCTGGGCCCAACAGAGGTCCACCTTAGTGGCCCTCCTCCTACTTCTCCTCCTTCCTCCCTTGAGCCTCACCAAGTCTGAACTTGAGCTGGTCACCCCTTTTCTGCGGCAGTTCATTATTCCGGAAACATATTGGAAAGACAACGCCATCCTCACGCATGTGGTCGGAACCGGGAACTGCATCCCAGCAGGATGCCAGACACAGGTTGCAATTACCTTTCCCCCTGGTACCTTCACGTCATTAACCCCGAGTTTCTCTAGCCCAGCCTATGCTTCCTGTAGGACCAAGTTAAGAAATATTGCAGCTGGTGGGCAGACACTTATGGTGGTTGCCTGTACTCCTCATGCAAAATGCACCTAGCTGGAATAAAGAACTCGGCATTAAGAGGAAGGGGCTTTTTGTAGGAAATGGTAAGGGAAACTGTAGAATCAACATCTCAGACCTATGGGATTCAAGGTGGGCATCGGGGGGTAGAAGGGGAATTGTATTCTAGGTACACAGCCCTAAGCCCTTGAAGATGATTCATATCCATTAGAATTGTTCCCAAAGGTCTCCAGGACTTGCAAGAACTGTCCTACATCATTTTAGAATGTGAACTGTCCTTAAATGACCACTTGCCACCTAGACAATACCTGGGGGCCTCATTGTCTCCTGGCCTTTTTACCTGGCTAAAAGCAATATAGAAAGTTGCTATGCTCCTTAACGTATCGGGCTTTACTAATTTGTCTAAATGCTTTCTTTGTGCCTCATTGCAGCGACCTTTATTCACCCCTGTGCCCGGGCACATTTTACACCCTCCAGCTTGACTAAGGCTTGCCCCCTTTATTAAAGGCAATTCCCTTGTACATTCCTCATGACACCAATGATAACGGGACCTACCCCATTTGTTGCCATGCAAACACTCACAAGTTTTAGGTGCAATGCCACCCAACGCATCACAGCTATCATCGGGGCACCACCTGGCACATTCTTTTGGTGCAATGGGACTGTCACTAAGTGTATCAATGGTTCCTCTCTTGCCCCTGTATTTCAGCTACTGTATTCCTCAGTTCATGCTGTATGGGCAAGCTGAGTTGGAAGACCTGTTATTCCTTTTCTTGGAACTACCTCAGCATGAAAAGAGAGCAGCCTTTTTTGCCCATTATGCGCGGGGTGTCCTTGGCCTCATCCTTTGTAGCTGTAGGTCTGGGGAGCAGGGCCTTGGACCATAGTGTTGTTACATCTCACGATTTTGAAGATCACCTGTGTCTTGCCGGAGAGACTTCCTCCACCTCCATAGCGTCACTTCAATGACTGCTTACCTCAGTACCGCATGTTGCCCTGCAGAACAGACAAACACTAGCCCTTCGTACAGCTGGAAAGGGTGGAGCCTGCCTATTTCTTCAAGAGGAGTGCTGCCACTACATCAATGAATCTGGTTTGGTTGAGCAGAATGTGCAAACCCTAAACAAGTTAGGCAAGGACCTCTGGTGTTATAGGACACCACATGAAACTGCCTTTGGGTGGTGGCAGTTGCCACTAATGGCATGGGTAATGCCCCTAGTGGGCCTTCTCGCTGTATGTTGCCTCTTATTTCTTTTAGCTCCTTGTTTCTGTTAGGTTTCTACAAGGCTGCCTTCGAGAGATGACCAATGTTGCAGTTAATCAGCTCTTGCTTCACCCATACTCTCCACTGCTCAACGACCTACCCGTGGCTGACCAGGCCTATGCCTCTCTGCACCTCTGGCCAGCAGGAAGTAGCTAGACCAATCCTGGAGCCCATATTATCACCCAAAGGCTGGAATGTAAGGCCAGTCACGGGTCAGGTCAGGGACAGTCAGAGGATGAACACCCCCACCCCACCAGAAAATGGAAACATAACAGAGGCAGTAACAGACCAGGAACCATCTGTGACTCAACCATGAATGGAACCCGGATGCGGTTGACTATTTCCGGACCTTCATCTGGCAATTTCCAGATCCCACTCCAAGAAGAAATCCCATGCAGTTCAGTCCGCCCCAAAATTCCCACTCTAATTTGCATATAAGTTTCTCTCTTCTTAGCATGGGCGTGACTTCTCTGGCCCCACTCTCAGACCTGTGATTCTGGCCTGGGAGTGCAGCATAAACTCCTTCTCCGTCTCTCTGGCCTGGCCTCAGTTTATTTTTGCAGTGAGCCTAATAGAAGCAGGAAAGAGTATATCACTATTGGCAAAGGCTGGGAGTGGAGTGTTTCCTCTGGACCCTGAGATCCATATTTGATGATTCTCCTGGATCCAGAAGACAACTGGAACATCAGAGGATCAGCAGTGTGGCAGAAGCAGGGGCCAGATCATGAAACAGTATGATGACCTTCCAGATCATGGAGCAAGTAAAGCTGAGTGCTTTGGGGCAGGAAGCGGACTTGTGAAATGGGCTCTGTGCACTGTTTCCCTGGCCCGCAGAGCTAGACTGAGTGCCTTAGAGTTGAGGCTTACAGGAGAGTTGCATGCCATTTGGGTATTTACTGGTAGCCCTGAAAGAACTTTGTAATATGTCTTGAAGCATGTATTAGTCTAGGTACTTTAGAGAAACCTATCCACAGCAACTCATATATAAGAAAGTTTTATGTAAAGAAAGTGTGCATCACGAAAACATCCCAACCCGATGCTGCCCAAGCCCACAAGTCCAACATTAACCCAACACCAGTCCACAAAGTCCTCCACCTCACAAAACAGAGGCAATGATGCCAACTGCAGGAGGAAAGCTGAGTCAGTAAACGAATAAGCATCTCAGCACTAGCAGGGGTCTCAACACGGCTGCTCTAGCAACCAGGGCTGCATTGGGATAGGTCCATGTGGCTTCTCCTTGGGGATGTCTTGTAGGAAGTCAATCTTGCAAGCTGAAGCAGGGAACTGCTAAGGCAGCTGCACCCTGGTGCGACCATCACAAAGCAAGAGACCCGAGAACTAGAGAGACGAGGCTCACCATTCATTTATCCCTCACCTTTCAATTAGCCCCACATGTGATTATCGGCCAGGCTGGCACAATTAACTAACTCAAAGCACAACTGTATCCAGACCATTTCTCATTTGCACTACAAACTTAACATAATTTCCTTAATCAATCCTTTAATCATGAATATTGTTTCTGAGTGCTGTGTGGCTATTGCAACAAACATGAAAACCTCGATATTAAAGTAGACAGTACTGTTTGAGTGACAGAGCACACATTGCATTATTTAATGTTTTTAGTATAATGCTCAAGCTCTACCTACTTGTACCATCAATGATTCATGACGATAAAAATATAGCTTTTGTCTGAGATACCTTTGAGTGGACTCGAACTTCCAACCTCTTACTAGCCCAAAGCTGAACCATTCACTGCTCCACAAGGGCTCATTCACCTCTATCCCCACAGGAAGAAAAAATATAGACCTTTCTTACTACAGCCCAAGCATTCAGTTCTGCAGTCATTCTACTAGTTTCTTAAACTCCTTTCTAATTATTTTTTTTCCTTTTAAGGACAATCTTCTGAAAATGCAAGATTTTCAATAATTGCTTTCAAGAGCTGTTAACAGATTTACTATCCAATGAATTTTGATTGGCATATTCATTAGATCCACAAATTTCTATATGCAATACTTCTCACTTTATTTATTGTTGCCTTCTCTCCCTACTCTCCCCTTACTGGGAATCTCTCCTCAGATAAAAACTTTAGGAAATATTTGGTGGGGACAAATATCCTAAACTCTTGAATGTCTGAAAGAATTCTTTTAATATTCTTTAGCTGGATATAACACTCTGAGTTAGTTTATTGTGCCAACCTGGCTGATAAACACATGTGGGGTTAATTGAAGGGCGGAGGGATAAATGGCTCAGTGAGCCTCGCCTTTCTCATTCTCAGGTCTCTTGCTTTCTGATGGTTGGACCAGGCTGCAGCTGCCTGAGCCAGTTCCCTGCTTCAGCTTGCAAGGCTGACTTCCTGCAAGACATCCCTGAGGAGAAGCCACATGGACCTACCCCAATGCAGCCCTGGGTGCAGGAGCAGCCCTGTGGAAACCCCTGCCAGCGCTGAGATGCTTACACATTCACTGATTTGGCTTTCCTCCTGCAGTCGGTATCATGGTGTCTGTTTTGTGACATGGAGGAGGACTTTGTGGATTGGTGTTGGACATATGGGTTAATGGGTTAATGTTGGACTTGTGGGCTTGGGCAGCACTGGGTTGGGATGCTTTTTTGATGTGCACTTAACCTTTATATAAGACTCTCTCTTATACATGAATTTCTGTGGATTTGTTTCTCAAAAGTACCCAGACGAATACACACTCTATGTCCAAAATAATTTTTCTTCATCTTTGAAGCCTTTTCCCCCCTGGGTCTCCTAGAATCTTCCGTTGCTTTCAAGAAGTCTGATCCTGCTGGACTCAAATTCCTTGGAAAATAATGGTTTCCTTTCTGGAATTTCTGGGGAGATCTCCTAAGTGATCTGCAATCTCACCAAGGTATGCTAAAGTCTTCATCTTCTTTTAGTTCTTGTGCTTTTCTCTACCTCTTGATGTTTATTGCTTGTTTGCTTATTCGATAAGTTCCCCCCCCCCCAGATGTTTCCTCATCGCTTCCCCAACTCATTCCTTTTTAAGGCAATATTATCACTATCATTTTAATAGATGTTATTTTTAGGACAGCTTTGGATTTATAGAAAAATAGCACAAAAGTACAGAATTCCCATCTAACTCTCTCTACCTTATACACTGTTTCTCCAGTAATAAATTAGTTACAATGATGAACCAATATTGATATACTATTTTAACTGATGTTCACAGTTTATATTAGGATTCACTCTGCATTATACAGCCCTATGAGTTTGAAAAAAACCTAAAATTTATTCGTTACTGTTACAGAAGTTGAGACTATACAACAGTAGAACATAAAATAATTCAAGAATTTCCACATGCACAATCAATGTTATTGGTTAATTTCTCCTTGCTAAGTAGGCAGTTGCCCCTGGAGACATTCCTCATATGAGAGGGTACCCCCCAAAATGGAAAAAAGCTCCAGTGGGCAGTGCTTTCATAGTACACATTTTTCTCACTAGGCAATCATGGAGCAACTTGCTCTGAGTTAGTGCACCCAGTGGCATTGCCTGGGAAGGTCCTTTCTGGTCGCAGTGAATATTTTCATAAAAGCAGTTTCCCTCAAACCTCATTTTTGTGAAAACCGATTTAAGAGAATGGCATGTGGCTGTGACAATTTGTTCCCTGCTCGGGAACAATGCCGCAGAAATGGTTATAATGGTAACACAGCTTACAAAGACAGTGCTATGCAAAACACTCAAATGTCTGAGTGGGTTTTCCAGTATCAAATAAGGTGGAATGTCAATTGATGACAAAGCTTGTTCTGGATGTCTGTCAACTTCTGGAATGGATGAAATGTCGACAAAATTCATGCACTTCTGCTCAAAGATTGATGATGGGCCATTGAAGAAATGGGGGAAGTTATCTGGACTATTTTGGAGCTCGGTTCAGCAACTTGTAACGAAAGATTTAGGAATGAGAAGGGTCGCTACAAAATTTGTGCCTTGGGTTCTGGCTGACCAGGAAAAAGAGTGCTGAGTGGGAACAAGCCATGCTTTGAAAGAACAGCCCAGAAGACACCCAGTGTTTTATCCCAAGGTCATTCCTAGTGACGAGACATGGTGCTATTTGGATGACCCTGAAAGCAGCAAACATCAGTCAAACCAGTGGAAGATGCCATCGTCACCTTGCCTCCCTAAAGCTCATCAATATCTAGGCCAATAAGTTTTAATGAGCTTAGGTACATATATTTACATGTCAATAAACTGCAGTAGTGGGCAGACTTCAGGCCTCTGCTCATACCCTCCCTCAATGCAAGAAAACTTGGTTCTAACAAACTGTCATTCTGTGACACTCACCCTCCTGGCACAATCACTGAAGACAAAATGGGTACATAAGTGTATTAGTTTAGGTGCTTTGGAGAAACAAATCCACAGCGACTCATGTATAAGAGAGAGTTTTATGTAAAGAAAATGTGCATCACAAAAACATCCCAACCCAATGCTGCCCAAGCCCACAAGTCCAACATTAACCCATTCACCCAACACCAGTCCACAAAGTCCTCCACCTCACAAAACAGAGGCAATGATGCCGACTGCAGGAGGAAAGCTGAGTCAGTGAACGGACAAGCATCTCAGCACTAGCAGGGGTCTCCACATGGCTGCTCCAGCACCCAGGGCTGCATCGGGATAGGTCCATGTGTCTTCTCCTTGGGGATGTCCTGTAGGAAGTCAATCTTGCAAGCTGAAGCAGGGAACTGCTAAGGCAGCTGTACCTGGTGCAACCATCACTAAACAAGAGACCCGAGAACTAGAAAGGCGAGGCTTCACCACCCATTTATCCCTCCACCTTTCAACCAGCCCCACATGTGATTATCGACCAGGCTGGCACAATTAACTAACTCAATAAGCAAATGTGGTGAAGAAAGCAAATGGTCCCTAACAATCAAGATACAGCATCTGAGGGCTTAAGGACTTGAAGTTAGCATCTAGCAGAGAAGCAACAAGCCCAGATGGAAGAAGCACACCAGACTGTGTGTTCATGAGGTATTGTAAGGCCTGGGTAACAGGCACCAGAAGACCCAAAACAAACAAACCAACAAAAAACCATATTGTTGAGAACAAGGGTGGGGGGGTCGGAGCAGAGGCCCAAAACTCCACTGTAGATAATGGCATGTCCCCCTCACAAAGGGGTCACAGGGAAGGGATGAGTCAACCAGGGCACAGTAAAGCACGGATGAAATACACAATATTCCTCTGGTTTCTTGAGGTTTCCTCATCCCCTACTGTCATTACTCCAGGCCTGCCTTTCACTGCAAGCTAGACCAGAGCATGTGCACAGGTCCAGATAAGAGATAAGAGTTCATGACACATGGAATCCAGAAACAGGAACGGGAGCAGTGATATCAGAAGGGTAGGGGGAAGGTGGGGCGAAGGGAAGAGGAAGGGGGAACCGATCACAATGATGGACACATAACCACACACCCCCCTCTTCCAGGGGGATAAACAATAGAAACCATGGGGGAAGGGAGAGAGCAGTTAGTGTAAGATATGAAAATAATAATAATTAATAATTTGTCAAGGGTCATGAAGGTGGGGTGGGGAGGGAGGGAAAAAAGAGGAGCTGATACCAAGGACTCAATAGAAAGTAAATGTCTAGAAAATAATGATAACAACATATGTACAAATATGTGTGATACAATTGCTGTATGGATCTTTTTAAGAGCTTTAAGAGTCCCCAATAAAATGATCTTTTAATAAGAAAAAAAAGCATATCATGTGAAATCAAAGATCAAGATGATGCTCTTTTTAATATATATATATGGGGTAGTAGTGCATTTGGAATTCACTCCACCCAGTCAGACTATTAATCAACTTTTCTATTTAAAAGTTCTGAAAAGATTGCATAACAGTGTGACAAAAAAGGCCTGATAAGTTGCAGACAAGGGACTGGTTTTGGTACCATGACAATGTACCTGCTCATGTAGCCATCTCAGTGGGCCAGGTTTTGGCAAAAAACAGCATGTCTCTCTTGCTCCACGCACCTTACTGACCTGACCTCCCTATGTGCAACTTCTTGCTTCCTCGAATGAAGAGGGACATGAAAGCACAGCGATTCGGTGACTTTGAAGAGGTGAAATTAAAAATAAAGGGAGATGTTGCCAGCTATCCAAACAGATGAGTTTGAAAAATGTTTCCAAGAATAGAATTGCAGATTTGGCAAATGTATGAAGTGCAATGGAGAATATTTTGAAGGTGATAAGGTTTTTTGTTTTTAATTAAATATATAGCTTTGGGGAGGAAAAGCAGCTTTTTTTATACCCCCTCATATTCCTGACTCTTCATCCTCTATTACTCCAGGTGAGACCAGTTTTGGTTTAGGTAGCTGCTTAGAAAGATTTTAAAATGATGACAGGCACTTGTCATCAAACTAGGAAGCAGAACAGAAATGCCAAACAAGTTATTAGACCATTGAACTTCTCTGAAAGGGCTGTCCCATTTTGTGTTTCCATCAGCAATGGATTTCCAATCTCTCTACATCCTTGGCAACATTTTTATTTTTCAGTATTTTTTTTGTCTGAGCTATCCTCTTGTTGTTCTGAGTCACTGCTGTTGAAGCAGCTCTGAATCATCAGGTACAGTATGTGCATCATGTACAGTAAATGGAACACTGCCTGGTACAGTATGTGCATCATGTACAGTAAATGGAACACTGGCTTCTTCACAATTGTTGGTATGCTTGGGCCCATTGTGGCAGCCACTTTGACAGCCCATCTCATTGAGGGCCTTCCTCTTTTTTGGCTGACCCTTTCCTTTACCAAGCACAATGTCATCGGGTGTAGATGGTTACACGTTGGGCTGTGAGCTGCATAGTCAGCCGTTTGAAAGCACCGTCAATTATGTGTGAGAGAGACTGAATGGGCTTTCTACTCCCATAAATATTGACCGTATCGGAAACCCACAGGGGGGTCCCTATGAGTCGGCATTGACTACAAGGCAGTGAGTGAGATCTTTCCTGATAACATGTCCAAAGTATGTGAGATAAAGCCTCCCCCTCCTCACGTCTTAGGAACATTCTGGTTGTACTTCCTCTAAGACAGATTTGTTTGTACTTCTGGCAACCCATGGCACGTCAATATTCTTTGACAACTTCATAGTTAAAACACATCAATTCTCCTGTCTTCCTTTTTCATGTTCAGTTTCCACATGCAGATGAGGCATTTGAAAATAGATTGGCTTGGGTCAGGAGCCTCATGGTCCTTAAACTAATATCCTTACTCTTTAATGCTTGATAGAGGCATTGTGTAGCAGTCTTGCCAGGTGGATCATTTGATTTCTTGACTGACTGCTACTTTCATAAGAATTGATTGTGAACCCAAGCAAGATGAAACATTTGACAATGACAATCTTTTCTCCATTAATCAGGATGTTGTCTCTTGGTTCAGTTTGAGGATTTTATTTTTTACGATTGAGTTGCAGTCCATACTGAAGTCTACACTCACCGATTTTCATCAGTGTGAGCTTCAAGTCCTCCTTGCTTCCAGCAAGTGAGATTGCATCATCTGCATATTGCAGGTTGTTAATAAGCTTTTGCCCAGACTCGATTCCATCCTAGTAGGAGTGAAATGGAATCTCATTGTGCTTTTAATCTGCACCTCTCTGATGGATAATGGCATTGAGTGTCCTTTTGTATAATTGGTGGCTATTTGAATGTCCCCTTGGGGAAATTTCTATTCAAGTCCTTTGCTCATTTACATTTGGGTTCTTTGTCTTTTTGTTGTTGTCAAGGTTTGTGCACATGATAGCTTAATCCATATCTATATACCCCAGGCCATACTATGTGATAGACATTGGGATACAAAGCACAGGTTGTAGTTCAAACCCATCAACTGCTCCATAGGAGAAAGATGAGAATATCTGCTCCCATACATATCTATAGTCTCAGAAACTCTATGTAGTGTAACTGAGTAGGAACTGACTGGACGATAGTGGGTTTGTCTTTCTGCTTTTTTCCTCTTTCTTTTTGGTGTTTTCCTATCTGTTCACACACACACACACTCACACACACACAAATGCCTGCACACATATCCGATCTCATTGGATGCATGGTTTCCAAGTGCATTCTTCTTGTTGCTAGTTTGTCTAATCACTTTTTTAGTAAAATATCTTGAAAACGAAAGTTCAGACTTTTTAGTTTTATATTTACTTTTCCTTTTGCGATTGGTCCAAAGATCCTTGGTAGTGTAGTGGTTGCACATTGGATTGCTAATTGCAAGGTTACCAGTTTGAAAACACCAACCACACCCTGGGAGACAGACAGGGCTTCTACTCCCATAAGCAGTTACAGTCCTAGAAGCCCGAAGGGGAAGTTCTACCTTGTCCTTTAGGGCCATTCTGATTCAGCATCCACTCAATGGCAATGAGGTTTTGCTTTTTTTGTGTTTTTTGTTTTTTTTGTTTTGTGGTTTTGTAAATATGTTAGATAAGTTCAGTGTTAACAGCTATGCCTGGTAGAGTTGCCCCGGCATTTTCTTTTTTAAATGCTATGGTTTTCACTTTCACATTTATGTCTTTAATTCATTTTGAATTTTTGTTTGTTTGTGTTATGAGGCATGTATCCTATTTCATTTTTCAGTGTGTTGAAATCCAATATTCCCAACACTATTTCCTGAAGGAGCAGATCTTATGAACTGCGCACGTTTTTCTATAGTATGACAAATCCAGGAGACCTTGCTTTGGATTGTCAACATTCACACCAACTTCTCTGACAAAATAATCAAATTTGGGAAATTGTTTTGGACTAGTGTTGCCTCTATGAGTCAAACTATCTCAACACCAACTAACAACAATAGGGTTATTCATTCTAAGGTTCTGAGGAGAAAATCAATTCCTTACTACATATATATTTCATCTTTCAGAAACCTGTGAATCCGTCTTCTTTTCAGATGGTTTTATCATCAAAAACTAATTTCTATAATTTTATTTTTGTAAATTAAGTGGGGCTTACATTTCAGATCATCAGCTTCCCACTCAACAGTCCAAATCACCAATCAGACAGTCACTGAGCAGTCCGGACCACTAATCAAACTCATCAGCAGCCCTCCTCCTACCTGCTCCTCCTTCCCTTCCTCCCCTATGGACTATCATCCTGAATTTCACCCAAGTGAACACAAGTCAACAGTCCACCGTATTGCCCCATTTCCCCATTCAACCTCTAAAATCTATTCATTTAAATAATTGTAAGGTAATCTTGGGAGAGAGGGAAGACACATCCGTGACCCCTGTGAAAGACTCTGGCATGTTATCTTGGCAATTCAAGTAGTTGTACTCTGTAACATGAGGTCAACATGAATTAGAATCAACTCATTGGCAGTGAGTTTTTGTTTTTTGGTTACTATGGGGAGCAGAACTTTACACATATGATTTATTGTGTAGTTATAGTTACCACTTTACAAACGAGGAAGATATTGATCAGACATTAAATTGTAAAAGGTACTAAACTAGAAATTAGCAGAGCTAATGTGCAGTACCCAATCTATGCTGAGCTCTTTCCATTTTGCAATCCTACTTGGACAAGTATTACTTTTCTTTTAGGTGTGTGTGAAGAAATTGGACAAAGGTAACTAGTTTCCTAGTTTCTAGCCAAGCAAGCTCTCCACAAAATTTCCCACTTTTCCTTTACTTGATACATACATTGTAAGCCAAGGGTGGTCCCATGGATGACATCTGCCTGTCTGTGTGCCCGAGTACCATTCTCTTGCAAGTCCTTGAATCAGGGAAGCAAAATCATCCATTTATCCATCCATGCTTACATGCAGTTTCTTGCAGAAGGCCAGATAAAGAGCAGTGGGGCCACATGTATTTAGAAAACCCTAGTTTCCTGTTATTCAGGCCTTCACCCTGTAGTTATGTTCCTTGGTCCTATTCTTACGATAAATTTCCATTTAGGCCTCTGGCTCAAGCTTTAATCATTTTGCCTGAAGCTTTCTACCTTCCCATTCAAGCCCAACTAAGAAAGTGTGTCTTAGACTTTTCCTCTCGCAAAAAGCTTGACGATTTCTCTGGAATTGTCATAAGATTTAAGTCATTGACATTTTAAGGTAGAGCCTTCAGCCATGTATTGACCAAGACTGAGGGTAACATGTCTAGTTTCTAATAGGTGGGGTATAGGACGATGCCGTCCCATGAAGGTGTTCAGATGCCTTAAATGAATGGATGAAAGATTTGACAGAAAAAATAAACTAGAAGAGAAGATAAAACTCTGGAAAGCGTGATAAGAAAATCTGACAAAATGAATGAAAAATTAGGACTAATTCAAGAACTGCACATAGAAATCCAGATGGCAAATACTAAGATATTAGAAATGGATAGCACTCATAAAGGAAAAAACAGTAGAATCAAAGTACTGGAAACAAATATCAATGACCTTAAGGATAAATGTCTTTTGTCCAAACAACACGAATGATTTAAAAAATAATAATAGGGTGAAGGAAATATAATAATTCTATGGGGCAGAATTATTACTTACATTAGGTAAACATACCAGACCAAAAGAAGAAAAAATTACCACAGATAAGAAATCCAAAAAATACTAGAAAACAATTCCTTATCATGACAGAACTGAAAATAACCACTTAAGAGACCAAAAGAACCTCAAATGGAATTGGCCTCAAAAGAAAATCAACTTGACACAGGGTAGTCGAATTTTCTAACATCAAAGAAAAGGACAGAATGTTGAGAGAAACTCGAGAAAAAAAATCACTGATAAGGATGAACCAATGAGAATAAGCTCAGATTCTTCAATAAAAGCAGCGCAGGCAAAAAGACAATGGAATGATATATACAAAATTTTGAAGGAAAAAATATTGCCAACCAAGAATTCTATATTTAGCAAAATTAGCCCTCAACTACAAGAGAGAAATTAGGATATTTTCACATAAGGAAAAAGTAAAGGATTTATGAAAACAAAAGGAATTTGTGAAAACAAGATCAACCTTACAAAACATACTAAGGGAATTCTTTAGACAGAGAATCAACAATGACAGCAGACAATAACCCCAAATCAATTCCATGACACCACCTTTGAGTCATCAGCCCACTCAAATAATGCACAAAGTGAAACAAAATTACAAGCTTCAAAATAATAACCAGAGATAACATTCTAGAATGAAGAAAATAAAATAATAGAGGGAATAGAGTCATATAAAACATCTGGGTGGAGAATTTAATCAGGCATTTCACAAAAGACAACAAACTGCATTAAATATGATGAGAAAATAATAAAGCAAATGAACTTCAAAGGAAATGGTAAAAGCCTAAAGAAAATTAAAAAGAGGAAAACTATAAAAACCCATAAAGCAATAAGATAAAACAAAAAAACTTGAAGGACAATTGACAACCCCCCCTAAAAAATGGAATAAGCACAGAAAATTACAATCAACGAATAAACCAAAACCACCATAAAACCATAAAGCAAAATGACAGCAATAATATACCTATCAGTAGAATGTAAGTGGATTAAACTCACTGGTTAAGGGAGGGAGACTAGCAAAATGAAAACAAACATGACTCAATATGCTGCTTACAAGAAACCTCAGAAACAAGGCAAAAATATACTAAAATTAAAAGAATGGGGGGGAAAAGATAACCAGCGAATGGTAGTCAAAAAAATCAAGAGTAGTAATATTAGTTTCAGATAAAATAGAAATCAAAGTAAAGCTACCATAAGAGATAGGAATAAGATCAAGCAAATATTCAGTTATGTGGAAATGGAAAAACATTTGACTTAAAAAAACACTGGTTAATTGAAGAAATAAAGATGGCAATTTGTAAATTCCTCAAAAGAAACGAGGATGAAAATGCAGCATACCATAATCTTTGGGAACAAAAGCAGTGCTCAGAGGACCACTCAAAGCAGTAAGTGCACTCATTAAAAAAGAACTGTAATCAACACCTGAACCCAACACCACAACAATGAGAAGAGCAGCAAAATAATCCGTAGCCACCCGAAATAAAGACATAATAAGGTCTTGAGCAGAAATATAAAACAGAAAATTAATAGAAAAAAAATCAACAAGATGATAAAGTTGGTTCTTTGAAAGGATTAGCATTTTTCAGCCACTAGCAAACTTAACGAGGGAAAGGAGAAGCAGCAAGTATTATGAATAAGCAATTAAATAGTTGATATCACTACAGAACTAAAATGATTAATAAACCATGTTAATAAAGTATTGTACTTCAACAATTAAAAAAAAAAAAGAAATGAACCTATTTCTTGAAGCATATCACCTCTCTAAGTTAACAGAGATTGATAGAGCATAACTTTTTTTGGTAGTTTTATATATTTATTTTAAAATCATTTTACTGGGGGCTCATACAACTCTTATCACAATCTATACATCATCCATCCATTGTGTCAAGCACATTTGTACATTGGTTGTCATCATCATTCTCAAAAAATTTTCTTTCTACTTGAGCCCTTGGTATCAGCTCCTCATATTTCCCCTTCCCTCCCCACTCCCTCTCTCACAAATCCTTGATAATTTATAAATTACTATTTTTTTTCATGGCTTATACTGTCCGATGTCTTCTTTCACCCACTTTTCTGTTGTCTGTCCCCCAGGTACGGGGTTATATGTAGATCCTTGTAATTGGTGCTTCCTTTCTACACCACCTTCCCTCTAACTTCTGGGTATTGCCACTCTCACCACTGATCCTGAGGGGTTCATCTGTCCTAGATTCCCTGCATTTCCAGTTCCATTTGTAAGGTAGAATTGGAATCATGATATAGTGGGGGCAGAGGGAGGAAGCATTAAAGAACTAGAGGCAAGTTGTACGTTTCATCGTTGCTATACTACACCCTGACTGGCTCATCTCCTCCCCACGACCCTTCTGTAAGGGGATGTCCAGTTGCCTACATATGGGCTTAGGATCTCCACTCTGCACTCCTCCTCACTAACAATGATATAATTCTTTTGTTCTTTGATGCCTGATCCCTGACCCTATCGACACCTCGTGGTCACACAGGCTGGTGTACTTCTTCCATGTGGGCTTTGTTGCTTCTGTGCCAGATGGCCACTTGTTTATATTAAAACCTTTAAGACCCCAGACGCTATTATCTTTTGATAAACAGGCACCATCAGCTTTCTTCACCACATTTGCTTATGCACCCGCTCTGTCTTCAGCAATCATGTAGGGAATGTGAGCATCATGGAATGCCAGTTTAATAGAACAAAGTGTTCTTACATTGAGGGAGTACTGGAGTAGAGGTCCAATGTCCATCTGCTAACTTAATACTAATCCTATAAATATATGCACGTAGATATATTTCCCCATCCTTATATATAAATATATTTACATATGTACTTGCCTATATTCAGAGCTCTATAAATGCCCTTTGCCTCCTAGTCCTTTCTTGTCCCACTATCATGCCTTCATTTGGGTGTCAGTAAATCCTCTTGGTTACATTGCCCTTGATCACACTCTACCAGGCTTCCTACACCTTCCTCAACATTGATTTTGGATCACTTGTTGTTCCCTTGTCCCTAGGTGTGTGAGCACCACTTCCCTGCCTGCCCCTCTCCCATGTCCCCCAGAACCGTTGGTCCCATTGCTTTCTCCTCCAGATTGTGCACCCCGCCTATCTTATCTAGATAGACTTTCAGAGATAATAAAATGCACAAAAAACAACACAGAGCAAAACAGAGCAATGAAAGAAAACAAAACAACAACAAAAACCCAATGACAAAAGAAAAAGCCTGTAGATCGTTCCGGTTTGTTTGTTCACCTTTAGGAGTGTTTTCTGGTCGAGTCTGATGGGGTGCCATGCCCTAGCCCCAAAGTCTAATTTTGGTATTCCCTGGGGACTTTGTTGCTCTGTTCTCCTTGCTGTTCTGTTGAACACCCATATTGTTTTGCCCAAGTGTGGTGGGATCACATTGGGTTCAATACCAACACTGTGTCTCCACTGTTGTCCCCCATAGTGCTAGGGGTCAGTGAGGGACATCGTGTCTCATAGTGGGGCCGGCCGTATGGTCCTCTGTGCTTTGGCTGTTCTGAGTGGGAATATTGTCCTAAGGGTTTAATGGGTCATGGTGTTCCACTCTCTCTTTCTCTCCCTTCATTTTCTCCTTTGTGCTCTGATCGGACACGTCCCTCTCTCTGAGCTGTAGCTTCAGTGCTGTCTTCTGAAGTAAATTCTTCTAAGGGGAATGGGGGCTGTCCATGTATTTGGGATTGGAGCCTGCCCCTCAGACCTCTCTATTGGTTCTCTGCTTCATGCTAGTATGTTGCTTTCATGCCTTGGAGCACCGGGTTGAAGGATGGAGCACACCTTAACAGAATTATAACATAAAAGTAAATAAATCAGGTTATTAAAAATCTCCCAACTGCAAAAAGTTCAAGACAAGATGGCTTCACTGGGGGATTTTAACAAACATTTGCAGCAAATTTCAGCCCAGTTTTGCACAAATTATTCCAGAATATAGAAAAGGAAAACATATTACCAAACTCATTTTGTGAATGGTACAAACAAAATGATTCTGATACAAACGCCAGGCAAATACACCACCAGAACTGAAAACTATAGACAAATATCCCTTATGAACATAGATTCAAAAATTCTCAAAAAATTCGAATAGAATTCACCAAAACATGAAAATAATAATTATACCTCATCCCCCAGTAGGATTTATGCAGGGATGGCTTTGAAAAAACCAAACTCACTGCACTCACACCAAAAACTCATACCAAACGCACACAATAAATTCCTATACTACAGGAGACAGACTAGCGGAGTGGGACCTCCTAAAATATATAGCATTATATACATCAAAAGCATTTATGAATCATAGTGACCCTGTATTACTTTGGGTAGACTAGAGAAACAAATCCATTGAAACTCATTTGTATATAAGATAGAGCTTTATATACAAGAGCAGTTGAATATTGAGAAAACATCCCAGCCCAGTCCAGATCAAGTCCATAAGTCCGATATCAGCCCATATGTCTGATACTAATCTATAAAGTCTTCTTCAAACTCATGAAACACATGCAATGATACTAAATGCAGGAGATCACAGGCTACTGGGTGCAAAGTCTTGGGGATCCAGTGGCTGTAGAAGCATCTCAGTGCTGGCAGTGGTTTCCGCGTGGCTCCTCCAGTTCCCAGGGCATGGGTTTATCAGCATAGTGCTATGTGTCTTGTTAGTAGAGTGTCTCTCAGGGAGTGAGCAGAGAGAGAGAGTGTGTCCCCCACCTCCAAGGAGGAAATACAGGAGTTCCCAAAACCCTCAGGGG
The DNA here is from genome assembly GCF_000313985.2 of Echinops telfairi. Lineage (NCBI taxonomy): Eukaryota > Metazoa > Chordata > Mammalia > Afrosoricida > Tenrecidae > Echinops > Echinops telfairi. The sequence goes on along the minus strand of NW_022103912.1, from coordinate 4,046,523 downwards.
AAGGTCATGCCCACACAGACGCCTCGTTGACTATACAATGATTGGCAGACTAGACTCCACCTCTCCACTTTTAATCCTCTCAGATTGACACCAAATTATGTAACTGCCACAGACCCTATAGGACAGAGTACAACTGCCCCTGTGAGTTTCTGAGCCTTTAACTCTTAACAGGAGTAGAAAGGTCCGACTTTCTCTTGCAGAGTAGTTGGTGATTTTGAACTGGTAACCTTGCTGTTAGCAGCCCAAGTTTTAGCCACTATGCCATCAGGTCTCCTAAGGATAGTTTAACATTAGGCAATCAATATAATTAATCCACCAGATAAATAAAACAAAAGAATATTATGATTATATCACTATTGAAGATAAGGCACCCAACAAAATCCAACATCCATTTTTGATAACATTTACTAAAGTAGAAATAGAAGGGAAGTCCTCAACATAATAAAGGTCGTATATGCAAAACCAACATCCAACTTTTCTTCAAGGGAGAGAAACAGAAAGCATGTCTTCTCTAAAAAGGAATCACATAGGATTACCTTTATCTATATTCTTACTTAATATAGTACTGGGAGTCATAGCTAGCCTTATTAGATGCCGAAAAGAAATCAAAGGCATATAAATTGACAAAGAGGAAAAATTCTGCTTGCAGATGATAGGATTTTATAGCTAGATTTAAAAATTAATATTTACCATAACTACCCCAAAGATGATATTCTTAGAAATTAATTTAATCAGAGAATCAAAAGCATAAGAAAATCATAAAACACTACAATAAACCAAGACATATTTACATAAATGGAAGAATGTTCCATGTTTATGGATAGGAAGACTTAATGGTGGAAATGTCAATATTACCACAATCAATCTATAAATGCAGTGCAACTCAGATCCAAATTTCAGCACAATTTTCAAAGAAGCAAAAACATGAATCACCAATTTTATATGAAGAGGGAAAAATTCTAAATGCAAAATACTATTAAAAACAAAATTAAAGTAGGAGGTTTCTCACTTCCTGACTTCAAAATCTATTACAGAGCCACAATATTCAAAACAGGTTTGAGTTGGTACAACATGAAGACCAATGCATGAGAACAGAAAACCCAGAAATAAACCAAGCACCTACAGACACTTGATTTTTGGTAAAAGACTAAACCACTTTTAATAGGGATGATAGTTTTTTTCAACAAATAGTGCTGGAAAAATTGGATCTTCACCAGCAAAATAATGAAACAGGACCCATACTTCACATCATATACAAAAACAAACTCAAGATGGATTAAAGACTAAATATAAATCCTAGAATTATAAAGATAATGAAAAAATAGGGACACACAATGAAACATAATGAAAAATTCCTATCCTACAGAAGTCAAAATAGAGAAGTGTGACCACTTAAAAATATAGCATTTATATACATCAGAAGACTATTGATGGTAGTAAAAGAACTTAGATCTTGGTGGGGGTGGGATGGGGGTGGATCTGGCAATAATATAGCAAATGAAGTGCTAATCTATAAAACTGCAATAGGTCGATAACAATCCCTCAAATAATCTAATTAAAAAAATGAGCTGATGAACTTCCAGGACGAGGGCGACTATGTAACACATACCAGAGGGACTCTGCAGAAATCAGCGCAGGAGAGTCACTAAGAGGGAAATTCCACACTGCCGGGTTACAGGAGGAGCACCATAAAGATAAGTAGGCACAGATCCACTAGGTTTTGAGGAGCTGGGGCTTTTGGCTTACCACAGTGGAGGTTAGCTAGGGTTTGACCTTAGCCCAGCTACTGTCTCAGCCGGATCTGGGACCATTTGGAGCCAACACAGAGGCTTTATCTCAACACAACGTCAGCTTGCCATCTCATCAGGGCAGAGATTAACTCCCTCCAGCCCCATGGTCAGGGATTGGGGCTCAGCTATATTGTTACTTTTGTTTCCTTCTTTTCTCTCTATCCCCCGCTCCCCCATAGTCTCAACAGCTTGGTTTTTTTTCTTTTTCTCTTCCCTTTTCTCTCACGTGCCACTGCCGACCTTCAGACCACTCCCCTTCTCCTAGGACATTTACGCCTACCCTCCACCCAGCTGGGAGAGCTGCATCTTCTACAGCGTACTCTGACCCTGGGGACAGCTTGCATACCCTCCACCAAGGGATATCCCACCCAACTTCTTCCCAGGGAAATTCTGCCCGCCCACCCTCTGCAGTGCTTACTACTTGGCTATTGAAATCCCACCCATCTTTGGTGGGGGAAATTCTACCTGCGTGGCTGGGGAGGATATATCCATCCTCTGAGGTCCCACGTGACTGAGGGAAACTCCTCCCGCCCGTCAGAATGCCTCACATGGCCTAAGGTAGCTTGTTCAACACTGGCCAACATTCCATGCTGCTGCGGGACCCTCGGCCCAACCTCTGCAGCAATTTACCTGACCTGGGCAATTCTACCCACCATTCATGGTGCTCTATACCAAATCAGGCAATCCACCAGCCTTCTGTGGTACTCTTGTTGTAGTGGGAACCCCTGCATGCCCTCTGTGATACCCCAAGCTGCTGTGGGCCACATCATCATGGCTTCTTGTGAGATCATCAAATACGGCACCATCCTTGTGGGTCCACAGCAAACCAAGAAGTGTCCCCTGAGAGTACCATACAACTTGCCCTCCAAATAACAGAATACTGGTTGACAAGGGAAAGAATGAAGCCACAGGACGATAAAGCGGTAGGCCAATTCCATAGTGAAATTAGCTGCAGGTTGTTCAAAGAAGAATTCCTACTAGTTGTCCAGAGAGATCCACTGCTTTAGACTCCCTGGAAAATGGCACCTTGCTCCTCTAAAACAATGCAACACAAACAGCAATCTGCCCCAACAACGTCAACGAAAAATAAACAGGAGAAAAAAAAGGAATTGGCAGAAGTTGTCCTGAGCCTAACAATGGGCATAGAAGAAGCAGATATTGATCTGCCACGGAAAGATATTTTCAGAATGCTGCTTTGAGTCATACAGAATATGAGGGAAATAATACAGAAAAATGATGAAATGATAGAGGAGATAGAGTTAATACACCAAAGGGAAATACAGGAGGTTAGGGACAAGATAACAAAAACCAGTAGCAGAATAACGGACTTAGGCAATCGACTGGAGGAGGCAGAGAACCACACCAGTGACCTAGAGGATAGCCAAGCAGACTTTACCAAACGTGAACAATAATCTAATAAGATCATCAGAGAAGCTGAAGAAAACCTAAGAGCTATATCTGATGCTATGAGGAGGAAAAATATCAGAATAATTGGATTACCAGAGGAAGACACAACAGAGAAGCCATCTGCAACAATAGTGAGAGGATTCTTGGAGGAAAACTTCCCCAGCTCAATGAAAGAAAACAGGCAACCACTCAGAAGGCTGAAAGAACACCAGATAGACTGAATCCCAAGAAGAAGTCACCAAGGCACATAATAGTTAAACTATCCAACTTTGAGGTAAAGGAGAAAATCATGAGAGCAGCTAGGGAAAAACAAACAATCACATGTAAAGGTTCCCAAATAAGAATATGCTCAGACCTATCAGCAGACACAATGAAGAAGATAGAGCGGAGTAAATTGTTCCAAAAATTGAAGGAAAATAATGCAAACCCAAGAATACTCTACCCAGCCAAATTATCTGTCAAGATAGATGGAGAAGCAAGAGTCTTCCCAGACAAGGAAAAACTTAAAGACTACGTTAGCAGAAACTCAGCCCTACAGAAAATCCTTGCCAACCCAGTATGGACAGAAGAACAGCACTCACCAAGTGTAAATAAAAGACCACCACATAGAATAACCCCACCTAGAGGGCAACAAAGAGAAAACATCCCCCAAGACAGCATTGGCTTACAGATGGAAAGAAGTCAAGAATGGAACACACACACACATACACACACACACACACACACGCACACACAGATGCACAACACACTGATAAGAAAGGGAGGTAGGAAAACAGCGAATACAAAAGGTATAAAATGACATTACAGAGCTCACAGATGGAGATAATAACCTTGAAGATAAATGAACCGAACTCAGGCATTAAAAGACTGAGGCTAGCAAACTGGCTTAGAAAACACATCCCATCGATCTGCTGCCTACAAGACATCTCAAGACTACAGACAAGAGTAGGCTGAGAGAGAATATACACTGGTACAGATAGGAACTGAAAATCCAGGGAATCCAGGGTGGATGACCCTACAGGACTAGTGGTGTGAGTGGAGAAACAGGGAGGGTAGAGGGAGAGTGGGTAGGAAAGAGGGAACCGGTTACAAGGAACTATATGTGACCTCCTCCCTGGGGGACGGGCAACAGAAAATGGGTGAAGGGAGACGTCGGACAGGGCAAGATATGACAAAATAACAATTTATAAACTATCAAGGGCTCATGAGAGAGGGGGGCGGGGAGGGAGGGGAAAAATGAGGACCTAATGCCGGGGGTTTAAGTGGAGAGAAAATGTTTTGAGAATGATGAGGGCAATGAATGTACAAATGCGCTTTACACAATTGATGTGTATATGGATTGTGATAAGAGTTGTATGAGCCCCTAAAATGATTTAAAAAAAAAAAAAGAAGAAGCTGAGAATCAAAAGCTGGAGAAAAGCATACCAAACAAACAGCAATTCAAAAAAAGCAGAGGTTGCAATCCTAGTCTTGGATAAATTGACCTCAAAGTACAAACCATAAAAAGAGATAAGGAGGGACATTATATAATGCTCAAGGGAACAGTTGACAAAGAACCAGTAAGCATTGTAAACCTATATTCTCTGAATGAGAGACCCACTGAATACGTCAACCAAACACTCCAAAAGGTGGAAAAAGAAATCACAGCCTCAACAATTATAGTGGTGACTTCAACACACCACTCTCTGAGAAAGAGAGATCACAGGGAAAGAAACTCAACAAGGAGGCTAGAGATATAAACACTACAATTAGACAATTTGACCTGATAGCTATTTACAGAGCTTTTCATCCAAATACAAAATATGCACATTCTTTTGAAGTCCACATGACACATATTTGAAGATAGACCACATGCTGGGGCATAAGGCGAATCTACATACATTTAAGCATTTTGATATCATACAGGCATCTCGCTCTGATCACTGTGCCATATGGCTGGAAGTCAACAAAAGGAAGATGAAGAAAATGAGCAAATATTTGGAGAATGAATAACTCTGTATTGCAAAAGGAGTGTGTACTGGCCCAGACCACAGATGAAATTAGGAAATTTCTAGAAGCCAATGATAATGAGAACACGATGTATCAAAACTTTGGCACACGGTAAAGGCAGTTATCAGAGAGAGTTTCAAAGCAATACATGCACAAATGAAAAAGGAAGAGAGACTTATGATTGATATGCTGGCACAAAAATTAAAACAACTTGAGCAGAGTCAACGGGACTATCCTACTAATAGCAAAAGAAAAGAAATAATAAACATCAGGACTGAGATTCAAGAGAAGGAAGATTAAAAAACTATTGAAAAAATTAATGGTGCTAAAAGTTGGTTCTTTGAAAGGTTAAACAGAATCGACAGACGGCTGGCAAGCTTAACCAAAGAAAGGAAGGAACACATTTCAATAGCAAGGATGAGGGATGAAAGAGAGGACATTACAAGAGACCTTAATGAAATCAAAAGGCTAATTACACAGTACTATGAAGGACTGTACTCCAACAAATTAAGCAACTTGGAAGACATGGACAAATTTTTGGAAAAACAATCCCTCCCTAGTCTATCCCCAAAGGACATCAAGAATCTCAACAGACCCATAGCAATTGAAGAAATACACAAGACTATCAAGGAATGGCAACAAAAACATCCCCTGGACCAGATGGCTTCAAAGGAGAATTCTACCAAGCGAAGAACTGACACCAATCCTACACAAACTTCCAACACATAGAAAAATATGGCAAACTTCCGAACTCCTTCTATGAAGCTAGTATAAATCTGATACCAAAGCCATGCAGGGTTCCCAAGAGAATTGAGAACTACAGACCAATATACTTAATGAACATCAATGCAAAAATCCTTAACAAAATACTAGCCAACAGAATACAAAAGTATATAAAACAAATAATTCAACATGACCAAGTGGGATTCATACCAGGGATGCAGGGATGGTTCAACATAAGAAAGACCATTAGTATCATTCGCTACATTGACATGAAAACTATAAGAACGACATGATAATATTGATGGATGTGGAAAAAGCATTCAACAGCATCCAGCACCAATTCCGGTTTAAGACACTCAAGAATATGAGTGGAAGGAAAATTCCTCAAGATAATACAAGTTATATATGAAAAACCAACAGCTAACGTGGTAGCCAATGGAGGAGAGATGGATACAATCCCCTGAAAAGGGGGACCAAACAAGGATGCCCCTTTTCCCCTCTCTTATTTAACATTGCACTGGAGGTCCTGGCTAACAGCATGAGACAAAGAAAAGACATCAAAGGTATTCGACTGGGGAAAGAAGAGGTGAAACTCTCGTTATTTGCAGATGATACAATTTTACATATGGAAAATCCCAAAGGTTCCACAAGGGGAGTACTGGAAGTAATAGAGGAGTTTGGCAGAGAGGCAGGATACAAGATCAACAAACAGAAGTCCATCGGACTGTTATACACATCGGATAAGACCACAGAAGAGGAGATCAAAAAGGTGGTATCCTTCACAATAGTCAAGCACAAATTGAAATATCTAGGGATATACCTTACTAAAATAAGAAAAGATTTTTATGAGGAAAACTACAGAACACTATTAAAAGAAACCAAGAGTGACCTCAACAAATGGAAGAATATCCCATGCTTGTGGATTGGAAAATTCACTATTGTAAAGATATCAGTTCTGCCCAAGATACTATTTAAGTTTAATGCTATCCCTATATGAATACCATCATTCTTCTTCAAAGAATTGGAAAAACCAATTACCCACTTCATCTGGAGAGTAAAGAAGCCCAGAATTAGCAGAGAACTCCTCAAGAAGAAGGACAAAGTGGGAGAGCTTGCTGTACCTGACTTTAGAATGTATTATATGACCACAGTGGTCAAAACAGTGTGGTGCTGGTATAATGAAAGATAATCAGACCAATGGAAAAGAGTTGAAATCCCATAAATAAAAACATTAGCATACAGGCAACTGATTTTTGATAAGGGACCCAAAAATATAAAATGGGAAGCAGATGCCCTCTTCAACAAGTGGTGCTGGAAAAAATGGATATCAGGCTGTAGAAAAATGAAGCAAGACCCTCATCTCACTCCATGCACAAGAATAAACTCAAGGTGTATCACACAGCCTAGGTAAAACCCCAAACTATTTGGGCCATCATCGAGGGAACTGGGATCAATTTGAGAACTTTGGTGTAGGGAATCCATAGGCTATCAGAAATCGGGAAGGACACAAATACAGATGAGTCATAAATGGACAAGAGGTATATACTGAAGATAAAACACCTGTGTACATTGAAAGAATTCACCAAGAGAGTAATAAGAGAGTCCACCAAGTGGGAAAATATCTTTAGCAATGACACATCAGACAAAGGCCTTATTACTAAAATCTATAATACCCTGCTAACTTTCAACAAGAAACAAACTAATTGCTCAATGAGGAGGTGGGTAAAGGACCTGAACAGAAGTTTCACAAGGGCAGAAATCCAAATGGCCAATAAACATATGAGAAAATGTTCACGATCATTAGCATTAAGAGAAATGCAAATTAAAACAACAATGAGATACCACCTAACACCCTCAAAGATAGCCCAATTCAAAAAATCAGAAAGCAGCAAGTGTTGGAGGGTCTGTGGTGAGATAGGAACTCTCATCCGCTGCTGGTGGAGCTGTAGGTATGTACAGCCACTATGGAAATTGATTTGATGATACCTAAATCAGATGGAAATTGAGCTACTATACGACCCAGCAATCCCCCTACTGGGCATATACTCAGAAGAGGCAAGAAACA